>NC_141229.1:2355000-2755000 GCF_054856515.1 Filicampus tigris
TAGAAGAGCCTTTTTTTTATAATTTGCCTAATTTCGTGAGACACCAAATTTTGGCTTTTCATTGTAAGCCGTAATCGACGCCTGAAATTCCACTATCTAATGAATCTGTATCACATTTGGATTTCAGTTTCTGAAATGAGTGATGAAAGTACCTCTCAAAATGCTCAACATCAGAACTCACATTGGGTTAATAAATGTAATAAACTTGATCAAATCTTCATATAATAACCGATCGACTTGGCAACCATCCCTTGTTAAATCTTTTAAGAATAATATATTTTTTTAATTGTTTGAATTCAGTGTCCCGAGTGTCCGTTTCATGTATCGGTAATGGAACAGTTATGCCCTGGCACGTGGGCAAGGTGAGCCACCGTTGGCGATGCCCTTTCATCATTCGGAGAGTTAAACACACAAATACAAAATGAGAACGCTCTTAAAAGGACCTGCTGTAGGCCACAGCTTGTACACAGACGCTCACACACAGAGGGATTCTCACTAGGCCACGCCCCTTTTAGGCACACATCCAACACAGACTACATAATAGATGGGTTTCATTTTTTATTTTAAAACCAGTTCATTTCGTTATTCTGTTTGTATACAATGAAGTGCTGCTTTTTTTCCTTTATGGTTGTCTTGAACAAATTTAGTGAATTATTTTTTTACAAAAATTTGTATATGGAAAATTGAAAGTTTCAAGTTGCGCATGTTGGCATAGTCATCAACCTCTCTGCTTTGTTTTGGCGAACATGCATCAGCAAAGTGCTTGTTTAAAATGAAAGTAGGCCTTGACTGGATGCTCGCACCGCTTAACGAAAATTCTTCTCCTTGCAGGTACACCAAAATGGCGAAAGAATGGACACAAAAATATGCAATGTGATGGAGACAAAATGGTCTGGTGGCTGGGGGGGAATGCATTTCTTTGTTCAGACTGAAAAAAAAAAAGTTCTTTTTTTTCACTTATATATATATATATTTTTTTTTTTGTTGTTGTTTAATCCAGAGCATTTTACACCTCCTCCTTTTATTTGTTTTTCTCACCCGTGCGCTAATCAGAAGATAGTGTTTTTCTCTCAGGACGCGCGGCGACAGATTTTTCCAGGAATTTTTTTATTTATATTTTTCCTCGTAATAGTTTCAAACGCACACCTTGTTTGAGCATGCACAATTAACCATCTCTCTCTCACACACACACAGAAGCGGGTTCATTAACTACGTATGTTAATTTGGCAAAAAAAAAAAAATAACTGGCTTCCGTCGCCCTGTTAGCATAGGAAGCGGTTAGCCGCGGAAACAAGCGTGTACAGAAAAGGCACTGCTGTCCAGAGACAAAATATTAAGTACCTCAATGTTGTATTTTATGCATGTTAATTAAAAAAATGGTAGGCTACTATATCAACACACATACAAATTTGGTTCACCCTCCGAGGCATTTGTTTTACTTTTTTGTTTTGTTTTTTCTCCCCCACTCTCTATCCGAATTCTAGAAGCCACTAGATAAATTTATGGCTTGCGCCCCACACTTGAACTGTCTTCTTGTAGCCCCCCCCCACCCCCACAAGTATGTATAATGCCAAGCTGGCGGTTGATCAACTCGCAGCTGTTTTTAGTTTTCCCCCTTCAATAAAGTTACTTCAACCTTAAATGTGCAGATTTTGGTCTTTCTTTTTCTTTCCTTTTTTTTATTTTTTTTTTAAATATTTGTGTATGATGGTGCTTCTGTATAATTGTCTTCATTAGTTTATTCAGGGTTTTGATTTTTCAACTTTTTGTTGATTTACCAATCAAATTTTAAAATTTTTGTGGCATTATTTTGTTTGAATTTGTCAATTTATTTTTCAAAACTTCATTTATGTAAGTGGTTTTCCCCAGCTTCTACAGTACATACATATTTTCAGCTTGAGATTGTATTTTTTCGTTTTTTTCAATTGCACTTGAGTCCCTTTATTTTTTTTTTTTTGCAGATGTTTGCCAAGTGGCAAGTCTATTTTTAAAGTATTTTAAATATTTATTTCGGAAGCTCATTTGTTTTGGTTTTTCAATTAAATTATGTATAATGATTTTATTTTTGCCTCCGTTGTTCATATTAATTCATTCTATCCCAATGACATGTGAGGAGTTTGAAAAAGTCTGGTACTGAATGAGTTAACGGAATAAAAAAAAATCTTAATATATGGAGTAATTTGTACTTTAAAATTGATGAAGGAAACCACTTGTATCATCGTGTTTGTTGAAAGCAAGATGGGCGTGGTTATGATGCGCAATGGCGAGTCAAGTAGGTAAGCGATCAGGCGGCAATATGATTGGCTGCCGAACACGCGCCCCTACGATTGGCTACTTTCAGATTAAACAAGATGACCATTACAAATATGTGTCATATTTGTACAAAATAAAACAAGTTAGACGCACAGTCATTAAAAATGAATATAAAAAAAAAAAAACTGAATTGACTATAGCAGCGGCGCGTGTTCAGCAGCCAATCGTATTGCAGGGGGCGTACCCTGCCACGAGTGGGAATCAAAATCCGGTCATATGACTAAAACCCGGAAGTAACTCCTGACTTGATAACAATATGAAGGCGACGTAACGAAGAAAAGATGATTGTACGCATTTTTGTCGTCTTGCTTTTATCGTTTGGAGTTTTGCAGGTTTGGAGCCATGGCGGTCTTTTTCCTCTTGTCCAAAGTCTGGACGGTGAATGGAACTTGTGGAACTCCAACAAGTCAATTTCTCTGCCCGCTCGGGTGCCAGGCTGCGTCCACACGGCGCTGCAGCAGCGAGGCTTCATACAGGTCGCGTCAAAAATAAAGAAAAAAATAATCACGATCACAATTTAAAGCTATCAATGTGCTTGGCAGGTTTTAGTAAGTCTCGAGCTATTTAAAAATATGCGTTTTCAATATTACTCCTAAGCCACTTGTCCCCAGCAATTGTGTTCACTTTTTCTTATTTGCTTGGAAGATTACATTAATTATAGAATTTTCTGGATGGAAAGTGCCATTTAAACCCCTAAATAAAAAAAATGTGTCAACTAATGCTTTAGTGCGTCTTACAGGACCCTTACTTCCGCTTCAACGACCTGCACTACGAGTGGATCTCTTTGGACAACTGGACGTACGCCACCACGTTTGCAGTGTCCAAAGAGTTGAGGTCAGCAGAGAAAAACACCATTAGTAAGAACAGACAAAAAAAACTCAAGTCAGTTACAGATTGGCTGATATCCAAATATTTCTTTGGCGTAATTTCACACTCGGTGAGGCATTCCAGACATCAAACTAGTTCTTTACTAGATATCAAAAAATCGAGTTTCCTAAATATGTCCTCTTTACGTTATATTTGAGCACTATTTGTCATTGTGTCAAGAGTGTTAACCGTGATCTTAGTGTGAATGTGTCACTGTCATGTGTATACAATAAGTATTGAGAAAAGCAAAATGTGCAGTTAAGCTTTACCTTAAAAAAATCGGTAAGATAGAAAAAGTCAACAAACTAATATAGAAAGTAAAGGAAATGCTATAAAAATTCCGGATATAAAATATTATGAAAACAAAAGACAAATATTTTAGAGTACAAATGTTTTGAAACACTAATAGACAGTTTCGAAATAGACAAATTTGAAGCTTTTGACAAAAGTCATTCCGAAAATACACAAAAGTATTAAAAAAAAAATGTTATAAAATGGAGTGACAGTCATAAAAAATAATACACAAGTATTAGACAAAAAATGCAAAAATATTAGACATCTTTTATTTGAAATAAAGACAGAAACAATATTTGGGGAAAAAATATGAACAAATGCATAGATGCGTTTAAAAAAAAATTTAATAAGATACTCAAACATAATAGACTACAAAAATTAAGACAAGGTTTTAGAATACACAAGTTATAACATTTTGAGACAAAATTCAAATTTAGTCAACAAAATTAGTTTCAAAAATACAAATGTTACACAATATTGTTAAAATACTCAAATCTTAGATTACAAATATTTAAAAATACACAAAGATTTAAAAAAAATGTACAATGGTACAGCAACAATACAAAACAGTTTAGATGAAAATATAAGATAACATTTAAAAAGTAAAGTTTTTTTCTTTTTTTTTTTTTTAATGGGATCGCCTTTGTAAATGTGTCCTTGGCCTCAGGGCCAAGCGGCAAGTCCTTCTCATGCTGGACGGCGTGGACACGGTGGCGTCCGTTTGGCTCAACGGCGCGTTGGTGGGCCGCACGGACAACATGTTCCGCCCATACGTACGTTCACTTTCGCGCCTCCCCACCAGTCTGTCCGTCCTTTCCGCAACCTGTCCCACGTCTTTTTTTTTTTCCTCCTGCAGGTCTTTCCTGTCCGAGAGCTGCTGAAGGCGGAGGAGAACGCGCTGCAGGTCCGCTTCCTGTCTCCTGTCGTGTTCGCCGCCCAGAGGAGGAACGCTCACACCGCCTACACGATTCCTCCCGAGTGTCCGCCCGACGTCCAGAAGGGACAATGCCATGTCAATTTCATCAGGAAAGTGAGTCCAACCCAGGGCTGGAATAGGTTGTGATTTTTCGTTAGCGTTTTTATTTTGTTTTGACTTGTTTTTTTGGTTAGTTTTAATTTGTTTTTAAAGCAGGTTTGTTTTTACTAGCCATTTTATTTTCATTTTAGTTTTTATTAGTTATAGTCTAAGTTTTAGTTGTTTTTTTTAAATATATAGAGTATTTGTCAAGTACAAAAAAAGTCACAAAGTATTGTGTAATAAGTAAAGTAAACTGCAATTCTTCTGCACGGACGCAGCGTATTTTTGGACTATAATGTGCACGAATAATCCCTACATTTTCTCAAAAATCGACACGGCGTTTTACAATCCAGTGCACCTCATGTATTAATTCTGTTTGTGCTTACTGACCTTGAACCAGTTTTGTGTGGTACACAGCGCTCGTAATCTGCCACAATGTTTTAGCGTGTCATAAATCCACACTTGTTCACAATGAAAGGTGGCTTTTCAGTTTGCCGTCTTGAATTCAAATTCCTTAAATCTATATATGTGTATGTGGCTCAGGCCCAGAGCTCGTTCAGTTGGGACTGGGGTCCCTCCTTCCCCGGCGCCGGCCTGTGGAAAGGCGTCCGCCTGGAGGCCTTTGACCTGCTGCGCCTCGTCCACTTGGCTGCTCTTCCTCTCTACGGTACGCCACCGCACCTGCGCCTCATCATCATCATCATCATCGCCACAACAGCCTTTATACATAACCATGTCATATGTATGTAATTTATACAAAAAAATATACAAGAGGTACCCGAAAGTATTGGGAAAAAAACAAAAAAAACCTCCACAAATTTTGTCAAAAATAAATTGCAAAACTACACTAAGAAGAACATTTTTAGATGATAAAACATACATTAGACAAAAACATTTTTGAAAAAATATAACAGACATAATAGATTTTTCTTAAATACCCATTTATTACAACAAAAATCTTAAACACAATACTAGTACCAAAAAACAAGATTTCTTTATAAAAAAAATGAAAAAAAAAATGCTTGAGTGTTTAAAAAAAATACAGAAAACAAATATATTAGGCAAAAATTACCAAAATACATCAATCTTAGCTCAAAACGTCCGACAATGTTTAAAATCAAAAATACATAATTATACCACCAAAACATTTTTGGGGGAAAAAAATACCCAAATATTGCAACAAAAACGTAAACATACCTAATCTTTTGATTTTCGTTGTGCCACCTGTAATCCACAAAAAACAAACGGAAAATCCTCCGCTGCTGGCTGACCAAACTGAGCCCTGCTAAAATTTGAATGGCGGCTTTTTCCGTGGCAGACGCCGACCGCTCATCGTGGTCGCTGCAGGTGGACGCGCTGGTGGACGCTCTTCAGCCCATGTCGGCCCAAATCACGCTGGACTTGCCCGATCTGCTCTCCCGCGTCATCTTCCCGACGCACATTCGCCAGGGCACCGCCAAATACGCCTTCACCCTCGGCGTCAACGCGGTATGCGTGCGCCTCTTACGCACCTATGCTCGGAAAAATGCTGGAACGTGGTCAACGTTTTGTTTGCAGAGCAGCAACGTGAGGCTGTGGTGGCCCAATGGTCTCGGCGGACAAACGTCCTACCGCCTTCTGGTCACGGCGCGCTCGCCGGACGGTATGGCGCTACTCAAAGCGCACTCAAAGGTAGCACCTCGTCTCCTGTCATTGCACGCGGCCAAAATATGAGATGAAAAATACACAAATGATCATTATACTATGACAAGAAAATATCTGACAGAGGAAAAACCAAAATGCTGCGCGCGTCTTGGCCTCTTGGGGGCAGTGTGGTGCCATGCATGCACGAATACACTTTTACAATGAGATAAGAAGAAAGTTGCGATTGAACTCTTATTACCGTATTTTCCGGACGAGCAGCCGCTACTTTTTTCCTATGTTTTGAACCATGCGGCTATTCTGTGGATTTTTCTTCCACCGCTAGGGGCGCTCTAACCGCAATTAGAATCAAAACTAAGATGAAATCAATCCAAAGAATTGACGGAATGCCCAGCTCTGGATATTAAACGGCTTACAGCACGCTTAGGAACGGTAGCATCACATACGGTACGCCCAACACGGTGCATTCGGGTTACTTTTACAACACCGGGAACATGCGAACGCACCGCGGCGTCCTGCACAATTTCCTTCAATTATAACCTTTTAAATATTGAGAGAAGCCAAAATTGAAATTGCCATTGAATTCCAATTGATTGGCCAGCCTTAGCTGGGGTCCACTGTACTCATTCCAAATGGTTTCAAACCACATAGGTGCGCGGTTTGAATGTTTAATTCAGTGATTCTGTCACATTCCCCGGTCGGCTCCCCGGCGCCAAATTGAACTCATAGAAGTAGATGATGTCAGAGAGAGAGAGAGAGAGAGAGTCATTTAAAGCCCTCGCTGTGTGTTGCAGGTTTACTTCCGTAGCGTGGAGCTGGTCCAGGAACCCGTCGCCGGCTCGCCAGGTCTCAGTTTTTACTTCCGCATCAACGGGAAGCCGCTTTTTCTCAAAGGATCAAACTGGATCCCGGCACAGTCCTTCCAAGACCAAGTTACGCCTCGTGTGTAAGTCACCCAAAAAACAGGAACACATTGCAACTGTGTGACGGAGTACACTCACAACACAAATATTACCCCCAAAAAGTTAAAAAAATATATATATACATTAGGCTCATCATACCTTTATGTTGTTAAAAAAAAAAAAATCTTACAACAAAAGAATACAAAACATAAATATTACATTATTCAAAATATTGGACTATTATATCAAATAGACAAAAATAGACAAATATTAGACAGTAATACAAGAAATGCAGACATATGAGAAAAATATCCGACATTAATAGCCCAAAAAACATAACCTTTTTAAAAAACAAAAAACACATAGTAGATAAATAAATATAAGCAATACACAAATGTTACAACAACTTCCAAAACAATGTGAATATATCTGAGACAAGTTATTTTATAAAAATACTCAAATATTAGACAGTATTACAAGCAATGCGGACACATTAGAAGACAAATATATTGAAAAATATGCAAATGTTACAACAATAACCTGCAAAAACTATGAAAACGTAGACAAAATGCATAAAAATACTCAAATATTAGGCAAAACTACACTAATATTAGACAGAAAAACAAGAAATGCACAAATGTTAAAATGGGAAAAATGCAGCAATACCACACAAAAAATACAAACCCCTTTCAGAAAACATACAAAAACGTTGAACAAAAAACAAAAGTGAAAATATAAATTGTCTTATAAGGGCCTTTTGCCTACTTGTCAGCTTGGCGGACTTGCTGCAGTCGGCGGCGGACGCCAACATGAACGTGCTCCGCGTTTGGGGCGGCGGCGTTTACGAGCAGGACGCCTTCTACGACACGTGCGATGAATTGGGTCTCATGGTAAGCGCAACCAAGAGTTCACGCGGCATTTCACACCACGTTGTGATCGTGTTTACGTATTTGTGCTGTAGGTGTGGCAGGATTTCATGTTCGCTTGCGCCACGTATCCCACCGAGGACGACTTCATACGCACCGTGAGGGAAGAGGTCTACCAACAGGTCAGAAGGGACGCGACGTGAGCTCATCTCAGCATTTTTTTGTTACTGTGGCGCTCATACTCGGAGTTGCTCCTAAAATGAGTAAAACCGTTCGGTACAAGGAAAAAAAACAAAAAAAAACACATATTAGATACGGAATTGGTAAATGAACAAACATGGTCAGAAAATCAAACCATCCATTGAAAATTCACAAATAACGCAACATTCAATACAAATATAAAAATATTGCACCAAAAAAATATTCAAGTAGTACACAAAAAGTCAGAATCAACTTAAAAAAAAAAAATTATTCTCATAAATCACAGAAATAGTCTACAGAAATATCATTTGAAAAAAATACAGAAATAGAAACTCAAAAATAGTTAGATGGGAATATTTGAAGCAAATAATGAAAATATTAAGAAAGCGTTTTTAGAAATGAATTTGAAAATATTTGACAGCACAATTGCCTAAGTCACTTTTAACGTACTGTTACCAGATTAATAAAAAAAAAAATCTTGAAGCGTTCAAAATATGATTCAGGCAACTATTTTTGAAATTCTATTTTTTTTCCCCCTTCTCCAACGAATGTCTTGTGGGCATCGTTTTTGTTATTTATTTATTTTTTCCCAGGTCTGGCGTCTGAAGTCTCACCCGTCTGTCATCGTGTGGAGCGGAAACAACGAGAACGAAGCGGCGCTGGCCACCGACTGGTTCCACATCCCCGGCTGGCAGCGACCCGTCTACGTCAAAGACTACGTCACGCTCTACGTGGACAACATCATGGCCATCGTTAAACAGGTCGCTTTCAAATTTATTATGTCCGACATTTGTCGGTGCTTCTCAAACCGCTAGCCCCGGACTTTCCGCAGAGAAATAAGTTTTAAATTATCATGTCGCAAAAAGTTCAAAGCTGCATATGTGCGCTACTAAAACAAATATAGTACACCAACTAGACATTTATGCTTCCTGGAAACCTTTTTTAAAACGGAAGTCAAACAAACTTTTTTCAAGAATATTTCACCCAGCATGCCCACTAGTTGAAACAAGGCATTCTGATTAATTTTGTGTTTGTGGAATATAAGTTAAGTAGCAAAATGCACTCGTTTTTAGCCATCTCCTGGGGCGGCCATTTTGTCATTTCTGTCGACTGAAAATGACATCACAACTGCTCGCAACGACCAATCACGGCACAGATTCAGAAAACGGGTCCATGTGAGCAGTTGTGATGTCATTTTCAGTCGACAGAAGTGACAAAATGGCCGCCCCCGGAGATGGCTAAAAACGAGAAAAAATGATAACTTAACGATTTTTTAAATAGGAAATAGGCCATTTTTTAATTCCTCTGACATTTAGTGGTACATGTTGGTTATGTTTAATTGGCTTAAGTATTAGAATGATTATTCTCAGCGGACCTCAAAAGTTTGAGAAGCCCTGACTTGTGTGCGATAATGGCGATAATGATGGAGCGCGACGCATCCCTCAGGAAGATCCCAGTCGGCCGTTCCTGGTCTCCAGTCCGACAAACGGCGCCGAGTCGGAGCGAGAAGGTTACGTGGCGACCGATCCGTACGACCCGCACTACGGCGACACGCACTTCTACAGCTATCTGGCCGACTGTTGGGACTGGCGCGGCTTCCCCCGGACGCGCTTCGCCTCTGAGTACGGCTTCCAGTCGTGGCCATCGCTCTCCACGCTGCGGCCCGTAAGTGTTGGCCTCTCTTTCCTGGGCCAATCGGAGCCAAGACCTAAAACTCTTTGAACACAAACTTGACGCAAGGAAACATTCCTCAAAAAACAAACATTCCACTCAAGATTGCATCTGTGGATTAAGTGTTAATCCACCCGTTTTTAGCCATCTCAGGGGGCGGCCATTTTGTCTACTGTCGACTGAAAATGACATCACAACTGCTCAGGGTACGACCAATCACTGCTGACCTGTTTTTTGAAGCTGAGCCGTGATTGGTCGTTCCCTGAGCAGTTGTGATGTCATTTTCAGTCGACAGAAGGGACAAAATGGCCGACCCCTGTGCTAGCTAAAATGGGGCGGATTTTGCTGCTTAACTCATATTCCACAAACGCAATATTAATCACAATGCCAATGGAAAAAAAAAACAACGGCAGATTTTTGACTATTTAAAAATAGCTAAATGGACCGATTATGCGAAAATGTCGCTGAAGTGGACTCAACAATAGGCCCGGTTGCAGGTGTCGGTTGCCGAGGATTGGAGCTTGAGCAGCCGCTTTGCTTGGCACCGTCAGCACCATCAGGATGGCAACGAGCAGATGTTGAAGCAGGCGTCCATTCACTTCCACCTGCCCAACTCCAGCGACCCCCTCACCAGCTTCGCGCACACGCTCTACCTCACGCAGGTAACAGGTCACCACCATCGCAAACGTCGTCATTTTTTTTGTTTTTGTTGGAATGTTTTTTTTTCCAGATGAAAATCTCAGATGAAGATTGAGCCCCCCGTGCAAGCGGACTGTAGCCTGTCATCCTTATTGAATTTCTGGTTTATTTGCCTATTTTTGTCTTATACTTTCTAAGTACGTCTTTGCGTGAAACATTTTAAATCGACCATTTATATATTTATGTTACTTTTATTTTTGTCTTTAAGAAGAAAAAAAAAAACAAGATTTTATATATTTGTAATAATTATTTATTAAATTGGGACCGGCCGGCTTGCACCAGCCCACAAATCTGTGTATAATTGACGGCAATTATATCTGGACTGGGACAAAAAAAATTTGGACTTTTCAACCCCAAAACCTATTGAATATTGTTAATTTTTCAATAGGTGATGCAGGCTCAGTGCGTGAAGACTCAGACGGAATTTTACCGGCGTAGCCGCAGCGAGCTGGTGGGAGGCCTCGGCAACACCATGGGCGCCCTCTACTGGCAGCTCAACGACATTTGGCAGGCGCCCTCATGGTCGTCCATCGGTAAGTCGGCCCGCAAAGGCCCAACAGCGGCCGCTTCCTGTCGCATCCTCCGTCACTTCCTGTTCGCCGGCAGAGTTCGGCGGCAAGTGGAAGATGTTGCATTATTTGGCCGTCGACTTCTTCGCTGACGTCCTGCCCGTCGCCTTCGAGGACGATGACGACGCGCTGCTCATCTACGCCGTTTCCGACCTGAGCCAGGACCTCAAACTCAGAGCTGTGGTAGGGCCTGGCATCACAAAAAATGAAATTCTAACTGAATTCGTAATGTAGGATAAAATGTTGCTCATGTTTTTTTTTTCATTTAAAAATATGTACGGCAATATTACAAAATGTAATGGGAGGAAAAAATGAAGTAGTAAAATGTAAAAAATACTCACGCAAGCATTTTGATCTGAAAAAAAAGTACAGTGCTGAAGGTTTTTAAAGTTACGAAAAAAAATTTAGTTAAAATTGTGATGGAATTTTTATGCTAAAATGGTGAAAAAAAAAAGGAACCATGTGTTGATTTTAAAACTTTAAGGTAGTAAAGTCACTTTAATGTAAAGAATACAATTATTGTATTTGTATAAAATGGTAAAGCTTTTAATGGGGAAAAATAATAAAGATTTTTCAAATGTTAAGGTAGAATAAATTTAAAGTAGGAAAGATGTTCAAATTTGACATTTTAATGTAAATGTTTTTTAATGTATTTTTTGTGTCCAAAAGTGCAAATTAAAGGTAAAAATCAAATGGAAATGGACATTTTTTTTAATGTTAAGTATTAATTATAAATTTTGTGTTTTTTATTTTCAAATGTAAAATTTAAAGAAAGATGAAATGAAAATATTAGATTATTCAAATAAAATCAAATGTGACTGTAAATGGTTATTATAGTTGACAAAAGCGCTAATAACTCATTCAAACTGAATTAAAAAACGCGAAATGCTAATTTAACTACAATGAAAAATCCCAAACGCTTCTAATCCGGCTGTCCACCAGGTGTCAGTCTACGCATGGAGCACCCCTGACCCGGTTTGCACGGTGAAATCGGAGCTTGTGGCCGTCCCAGGCGGAAGCGCCGTCCCGGTTTTCAAAAGGCCCGTCGCCGCCCTACTGGCCGGATGTGGACGCTGCAGCCGCCTCAGCTGCCTGCTGGCCTTCCACCTGGAGGAGGGCGGCGGCGGCGGCCATCGCGGTCCCGCAAACCACCACTTCCTGTGCTCACCTAAGGACGCCCTGGGGCTACGGGCACCAAACATCACGGTGAGACACTTTTGTTCCAGAATTCCTGCCTGATAAAAACCACAAACGTTGATGTATGAAATTAATTAGCAACGATGAAAACGAAGGGCTTTTTTTTTTGCCATGACTATCGGTCGTTTTTGTTAATTTTATGAATGTAATTTTTTTTTTTTTTTTTTTTTTTTTTTAAAGCACTCTCGATTTTATTTTATTTTGTTAACGAAAATGTTTTTCCGATTTTAGTTTGAGTTACTTCATTAATTTTCGTTAACTCCAATACCCTTGGTCCTCGCATTAGCTTCCGTATTTTTGTGTGTGAAAGCTTTTTGGATCGGAAGTCATATTTATGACCTTAATTAAATTTTGACCCGTAGAGAAGCCGGTGGCCGACTGTCAGTCTCGCATGCAAAAAATTTCACCCGGGTTCAGAATTCCTTCATGGTGACACATTTTTTAGTCTTTGGCTTTTGACTCAGCATTGTTTTAGTGTTGTATCGTTTTAATGTATTCTTTGAACTGTCTTTGTTTTTATGTGTCTGAATTTGACTTCCTAGCACTTTGTATGCAGCTGCGGTTGTTTTAAAAGTGCTTTACAAAAGTTGAGTTCAGTTGAAAACACCGCCGGACGTCCCTCCCTGCAGGCCAAAGTGCTCGAGGACGAGACGGGATTGGTGGTGCATCTGCAGTCGTCGGCCGTGGCTCCTTTCGTGTGGCTGGACGCCGGCGACCTTCCCGGACGCTTCAGCACCAACGGCTTCTTGATGCTGTCCAGGAACAGGACGGTGGCGTTCCGCGCCGGGAGAAACACGAGCGTGACGGAATTCTCCCGGGCGCTCAGCGTCACCTCGTTGAGCGACCTCTACTCGCCTTAAATCGCCTTAAAACTTGTCGCCGCCTGATCCTGCTGCTTGTAAGTTCAGTGTGAGGACACCTGTTTTTTTTCCTCCCATCTAAAATGACGCGTCATTTGTATTTTAGTGTAAATGTCAAACATTTAAATGAGGAAATTTTGATTTGTTGTTGTAAATATTTAATTTCCTGACAAATTTCTATCAATATTGGTCATAAAAATGGCTGACTTTAGGAAAAAAAATTGTAGTCATTAGGCTTGGATGGAAAATTAAATGGATGGTTCGTTTGTCTTTTTTATAATGTAATTTATTTACTTCCGGTTTTGATCAATTATGTACAAAATCTGTAACTGATGACCGCTCGCTAGCATATCGCTAACACATAATGGAAAACGTCATTGACAGGCTAACAAATAGCATTGGTAGTTGCAATGTAACAACCCTTTAAGAAACAAATATTTGAGCACAAACATTGAATCAACACAGATGGTATAACAATACTCGCAGGCATATATTCCTTATCCTCTGGAAAAAAAACAGTACTGCATCTTACTGATCAGTTACGACCATCTTCTTGTGAGTGCGCATATTTACGCATGTATTATACTGCCCCCTATTGGAAGTCAAGTGCCAGAACGAAGTGCACAATGATGCCGGAAATCATGAGGCATAAATTCTTCACGTTCTATGTGAGTAACGATAAAAGATTATTTCAAAATGCAATACTGTAGTGTTGCTTTCCCCAGTAATAAACACGTTTTGAAAAATTCTGTTCGAGTTTTATTAGGAGGCTGGAACACATTTGTGGCCTTTTCACGGGGGCTTATCTACAACCATACTGACAGGCCGGTCATCACGACATTTTGGGTAAAAAAAAAAAGATTTGTTTTGTTTGTTTTTTTTTAATTTTTTATTTCCAATACATATCAATTATACGTGATTTTTTTTTAATTGGGGGCGGCAGTACGTATCGACTGTAATCTTTGTGTTTCCCTGTGCGCATGCGTGATGTCCCCACGAGGGGACGCCAACGAACCTACTCCGCCGTACTTTTGTTTACCTCCCCACCCCCTCCGCAGTGAGACCTTCCAACGTGACAACATGAAACATCCCCCCCCCCCACGCACTCCACCACCCCTTCCCTGCTGCACGTGCATGTTTGTTTGCGCGTGCGCGTGGGGGGGGGCATTCCAACTGGGGGGCGGGGTGCACAAAGGAAACATATTTGGAACTCGTGCACGCACGCGCTCGCTCGCCTCCCCGTGTGTGTGTGTATGTGCGTGCGTGCGCGCGCGCGCCGGTGAGCTTTGAACCAAGCGCTGATTACCTCCCGCCTGTTGCATTGCCCGCGCGAGTGCGCGTGCATGTGTGCGGTCATGAAGTCGTGCTGGAGGAGTTAAGAACTTTCTTTGGGAGCGAAGGCGTTGCTCTTCTTGTTCTCATAGGAGGACCGCGCGGAAAGGGAGCGAGACATGGCTGCGCTTCTTCTGCGACTTTTGGGGGTCGCGCTCCTGGCGGCGGCGGCCCACGGCCGGGAGCCTCTCGCGGCGGAGGCCGGCGAGTTCCTGCGGGACATCGTGCGCTTCTTCGGCCACAACGAGTCCATCCCCGCGCGCAACCTGGAGGAGCTCCTGCACATGGTCGCCGCCCGCAGGCACCACGCCGTCACCCACGACGACAACCCGCTCCACGGACGCGAGGTAACACGCTGGAAATACTCACACGCGCACAGCGGACAATTCATTGGGTTGACTTTTTTTTTTTTTGGGGGGGGGGGGCGAGGGTCATTCGTAAAGACCAGAGTACGACATTTGTATCAATATGTGGCTGTTCCTAATATTTTGATCGCGGGTCAACACCTTCGGAACAGCTCCCAACGTGCTAACATGTTCAGTGTTGTCAGTCTGTGTGATTGAATGGGTGTACCTAATGAAATGGCCAGTAAGCTTTTGTTATGCCATATTAAAATACAATAAAAGGATATTTCGCTAATATTCATTTGTACAGTAGGTTTAGTCATAATTATCAAGTAATAATAGATACGTGTCACATTTTTTAGACTATATAACTTAAATGAATTCATCTGCATATGAGTTTATGAATGTATATATGTGTGTATGTGAATATATATATATATATGTATATATGTATGTATGTATGTGTATGTATACAAGTATTTGTATATATGTTTGTATATATATGTATGTATGTATATATATATATATATGTAATACATGTATAATGTGTGTGTATATATGTCATGTGTGTGTGTATTTTCCTCTTTTTGTGGCCGCGGCTTTTAGTGCCTGTCGGCCGAGCAGATCTTGTCCCACTTTGGCTTCCCCAACATCAGCCGGCTGAGCGTCGGACATCTGGAGGCCATTTGTCCCGCCGTGTTGACCCAGGTGCTCGTGCCCTCCTGCCCCTACACCGCCCCCGAGACCACCACACCGACGCCGCCCGCGCTCGACTACTCGGGTCAGTCCCAAAGGAAATGAACACACAAATGTGCATTTCATACACTGAGCGCTCACCATACAAATGTAGGAACTCAGCTGTAAACGGTCAACACTCATTCAAGTCAAAAGGCATTTTCAAGGGTACCAACGAAATGCCAAAGTGAACATATTTTCAAAAGAAGTTTACAAAAGTGAAAGGAAAAAAAATAAATCATAAAAAAAAAAGTGAAAAATACAAGAATGTAGCCCAGGCATAATAGGTTTATACTGTGTATTTTTAAGTCAACACAAAAAAACAACAAAAAAGCAGTGTTCAAGAGTAATAAACATTTTTTTAAGTAAAAACAAATTTAAAAAAATAAAAAATATATTTCTTAAAAGGCACACATTTTCAAAAGTCAGGCGTACTCGTATAAATGCACGATTCTTTTTCAAAAATGCTAAAAATATTACTAAGGCAAAACTCATTTACTAATGACAAAAAACTTTTTATTCAGCCTCAACACACTGAGCAAATTTGGAAAAATACCAAAATATATATTTGACCAATTTACGATACAGTTTTTTTCCTACACGTTGCCTGCCTTCTTTTTCCACTTGAATGACAAATGTTCAACTTTGACATCAACCCTTTCATGCAGGTTGTATCAGGAATACTTTTAACTCTGTAACTCCAACTACCAATACGAAAGGTTATTACCTAGCTTATTGTAACTTTGTGATAATTGTCCTGAAATGACTTGCTGAGGTTCTGACCTCACTCTCACATGCGCCTGTGTGTATGTGTTGGGGGGGGGGCGAGGTTTTTTTTTGGGGTTTTTTTTTTTTTGGTGGGGTGGCGGATGGCTATTTCATCCGCCACAGCTCGTCGAAAAAGCGTGTCAGCCCCATTTAGTATTTATCAGCAATGTGTTATCAGCTAGTAATTAATAACACACCGCTGTGTCAAATGTACTGTGCATCGACGCCCGTACGGTGTGCAAAACGGCTCGCTCTCTTTCACGACGCAATGCAAACGGGTTGATCAAACTGAAACCTGAAAAGTCACTCATTCGGAGGTCGGGCTGCTCGATTATGAAAAATGTTTTAGAGGTTTTTTTTTTTTTAATTTTATTTGTTATTCTCTTTTTGTTTTGTTTTGGAAGAGTTGGAAATTATAAATAAAATGTGAGGAAAATGTGAAAAAAAATCAAATAAAATTTTAATCACGATTATTTTGGTAATATTTTAAATCACGATTATTCAGACGATCATTTATTTTTGCATACAAAACAATAAGATGTTTTAACCTAAAAAATATAAGGACAAATCATTTTTTTGGAAACACTTTGGACCAAACAAAATTGATCAAATTAGTTATTATAAATTGGAAAAGGTGCAAATGTCTGATTTCTATGTGTAAACTAACATAGTGCGTTGGATATAAACGCATATTGATAATCGTTTTTTTTTGTTGTTGTTTTTTTTCACCATGATGCCAATTTTGTCATCGTGGAGTGTTTTAATCGTGATTGCACTTGAATTTTCGATGAATTGCACAGCCCCGTTTGGAGGGTCACATTTTTGGCGAGTGTGATTTTTGTACGTGCAGTTTGGGGGTGGGGCTTCCTGTCGGTGACGGTGATCAACCTGGCGGCGTTGCTGGGCCTGCTGCTCATCCCCTTCACGGGCAAGTCCTACTTCCCCAAAGTGCTGACCTACTTCATCGGCCTGGCCATCGGCACGCTCTTCTCCAACGCCGTGCTGCAGCTCATCCCGGAGGTGAGCCGCCTCATCAAAAGACGTCTGCGCTTTGGCGCGAAGCGGCGCCCCTTGATCGCAATCGCTTGTTGTTGTCGTCGTCATTGAGGCTTTGGGCTTCGACCCGAAATCGGACAACTACGTGGCCAACGCCATCGGCATCTTTGGAGGCTTTTACCTGCTCTTCCTGGTGGAGAGGATCCTCACCATGGCGCTGCGCGTGGAACACCAGGTCAGATTTCCTGGTGCTAGCTTGTTGTTGCTTTCCTCCCTCCCTCCCTCCCTCTACTCTTTCCTCCCTTTGTTTCTTTCCTTCTTCTTTGTGTTCGTTCTTTTCTTTCTCGTCTTCTTGGTCCTTCCCTTCCGCCTTTCTTTGTCACTCCTTCCGTCTGCCCTTATTTCCATTTCCGTCCTTATTCCCTGACTTTTCCTTTTCTTCTCTCCTTCATTTCTGTTTTGGTTCCACCATCCTTCCCTTCTTCAGTTCTTCTTTTCTTTTGCATCTTCTGGGTCCTTCCTTGCTTTCCTTTTTCTTCCTTTGGCCTTCCTTTTGTCAGTCCTTCATTTGTTCTTTTTTTTTTCTCTTCATTCCTTTCTTTCCTCATGGATGACTTGCTTCCCTTCCTCCTTATGCGAGTGTCTTTTCCTTCTCACTTCTTTCCTTTACCTTTCGTTGCAGTCCATCTTCATTCCTGTTTTTTTTTGTGTCCCTTTTCCTCACTTCCTCACATCCTTGTTCCTTCCTCCCTTTGCTTTTTGTTCTCGCTTTCCCACCTTTTTTTTTTTTTTCTTTCTTTCTTTTCGGGTCTTTTTTTGTTGTACCAATGGAGCCATCTTTGTTCTCTCCGTCCGATCACCAGCACGGCCCGTCGCACTTGGCCGCGCCCGACGACTCGCTGCCAAACGGCGAGGGCGGCTTGAAGAAGGATTCCAGCCTGGTTTTGACGAGCATCAGCAGCATCAGCACGGCCGAGCGCAGCAGCGTCAGCTCGGAACACACCAACGCCAACATCATTCCCGAGCAGGTCAGAAACACGGGAAACGCTGCACCCAACGGTGCCTAAAGACCCGGGCTAAAAGATTAGCTTAGCATAGCATATCTTAGTGACACGTGGACACACTTGGCTGACACACGCTGACGTCTGAGTCAGGTTTGCAAATGAATGAGCCAAACAAAGTGAGAAATTTGCCATTAAATTAGCAGTATAACGTTCAAATCCGGTGCCTTGAAGTGGCAGTCGACTCAATTCAACTGACTTCACAGTAAGGCGCACTTTGGCAAATATTGAACAATTCTTCATCAAAGAGGCTTGGAGCTGTTTAATGCCACTCCCGGCTGAAGTTTACTGTCAAACTCAACATAAAATAAAGAGAAAGACACATTGGGTTTAAAACAAATGCATAGCTTTGCTTCGGGGAAGTCGACTTAGCTTAATGCTAACGCAGTGCAAAACACCATTGACATGGCAACGGTGAGCATCGATAGTAGCAGTTTTAGAAGCAGAAGTTCTTAACACAAATGGTGAAGCAGGACATGTAGGCATCATTTAATGATACTCCGACTCATATATTCTTGATCCTCATCTTGATGAGTCGTTTGCAGTATTAGTAGTGGAAGAAGTCGGTTCTTATTGGTTATGTGTGCGCATGACACTTACTGTAATATGAAGAAAAAGTATAAATACTTATTTTGCTCTTGTCCACTCTTTCAGCCTCCATTGAAGAAAGGCAAAATGCTTGTTGTGATGTCACTAAAAACATCATTGTCTTTCTGAAAGGGGCAGTGACCCCGTGACAGGGTGGACAGCGATACCAGTGCAAAATGTTCAATATAATTATGAAAATAGAAAATACATGAGCCGAATTACTCGCTCGTTTCATCCAAGAAGTCGTTGTGGACAGTAAAACCACGTGAAAAACATTTTTGATTACTGTACAATATGTCACAGTTGACCCCTGAATATTCGCAGTTTGGCACCTACAGATTCACATATTAGTAGTTTTTTTTATTTTTTTTAATGAAATGTTTTTAATATATTTTTAAATTTTAAAATATTTTGTATATATTTCTTTCCGTCAATGCGTTTCAATGGGCTCCAATTATGTGCGTATTGCCACTATTCACTCGAATAGCAGTGTTTGACTCTACTGCCACCCGGTGGCCAAGGTGGGCACACCACAAGGAACATCAACAATGAATTGGATTGCGGCGTGCTTTCTGACACACGTTTTTACCCAAGTCCTCATTTGATGTAGTAACATGTGACCACCGGGGATCTATACTGTGAGTGAAGTAGTCAAGCTGTGCACTTTGTCCGCCACCTTGTACCTAATCACCTTCATGAGTGCTGTTGATCTTATCAAGAATACAGTAAGTCGTCATTATTTGCCGGATGTTTGTTTATTCGGCGTCGTTATCACGGACCCGCTCGCCGCCGGCCACACGTGGGACGGCGTTCAAGTGACATCATCAAAAAAAAAAAAAAGAAAAAAAGAGCAAGAAAAGCCGTTCGATGTGGCGTCGGGGTTAACGTTTAACGAGCCAGCAAACAAAAGCAGAACAAACAAAGCAGAAGGAGGTCCTTTTCCCCCCTCCTGGTCAATGGCGGAATTGTCCGGCCGGAGCACAAAAGACGCCTTGTGCCCGACTAAAAAGAGCAGCGGGTACACTTCAGGCATTGTGAGGCGGAAAAGCCCGCTGATGTGTGTCCGTTCTCACCTTGACGTCCACGTTCCTCGACGACGTTTTCGCTCGAGCGTTCACTTCTACGACACTCGTTTGCTCAGGTTTGGACTGCAACGTTTCCAAGCGTCAACTTGATGACGACTTATTGCTGTTTCAAATGAAAAAGCTGTCATTTGCAGCAGCAATCACAGAAAATGCCACAAAGATTTAAATTATTACATACAAATAATTCTAGTAGTAAAAACAACAACAAAAAAGCATTTCAAATGGATCAAATACATGAAAAATAATGACGCATTCGAGGACTCGTACAATAATAATAATACATGTAAGTCAACAAACCAATACATAATGGTGCATGAAAAATTATAGATATTACATAAATAATACCATTATAACACGTTTTGAAAATAACCTTTAATCTGATAGATATATAATAGTATGGCATAATAAATACTAAATACAACCACGTATGGAACAAATAAAATAACAATACACATCAAATTTCAAAGTATAAAAAATTAATACAACTGTGTGAAACCTGAAACATAATAAATAAATAAACTGCGTTTTCATAATAATTAAATTGGTAAAATAATGTATCAACCAAAACATGAAAAATACAAACTCAAATAATGCCTGGAATAAATATAATAACAATACATCCGACATCAAATTATAAAATGTGGTATGATAAATAAAACAATGCAAAAACCAAAAAACATAATCAACAAATACATAAATAATGCATGAAAGAAATATCACACAAATAAATAATTCATATATAATACATTACAGACGTAATACAATCACAGTGTATTTTCATATATAAAAATAATAAGATTTGAACCCACAAAACAATACCTTTAAGTAAAGAACTAATGATGTAAAATATTCATACGTGATATTACAATCAAATAATAAATGACAGGGATGCCTAGTAATTCAATACGATCAATTAAAAATACATAAATGAATACCCATAATAACAAAATGTTTTCAAAGTGGGTTAAGTCGAGTAAAAAAAACAAAAAACAAATATAGAAAGAAAATAACAACACAAGTAATTAAATAAATAAAACAATCACCGACAGGAATAATTCAATAACAAGGTATTTTCGAAGTAGTCCAAAAATAAATGACGTCTACAATAAGAAAGCAATGAGGTGCATGATTTTCCAACCCGATGCGGGACTTGCAGGCGTCGAGCGCGACGTGCCGCTGGCTGGGCGGCCAGCGGCTGTCCAACGTCAAGACGGTGGCCTGGATGATCACGCTGAGCGACGCGCTGCACAACTTCATCGACGGCCTGGCCATCGGCGCCTCCTTCACCGTCTCCACGCTGGCCGGCTTCAGCACCTCCACCGCCATTGTCTGCGAGGAGTTCCCCCACGAGCTCGGTACTCTTTCCAACTTGTCCGATGTCTCCAACCACCCGAATTTGAAAGTAGAACTCCTTTTTCAACACTTGATCCTTGACTGCCATCTAATGGCAGCTTGTAAAAATGCATCAAGTGTGATGGGAATTCTTCTTGACGATGACGATGATGACGATGATGATGTGGGTGTTGGCGTCCAGGCGACTTTGTGATCCTGCTGAACTCGGGCATGAGCATCCCGCAGGCCATCTTCTTCAACCTGCTGTCGGCGCTGGCGTGCTACGTGGGCCTGGCGTTGGGCATCCTGCTGGGCAGCAACTTCGCCCCCAACGCCATCTTCGCCATCGCCGGCGGCATGTTCCTGTACATCGCGCTGGCCGATATGGTACGTTGAGTTTGTCTTATCCAAGGCGCTGTAAAAAAAAAAAAAAAAAAACACGTCAGAGCACACACTGAAAGATAAAAACGGTTGTCACATGCTATTATCGACATTTTCTGTACTTTAGCACCGCCTCACACGCTATCTCCATAACTTGACCCCCCCATACCCTAATGCCCTGACCCTACATTTGAAAAACAGTTGTGTCCAAACTAGTCCAATTCGGGTCAAAAAAGGTATCGATCCACTACTTGGGTCAATACGAGAAAAAAAATGGAAAAGTTGTTCTCCTTCCCAGTGCTCATCCCAGGTTGATGTGACAGGGCTGACGGCAGGGCGTATTTTCCCGCGCAAGTCTTTATAAACGACATCTTTAATCGACAGGCTGTTTTTCGTCCCTTCGGGAAACGTTGGCGCAACATATCCGGTTGCCTTCAAAATAAAAGCATGGCGGTAAAATAACGGACCTGAAACACAAAGTCCGGTTCGAGTGTGTGTGTGTGTTCACTTTTCTGCGTCGGAAGTCATATCTCGTAAAGTCTTTGGTTGCCTTCGCGGCGTGCCTCGGGTCATTGTCCATCCGCACTGTGAAGCGCTGGCCGTCCAATGCTTTCTTTCTCAAGGGTTTTACTTGAACGGGAGCTGATAATGTTGCCCTGAATTCTTTTTCACATTTAATGTGCACATTTTCCGTGAGTAAATAAGCTTTTCCACGACTCAGTTTCCCGAGATGGACGCCATCGCGCGGGAACAGAAGCGCACCTCGTCCAAGGTGGTCTTCTTCCTGATCCAGAACGCCGGGCTGCTGACGGGCTTCACCATCATCTTGCTCATCACCATGTTCGCCCGCGACATCAACCTGGGATGAGCGCCGGGAAGGGACGCAGGAAAAAAAAAAAAAAAAAAAAGAAAAAAAGTCTGCTCGCCTTCGTCTTGCGGCGGGACGCTTCCACAATGTTTTGTACAAACAAAACCAAATGAACTTTACACACAAGGTGAAATCGTTTCATTCATGAAATCTACTTTGATTTGTCTGAAAAAGACAGTGAATTACTATTTTTTTTTCTTGAAATATTGTAAGATATTGTGGTTGGTACTGTACTGTACTGTTTTTATTTTTTACCTCTGATTTTCTTTGCAGTTTTTTTTTTTTTTTTGCCTTTACTTTGTTGTACAATCAAACTTCATTTTAGGAAAGTTAATTAAATGACGTAGATTTCTATTGTATTTTTCAGAGAGTTTATATTGCTTTGCTCAGGTTTATTCGGATCACACTGAAAGAAAATGTGAACGTGTGAATCGGACTTTGATGCAAAAAAATGCAAATATAATGTCTCTTTTAAATATTGTAAATACAAATGTCATGATTTGACTGGTAGCCCTTTAAAATTGTACGTTTTTGATCTCTTATACATTTTAACAAGTGTTTTTATGTCGTTCGAAATTACGATTAACTTCTTTCGGGAGGAATGGAGATTAAGAAATGTTGGAATTCACAGTGGACTTGATGTCCTTCGGGGGAGTTTTCTCAATGAATTAACATATTGCTGCTGCTCAAGTGACCAAAAAAAAAAATGCTCATTTTGTCATTTTTTTTTAGTAACGTTCTCCTGACAGTGACATAAAGCAAAAATGTTTAAGTGCTTCACCTTTTATGATTAAATATTAATTCATCATCAGTGTAAAAATGGCACGTTAATTTTAGAGAATACAACATTTGACTCTTGAAAATTACTTCATTGCAAAATTGCAAATATTTGTTAAGAAGCAAACCAAGTAAAAACAAAGATGACTTAAAATGTAAAAATAGGGCAATAAATTAAAAATAAATCTTATTTAAAAATAAACTAAAACTAGTACAATAAATACAAATGTAACTCTCAAAAAGTACTACAATTAATATATTTAATAGTAAACCATTGTCATGTAAAAAAAAAATAGAAGTACTTTTTGTATTTCTAGGCATCTTAGAGAATGTCCAGAATTTTAAAGAAGGTTCTAGAATTGTGCTTTTTGCCGTCTGCAAATATTTACTACCCGTACATCACTTTCACATCAACAAAAAACTAACTGGAGGAGCCCAAGATGCGTTCCTGTGCCTCCTTTCCAAATGAGTGTCGTGGTAAGGTATCGTAAACACCCAAAAAAAATCAACAGAAAAACACACGAATAAAGAATGTCACGTGACCTTCATCGTATGAAGCAGCTGGTGCATTGTTGCATTCATGAGCCAAAATAACGTTTCTAATATCAAGAAATATTTGTGGGGATTTGGTTTTTCCTATTTTTGTTCTTTACCCTGAATGCATCACTGTTTCAGAGAATAACAAGGCGCCGAGATAGTACAAGTCATTTTGCCTCCAATTTTACGGTTTTAGTTGTAATTTTGTTGGACTTTCGCGCTTTTCCTCCTCACGGACAGGTACACCGGGGTCATTTGTCATATCTCCCTTTTTAAATATCCCAACGCAATGCGATAATGTGGGATTAGATAAGATGTTTTGATGTGGTTGCCTAGCATCGCTCCTACAGACGGATTAGCTGGCAGCTAGCTAGATAGCTAGCGAGTGGAACGCGTGATTTTATGTTAAAGAAGCTTTGGGAGCTATCTCACTTTCAATGTTAACGTTCTCGTGGAATATTCCGTTCGTACGGTATATATATAGGTTAATTAATATTGCTTGCTTTTGCTCCTCATGTGACTTGACACTGATTTGGGGTCAGAGGAGTTTTTTTTTGTCCTTGGACAAGGAAGGAACGAAGGACCGTCTTTGGTTCTGCCTACAGGACTGGGCGATGTAGCATTTAGGATTTTAATCCACAACGAGTTTTTGTAATTCACCCTGATTTGCTTCCTGATACCAAACAAGAAAAATACCAAAAAACAGAACTGGGCATTCCGTCTATGTGACGGACCGATCCGTCTATCCGTCAATGACGGACGTCCGTTTTGTTGACGAATGACGGGAGTTTTTTAAAAAATAGACTGACTAAGCCTAGTCGGAAGTCCATATATTTAAATCCGGCTTCCGTCTGTAGTCCATCTTTAGTCTATTTTTCGCGGCGAGGCTTTAAAGGCCGCGGAGGAGCAATAGTGAGTTGTTGTTGCTTGGGGGACAGATTTGAGTGAGGAACCAGACTGTGAACAGGCTTCCATGGCGCAGTGAAGGGGGAAGGGGGGCTTATGCTATTCAAGTTTGCAGTCCGAATCGCTGATGGAAGCCTGCTTGAGTCGGACCATTCTATAGGCGGGTACTATTTCCCCCACCCCCCACCCCCCACCCCCCCCAAAAAAAGAGGGACGACGGAAGGGTACTCACGCTGCAGACGAATGACGAATAATGGACGCTCATTTTTTTGTAAAATGCCCAGCTCTGCCAAAAACACACAAATAATGGATGTTAAAAGTGTGAGTGTGACATCTTGCCTGAAAGACAATCTTCCCTGTCTGGGAGGAGCCTGGTTAGTGAGTGGAAATTCTGGAGTGTCTTTGACGCATGTAAAAAATGAAATCATCAATCCAAGCATCTTTAAAACAATGTTTATTAATTAATTACAGTAGAATTTAAAATAAATAGTAAAGTATAAATATATTACTTAAAAAAAAATTATTAAAACAGTACAATAAGGGTTTACCATTTCGGTTCACTTTTTTATTTTTACACTAAATGTAAAAAAAAAAAGAAACTAATTTAAATATGTATATTAAATATTTTAAAAAGTGAAATCTTGTGTCGTCCGCAGCCGAGCGTCGCGATGTCCGACGTGGAGATCCGCGAGTATCGCGATGGCGACGGCTCTACGGTGCGGGAGATCTTCACGCTGGGCATGAGCGAGCACGTGCCGACGTCCTTCGTGCACATCCTCAAGCAGCCGCAGAGTCAGATGCTGCTCATGTGCACCTTCTGCGCCCTGCTGGTCAGCTCCAAGTCCTTCCTGCTGCCCGTTCTGGCCGTCACGCTGTTGCTGGCCGCCGTCCGCCAGCTGCTGGTCCACTGGGTCAACGGCTACATCGACAAGTGCTGCAGCACAGGTGCCAAATTCCAGTCCCGCCGGGCCGGTTGTTTTATTTATTTTTTTGACTTTGGCGAAAACATGCCGTAAAAGCGATAATACAGTGAATTGCATATGTTCCGGACCCGATAATAAAAAATAAAATGAGAATCACAATTGTTTTGATTGATATTGAAATCACATTTAAGAAACATGATTATTCACATTTCAAAACGTAGTATTTATTCGTGCTGTCAAAAGATTAATCGCGATTAATCACATTTTTCAACTACATTTTTTACGAAGCTTTGAACCCTTATTTACTTGAGTAAAATCTAGGGAATAATGTGGAAAAAGTATATTTCAATTCAAAGACTGTTCTAATAACCTTCTTTGATCCTTGAATACGATTATTTTCCTATAAAATACAACAGTTGAACGATATACCAAAGATGTACAACAAATATGGTATTTGAATTTGACCGTGCAAAGTGTGCAAATTATTTTGGATTTCTCCAATGAGCCGTCAAGTAACTTTTCAAGTAAAACTACATAAAAGTCCGTATTTGCGATTAATCGCGATTAATCTTTTGACAGCATAGTATAGTATTTATACTTTTTTACTACCAAAGCTCAACTTTATATATTTTAAAATAACAACCAGAATAAAAATGAGTCACAAGTAAAATAGTAATACATGAAAACTATAGCAATGAAGAACATTAAATAAAAATAAATATCCTACTTTTCCTGCTGTGCACATCTACACCTGGGGCTGCCCCCCCCCCTCCCTGGAGGCCTGGAAGTCTGGCTTGCTGGTGAGCTCCTGATAAACTGATAATTGACAATGTAACAATACTCACAGGCATATATTCTTTATCCTCTGCAAAAAAACAACCATTATTATTGCACCTTACTGACTCACTGAGAATAGTGGGGACTCTTCATTGTTTGTGACTGTATTCTACTGCCCCCCTGTGGCCAAAGTAGGCGCTCCAAAAAGGAAGCAGCACAATGATTTGACCTCCTTGTCCCTCAGACCTCAACACCATCGGCAAGACCTACATGACCGCCCGGGACGCCTGCTTCTGGGTGGCCGAAAGCGAGGGCCGCGTGGTGGGCACGGTGGCCTGCCTGCCCAAAAACGGCGCCCCCGGCTGCCTGGAGCTGAAGCGCCTGTCGGTGCGCCGCAGCCACCGCCGCAGGGGCGTGGCCAAGAAGCTGTGCCGGGCGGTGGCGGACTTCACGCGCCGGCGAGGCTACGCCGCCGTGGTCCTGATCACTGCGGTGGTCCAGACGGACGCGCAGAAGCTGTACGAGGCCGTGGGGTTCCGCAAGGTGCGAGAGTTTGTGGAGCCCGAAGTCGCCGCCAAGCTCATCAACTTCACGCACTTTGAGTACAGATTGGACCTGTGCTGAGACCACACAGGAAAGTGAGTCCCTGGACATTCCCTGACTACTTTTGTTGTAAGAGTGCCGTTTTAGCAGGTGCCAGAAGTTGGTCCCTTTGACTCTTCAACCACCGTAATTTCGCGTGTATTTTGGGATTTAAAAAAAAAACATTTTTCAAGTCCGGTCCTCGAGAGCCCCTATGAGGCAGGAGGAGGGAGACATCTAAAAGAGGCTGGATAGGAGCTCTGGAGGACCAGGCTTGGGCTCCCCATGGATGATGCTTCATGACCGGCAATGTCTTTTAGTTCACAACATTGTCAGGCGCTAAAATTAGAGGTAGACCGACATGTTTTTTTTAGGGCCGATACGATACCGATTATTAGTATCCGATATTTGGAGCCGATATTCATTTGCAGCAAAAAGGAAAATATTGGCGCCAAAATAAAAAAAAATTAAAATGACAACTCTTAATTTTGTTTAAATGTATTTTCACTTTTTTTTCCGATTTGCAAAATGTTGATTATTATTATTATACATTTTTGCCAGTATACATCTTTGTTGTAAAATTCAAACAAAAAGGGAACTCCCAGGGTCATCAGCACGTCTTATAAAGTGAAATGAAAACTTAAACAATAGCTCCCGAAAGTTCTGCAGAATTTCAAAATGACAAAAATGTTCCAATTTCACGTCATCTTTGTTTTGATTTCAAACAAAAACAAAAAGGTGCAGAATGTTGCCAGGGTCAGTAGAGTCTCTTATAAAGTTAACTAAAATGTACATAAATAGTTCCTTGAAGTTAACACAGTTTTAAATGGATTTATCATCGGCCATCAGATTTCTAAAAAATAATCGGCCTGGCCGATAAATCGGTCCATCCCTAGTTAAAAGCTTGAGTTTCTTCACCTCTTAATGTGTTTGAGACCATTTGAACTTGAGGGTCTTTCCAACCTTTTTTCCCAACAAGTTGCTACAAAAAGAGGACCTGGTCTACAATAAAGACAAAAATGGGAATACGGCACTCGCTGTCATTCACTTGAATGGACTTGGCAACACGCGCGGCGCTCGCAGAAATTTTTGCCACCCGCTTCAGTATTCCTCATCCAGAAAGCCGGGCCGCTCACTGGCTTGGCCATCATCCTGCTCATCACCACCTTCGCCCGAGACGTCAACCTGGGATGAGCGGCAGGAAGGAGAGCACATGCATAAGTAATTTATTTAATTTATTATTATTTTTTTTTACCTCTGATTTGAATTGAAGTAGTTTTTATTTCTTTACTTTGTTCTACGTTCAGATTTCATTTAAGGAACGTTAACCAAATGGATTTCTATTTTACTTTGCAGAGGGGTTTCTATTGCTTTGCTCGTATTTATTCAGATGACACTGGAAAAAAAGTGAGTGTGTGAATCGCTATATTGTAAATTTGAAGCGTGATGAACTTCTTTTGGGGAGAATGGAGATTGTTCAGAAATGTTTGAATTCACCGTGGACTACATTTGATGTCCTTTGTTTTGTTTTTTTCCTGGATGAATGAACATATTGCTGCTACTCAACTGAAAATGAAATCTCGACTTTTAATTTGCTGTTTTTGTCTGGGGTTTTTTATGACATTGTTGTCCTGACAAACATAAAAGCCACGTGGGCTTTTTTAAAGTACTTTTTAAGTACTACATCAAACATTTGAAAAATTGGACATAAAAACATGAATTGAAATAATACAAAATAAAAAAAATTGAAATAATGAATTGAAATAATACAATCAATGTAAATCTTGAAAAACAAAAAATTGTCCAATGAAACATGAATCCGATTTAATTCAATGCTCTTAAAAAATATGAATTGAAAATATAATACATTTAAAAATAATTGAACTCTTGGAAAAGAAATTGTGCAATAAATGACATGTAACACTTAAAACCAATTCAAAATAGTACAAAAATAAAAAAATGTGAACCACTCAAATTTAAAAATAGCCCACAAGTAAATACAACAGTCACCTAAAAATAATGAATCAAATGAAAGCTATTTCTCTGAAAATGAATAATTCTAAAAGGCACAATAGATAAAATAAATTCTTAAACATATCATTAACATCGTACAAGATGTAGGAAAAGTATATCTATCGTTTTACGACATTGTTAAAATACTGTTACGACAGTGACAGAAAACAAAGTGTTTGTTCGGTCAACGTTTAAAAGGATTGTAAATATTTAACCGTCGTCATTGGAAAAACAAAAAAAGTTTTGTATTTATAGTCATCTGATTTTAGAGACAATTCTCGAATTGTGCTTTTTGCCTTCATTTAGACTGTACTTGTATTTAAGTACTACATCATTTTACAAGTTTACATAAAAACAGCGTTTGAGGCTCCAAGATGCGTTCATGTTCCCTCAGTTCAGAATGGTGAGCTAACATGAAAACGCTCACACGCAGAGAAACCATTGAAAATATGGTGTTATGTGATCTTCGTCGTATCAAGCAGGTGTTATGCCGGTGTAATCTTAACACTTCTCAAACAACATTACGTGTTTAATGTGAAAAAAAATATCTCGATGCATTTGCTTTTCCTATTTCCTATCCCCCCTGAATGCGGCGACGAGATGAGTTTATTGTGACTTCAATTGAGCGCGTTTGGTTGCATTTGTGCTGCACTTTCACGCGCTTGTTGCACGCGGAAAGGTACGACGAGGTCGTTACTCGTGACTTTTCAGTGTTTTTAGCCTCGACGCAATGCAATAATCTTGGATTAAATGAAATGTTTGTTGTGGTTGACTCGCATCCATCCTAGCTAGCTAACTAGCTGCAAAATAATACGTGAGTGCAACGCGTCATTTTATGTCAAATACGTTTTGCCAGTAATTTCACTACGAATGTTAATAGTTTTGTGGAATTGCATGCCTTTAAATTGGTGAAATATTATGTCGGAGAATGAATGTTGTCTGGATTTATTTCTTTTTTTCTTTTTGTTGTCTAAACAATGGACCTTGATCCTCACGTGACTTGGCACTGATTTGTGGTCAGAATTTATTCATTTATTTTTTTCGTTAAGGAAGGAAGGCACGTCTTTGTTTTCTGCCTCCAGGGCTGGGCGATATCCTTACAACAGTATGTACGAATTGAAAGTGATCGCTCCTGATACCAAACATGGTTTGAAAGTGTGATATTTATTTTTTTCCGCCACAGTATTAATAGAAATACAACAATCCCCCGTATGTTTGTGATTCACTAATCATAAATCCGTCCGTCCCCCCCGTGTGGAACACATATTGAAGTGATGCATTCTGCCTTAGAGACAACCTTTGTATGTAATGGAGGAGCTAATTTTAGCCTGGGTTGTGAGCGGAAGTTCTGAAGAGTCTTTGCCACGTGCACTTCCATTGCATTTTTTCCTAAAATAATTTGTAAGCCATTTATTTTGAAGGCTAATGTAAATTAAGCTTGTAAAGATACCAACGTTTGTGGGATCATACCTTGGGCTACAATAACAATATTAATAATAATAATGCATCATATTAATAGTTTCAACTGGTAGGCAATTACAAACATAATTTACTCGCCATTTTTCACTATTTGCGGAAGCGCTCTCTCCCTATCTCCCACGAACGGCTTTACTGTACAGTAAATGTTCAATACTCATGGAGGTTAAGGATCAAAATAAGAAAACAGCAATTTATTATATGTATTCAAATAATACAATACAAATGATGAAATCATGCATAATTCTTCATGATTATTATTGAATGCGCTTAAAAAAAAAAAAAAAAAAAAGAACTGTTAATTCGTGAAAAAATGTAACTCATCTTGTGTGTCCTCCGCAGCGGAGTGTCGCAATGTCACACGTGGAGATCCGCGAGTACCGCGACGGCGACCTCGCTATGGTACATGAAATTTTTTCGCTGGGCATGAGCGAGCTCGTGCCGGCGACCTTCGTGCACTTCCTCAAGCAGCCGCAGAGTCAGATGCTGCTCATGTGCACCTTCTGCGCCCTGCTGGTCAGCTCCAAGTCCTTCCTGCTGCCCGTTCTCGCCGTCACGCTGCTGCTGGCTGCCGTCCGACAGCTGCTGGTCCACTGGTTCAACTGCTACATCGAAAAGTGCTGCAGCACAGGTGATAAAGTTGTTGTTTTTTCCCCCACTTTGTTGCAAGTATGTTTGAAAGTACAGTACTTGCAAAGACGTTCGAGCGCACTTGTAGGCTAAATGCTAAAAACTCAGCATTTTTCCCATAATGCCACAGGGTACATATTAAATATGTTCAAACATATTTGAATACGTTCGAACGTATTTCCAAGTACGTTTGAAGACACTCCACGATTACAAAATTGGCATAATCGTAAAAAACGATTATTAATATGCATTTGTATCCAACGCACTGTTTGTTTACGCACAAGGAAATCATACTTGAATTTATACATTTGCACCTTTAATCTTGTAATAACTAGTTTGTCTCAAACTTACTTAATTATAGTGTTTGAAAGAAATTTGTCTTCATATTTTTTACATTTTAAACATTTTGTACCCCAAAATAAATGATCGTTTGAATAATCCCGATTTAAATTATTACCAAAATAATCGTGATTATTTTTTTCATAATCGAGCAGCCCTAACATATTTGCCTGTCAAAAAATGTTCGCTCTGCATTGACAAATCGACGCTTACGCACTATACTGTATGCGCGACAACATTTGTTTGTGAATAATCGTTATTTGAAGTAATAAAGTAACTCCCCGAACTCGATGCTAATTTTCTATTAGTCCGTCAATAGTATTCCCCATTGACTGCTAGCGTTAGCACGGGCACTGTTTCTAAAATATTATTCCACCTAACCCAATCACTAAGAAAAGTGGGGACACTCTGCTTGTATGACTGTATTATACTGCCCCCCGGTGGCCAAGGCACAAAAAGAAAGCGACACAGTCACTTGTCTTGACTTGACCTTCTTGTCCCACAGACCTCAACACCATCGGCGAGACCTACATGGCCTCCCGGGACGCCTGCTTCTGGGTGGCCGAAAGCGAGGGCCGCGTGGTGGGCACGGTGGCCTGCCTGCCCAGGGACGGCGCCCCCGACTGCCTGGAGCTGAAGCGCATGTCGGTGCGACGCAGCCACCGCCGCAGGGGCGTGGCCAAAAAGCTGTGTCGGGCGGTGGCGGACTTCACGCGCCGGCGAGGCTTCTCCGCCGTGGTCCTGTTCACTTCGGTGGTCCAGACGGACGCGCAGAAGCTGTACGAGGCCATGGGGTTCCGCAAGGTGCGAGAGTTTGCGGACGCCGACGTCGCCGCCAAGCTCATCAACTTCACGCTGCTTGAGTACAGACTGGATGTGCACAAAGAACACCCGCAAAAGTGAGTCTCCGGACATTCCATGCCTACTTTGGTTGTAAAAACAAAACAAACTACGCGGCAAAAATTGGAGTGTTAAAAAATTGAGGTCAAATGTTGCAGAGTTCATTTCAATCCCAAAAGTGTATTTTTAACACTGTCTGGTGTAAATGGAAGTTGGTGTTGGAGTTATTTGACAGAGTTGATTTATTTAGTGTTAAAGAAGCACTGGGCAAGAATTCGACCTTAATAAAAAAAAATATCACAGCTCTTTTGATGAAACATTGACTTACAAGTAGTTGAATGGGACTTTTGTCGAACGTCTACGAGCTATTACTGGTGTCATGGCAGAAGCCCCAAAACACACAAAAAAACAAAAGTATCGTTTGAACAAAATTAGATTATTCACCTCCACTATTCATATTTCACACAGCCACTGAAAATAGAAATGGAATTCAGTCCAACTTGCAGGCCAGCGAGAGCTCAGGATTTCACGACGGTAAATGTGGTTGACTTTTACCAAAATACTACCGCTTTTGTCCACATGGTGCCCCCATAATCAACAAAAACTGACATGACACAGTGTTGCTTTAAAATATTGGGGTCAAATGTTTCAGAGTTTTATGTCAGTCCTAAAAGTGTATTTTTAACACCGTCTGGTTTAAATGGAAGTTGGTGTTGGAGTTATATGACAGAGTTGATTTATTTAGTGTTAACCAACTCTGCGTAGAGTTAATTATAAGCTTCGTCAAAGACGTGGTTTTTTTGTGTTGTTTTTTTTTAATTCTCTCCATGTACCTGTCCCTGTCATGTAGTGGTATCACACTTAGGGTGAAGTGAGGATAATCAATTCACCTAAAGCAAATTTGTCATGGGTGTTCTTGCAATGAAAAAAAAAAAAAAAAGAAATACAATCAATTGAAATATTTGAACACTTGTGGGAGTGAAACTAACACTAACCAGGTTGTCAAATCTATCTCAGCAGTGTTACCAATCTACTCCTATAATGTTAAGTAACTCTGGCACAGTGTCAAATGGTTAACTATTTGCAAAGTGTTCATTCAACTCTGTAGAGTGCGGAGCTGCCTAAACCCTGACAAAGTGTTGAAATTGACTCTGTGGGAGTCATTTTAACACTCCACTTTTTGCTGTGTACTGTATTTTCCAAACTCTAACTTGTACGTTTAGCTTCTCAGCAGTAAATGCTATCCGATTTCGAAAGTCTTCCAGGAAAGTGGACTGAGGTAGGGAGCGGGTCTTCTTTTGATGTTGTACTTTGGGATTTTTATTGTACAGCACTCCGACTTGCATTTGTGTGAAAAGTGCCATGTAAATAAAATTTGATTTGATTATCTTTGTGTCGAATCAAAATAAAACGTTTGCTTTTACAAAGCAATGGTCAAGTCACGTTTGCCTATTTTCTGACATGTTATGGACCAAACCAGGAACTGAATCGCAATCTATGCGACCAGGATGGCCCATTTTTCACCCCAAAACATTTTGTTTTGTTTATCCGTTGCTTCTTAATGCTAACCGTTAGCATGTCGATGGCATTTGGCATTATTTGGTAGCATTAAGCTAGGCAGATTTTCCTCTGATAAAGCTACTCTATGTGCTTTATCGCAACTGCGCAATGTGTAATTCTTCGGGTCATGTTTGGTTTGACAGTACATTTCAAGTGGGAGTGTCATTACGCAGCTTAAAGACGATTTTGAGGAACTGTTTTATTTGCCAGACAGCCACTTATTGAGTTCAGTGCCACCTTACGCCACTCGTATCAAGTTTGAGCTTGAAATCAAAGAAATATATATGTCTAGACTGGTATCTCAAAAGGCACCACTGTAAACTACAATACAATAGCCATGGCTTACACGACAGGTCCATTATAAATTCAATCATTCAAAAAAACCCTCATATAAAACCACAAAAAACCTGCTGACACAAAGACTGCATGTGAACATTATTACAAAAATATTATAAATATGAAACTTTACCTATAAAAAAATGTGCAACTATGAATGAATGAACGTTTATTTAAAAGAAAAGAAAATCATTCAAACTAAAATATATTCTGGATTTTGTCGCTCAGAGCATTATGCCAAACAACAAAGAACAATCAATAAAACTGAATGCAAAAACGTGTGGGCGTTATGAGGGCTGCGTTTTTTGGCGTCGTTGTTTTAGAACCCTTTGAATGAAAAGACGAAACGCCATACAGAAGTTTTGACGTGATCCCCACGCTTTAACTTTTGGGCGTGTCGTCGTCGTCTCATAAGCATCGGCGCTTGTCGTGCACACTGCTCCAGTGCTCCTTCATTGAACCAACGTTCGAGTGGTCGTGCAGGTGTCCTCGCTGCGAGTCTTACGCAACTCAAGAGTTCTTCCGAGCTGACTTGGTCCGAAAATCGGGTCGCCCACGGAGCCAGAGGCTTGAAGATGATTTCTCAATCCAGAGAGTTACTCCTCCTTCTGTTGGGTGTACTTCTGAGTCGTGGTGAGATTAAATAAAAGTATATATATATTTAGAAAGAATACAATAAAGTTTAGTTTTGCCTTGTCAATTAAGCTTCATTTAATTTCAATTCTTTTTGGTGGTTGATGAAAGCCAATGTAAGAGTGGCAATAAAACATGTAATAAAAAAGCGAAGCATTTAAGGATTATTTGCCTATTTTATTAACCTATTCATGTGGCGTTTAATGCCGTGAATTCCCTCATACCACCCTATAACCGATTATGTAAAACTGATGTGATTTTTAATTTCTTCGTAACTGACTCTAATCTTATCACTTATATCCAATTTTGGAAACTTTTAATTTTCACATGAATGCGATGTCTGTAACGCGGAAACGCCATTCATGTAAAAATAAGGTTAAAAAATTGAGTTGTTTTTCACAGGACAGCGACGATATGCAATATCAAACGTGACTATGAAGATTAAAAAAAATGCAGTGTTCAAGGGAGCGGATTTTTTTATACGCGTGTAGATTTGTGCTTTGGGCTCATTAACGGAGCTCCGTAACACGGGGATTTCAAGAATCGCTATTTTAGTAGCCAGTACCAATGACAAATAAATCCAGGATCATTCCACGTAATATCTTGATACTGACGGATGAATAAATGCAAACGATGTCATTTATTTACACATTTCAACACTGGAGGCACTTTGTGCGACCATCTGAGAATAGTGCCTCCACGTGGACAAACAATGATACTACAACCATGACAGAGGTTGTGAATGGCAGTATTTGGAAGCATTTTTCATCTTTGAATGAATACTGTGTCGTGGAGTCTTTCTTTCCGTATTTTCAATATGCAACTATTTCACTTATTTCATTTTGGCCCTCGTCCTGCTGTGGATCTTAGTGTGGTCAATTAAGCGTACTCTGGTGAAATTTGTCATTTTTGTTGGTTTCTTTGCAGGACAGCGTGAGTGTCCGACAGGCTGGCTGGAGCACAAGGACAAGTGTTATTATATCTCCGAAGACACCAAGACGTGGAGGGAGGCTAATGCCTACTGTTTGTCACGTGACAGCAACCTGACGAGCATTCTGGACGGCGACGAGAAGGTCACATGATCGCACCGCACTTTCATCCATTTCTACTACTTCATTTTGTATTTGTTGTAGGAATGGCTGACGACAACATTCAGACAGAACAAGGCCTGGCTGGGCCTGACGGACGAGGAGACGGAGGGAGTGTGGAAGTGGACTGATGGAAGTTTGTTCACTGACTCCATGGCGTAAGTCGCGTTATTGCTCCGATTCGTCCTCAGGGTCATTTGTTGCTAGGTAGATTTCAAAAGCTTCGACCATGACTGCATAAGTGTGAAAGGGGCTTTTGTTGCAGGAAATGGGCGGACAAGCAGCCGAACAACTATGGCTATGGCAAGTATGGTGCCAACTGTGCTGCCATGGTGACCAAACATGGAGGTCTCTGGTTCGACTTCAACTGTGACAGCACCAAGGAGTACTACATCTGCAAATGTGAAGCCATGGTGAGTAGCCTTCTTCAAGAAAGATAATGAGATTGTTCCCATCGGTCATTAGTCGGATTTAAAATACAGCCAATGTGTGAGAGATTCTGCCAATGACTTTGGACAGTGTGCACACTTAGCGATAGCCGATGCTAAGCTAATCCCGCTCGGTCTCAGGTGGTGGTGCCAAGCGGCACTCAAGAGTTGGACAAGACTGAAAAAATGGCGCTGGAGCTGGTCACCGAGATGGCCGTTACGGGAAAGGTGGTCGTGACTGTGAGTGGTCGTCTCAGGCACGGACCCCAAGTCACGGGAAGACACGATGACGCTAACTGTTGTTGTTTTTTCATTTCTTTTTAAATCAGACACCAGAGGACGTTGTGACCGTGGCCGGTCTCCAGTCATGTTCGCCTGATGGTGTCACATGCTCACGCTTGCTGGTTATGAACACTGCCGGGGTGTGTCACTTTTTTTTTTTTTTGTTCAAATGTTGTCAAGCATTATCAACATTGATTAACATTTCGACCCATTCAAACTAAAGTGGTCATGTGACATAGGACAGTCACGAATGCATTTCAAGCCGTTGCTCATTCCACAGCATTTGTCATTGTCAGCCCTTCAGCGTTCACACGCAATTTTCTTCCTTAATTGCATTGTCATGTTGCAGAATTCACTAATTGGCAAGCTGGTTGGAGGTCTCAGGGTGGGCAGCAGCATCATCGTCAGAGGGCGAGTCCACGACAACCCAAAACGGTACTAGACCACATCCCCCACGAATCGGGATGTTGCCATGACAGCATGTTTGCTCTTTTGCTTTTGGGTTGCAGGTTTGATGTCAACCTGTTGATTAAAAGTGAAGGTGGCAGACAGGTGGCGCTGCATCTGAACCCTCGCTTAAACTATTTGGGCGATGTGAACGTGTTTGTGCGCAACTCGTTTCTGGCTGGTTCCTGGGGCAAGGAGGAGCGCCAGCTGGACATGTTCCCCTTTTCAGCTGGGCAGCGCTTTGAGGTGACGTTTGATGACTTTTCCTCATCACAAAAATATCAATGTTTGTCGTTGGTAGGCAGCATGGAGGACTCGTGGCTAGCATGTGGACCTCACAGGTTCACGTTAGCATGTTAGCTTCCTTGAAGACAAACAAATGGTCTACATGTCCCCAGACATTGATGACCAGTCATTTGTTGGGGTTGAAAATGAACTTAACTCACCCCTGCGGTCTTGTCATTCAGATGATCATCCGGTGTGACGCTAACTCTTTCCACGTGACCGTCAACGGCGATGTCCACCTGGACTACAAGTACCGAGTGGCCCTGGACAAGATCACACATGTGAAAGTGCACAGCAACGTGACTCTGATAGATATCAGGCAGATGTGGCAGAAGTGACATGGACGAAGCGCCATTTCCTCTCTCGACATTATTATGCGTACGACGCCATACAGTGTCAGCGTCTATATTAAAAAGCTGTTTCTCTATTATAACTAGATATGACTAGACTAGTGACAGTTGCCATATATTCCTTTCACACTGCAGCTAGAGATTGTAACAGATGAATTTTCATTCAGATTGATGATCTAAGTTATGGTCAGTATTTATCCATGAATGTCTTTTAAACGTGTTTCTCCATTTTAGTCCAATAAAACAGTATTTCAAAAAATTCTTTCAGACGTTGCTCTGCATTTTAGTGTAAAACGCTTAAAATACGGTATCTTTTACTTCAGAAAAGGAAAATATACAATCAAATGCAATCGACTGCTGTCATTTCATTTGTATGGGCACAAACGGAGCATTTAGCATTTTTTAACACTGAAAGGCCCACCCATAGCTCCGCCCCTGCTACAGGTCTATTTAAATTCAATCATTCAAAAACCCCTCATATAAAACCACCAAAAAAAAAATGAGATTGAAGTCTCTTTTTCAACTTAATGCGGGAGTCAACCCAAACATATTTTTTTAGCCATCTCCGGCGGTGGCCATTTTGTCTACTGTCGACTGAAAATGACATCACAACTGCTCACAACAACCAATCACGGCTGACCTGTTTTCTGAATCTGAGCCGTGATTGGTCATTGTGAGCAGTTGCGATGTGATTTTCAGTCGAATGAAGACAAAATGGCTGCCCCCAGAGATGGCTAAAAACGAGCGGATTAACACTTATAGTGTGACCTATATCTTTGCTACTGTAACAATGAAAATTTCCCCACTGTGGGATCAATAAAGGCATTCTTATCTTATCTTATTCCACAAGCACAATATATATCAGAATCCCCCGTTTCAACTAGTGGGCTTGCATAGAACATATTCTTAGGAGAAAAAAAATGTTTGCGTTGGCTTCCGCTTTAAGCGAGTGATTTGGCCAAGACAGCAGAACACAGTTCACACAACACACATTTATTGCCTCTATATCACTATTTTGATTGTTTATTTCCATGTGCATTTATATCATTTGCATGTAAGCATTAATACATAAATATTATAAATATGAAACCTACAATGTGTTACCTATAAAACGTGTTCGAATGACATGAAGACATTGATTCAAACTACAAATCTCTAGCAAAATATATTCTGGATTTTGTCACTCAAAGCATACGTGATGCAGAACAGCAACAACACTAGAGCCATCGATAAAAATCGAATGCAAAAACGTGTGGGCGTTATGAAGGCTGCGAACCCTCTGAAAGAAAAGACAAAACGCCATATAACAGTCTTGACGTGACCCCTAGGATTTCTTTTATAAGCGTGCCGTAGTTGTCCTAAGCATCGGCGCTTGTCGTGCAAATTGCTCCTCCGTTGACCCAACGTTCCGGTGGTCGTGCAGGTATCCTCGCTGCGAGTCTTCCGCAACTCGAGTCCACCCGAGCTGACTTGGTCCAAAAATCGGGTTAGCCACGGAGCCAGAGGCTCCAAGATGATTTCTCAATCCAGAGAGTTACTCCTCCTTCTGTTGGGTGTCCTTCTGAGTCGCGGTGAGATTTTTTTCATTTTAAGATTTAGTTAGAATTAAGAAAATAAAGCTGAATTTTTCCCTTCCCAATGAAACTTGATTTAATTTAAGTATTTTTTTGTGGTTGATAAAGGCAAAATAGATGGGCAGTAAAACATGTAACATAAAATGTAATAAAAACTTATGCCACCCTATAAACCGACTATGTAAAATTTATTTAATTTATTTATTAAAGCTTGTCTCTTTGTAGCTTGTCTTGTAACGTCAGATCGACCCTTGACCAAGAGTTTCTTCTCCTTCAAAATCCCGTTGTCCCGAGATATTCTCCACAGTTTGTCTCTGAAAGCTCTCATGGTAAACTGAACGATGACAGGTCGACTTTTAGTCCGACACCAACCCAGTGAACTGCGTCCACCAGGAACCCCCCGTTTTTCCTTATCTTCTGGAGCAAGCATCGCAAAAAGCTCGAACACTTATTTCTGATATTCTCTGTGGCCAACTCCTTCATATCCCATACAGGCGTCTTTATAGCATCTTCATTTTTCTCTACCCTACAGTCTCAATTCCTTTGAGCTACTCACATACCCCAGTGAGGACTTGAAATGCTTTTCAGTATTATAAATGAATGTAAAGTCCTCTCATTGTGCCCCTTCACAAATCAAATGGCAAAGCAGTCTTATTACATTCTCCATTTTTGAAAAGATACCGTATTTTAAGCATTTTACACTAAAATGCAACATGTAACAGGACTTTTGCAATACAGTACAATTTTATTGGAGGAAAATGGAGGGAAACACATTTAAAAGGCATTCACGGATCAATACGTTAGGAAATATAACTTATCGTCAATCTGCAACTAACTTCATCCGGGACAATGCCTCGAGCTGCAGTGTGAAATTATGCTCTAGATTATGCTATAGATTACAGAAACATAGCTCCTTAAAATGGCTGGCGCATACGCGTAATTATGTCGAGACGTCACTTCTGCCACAGCTGCCTGACATCCGTCAGGGTCACGCTGTTGTACACTTTCACGTGTGTGATCTTGTCCAGGGCCACTCGGTACTTGTAGTCCAGGTGGACATCGCCGTTGACGGTCACGTGGAAAGAGTTAGCGTCACACCGGATGGTCATCTGAATGACAAGACCGCAGGGCTCAGCAAAACGGCAGCTGAGATTTTTTTTCAACCAGTCAAGCTTCATTTTCAACCCCAACAAATGACTGGTCGTCAATGTCCGGAGACATGTAGACCATTTGTTTATCTTCAATAAAGCTAACATGCTAACGTGAACCTGTGAGGTCCACATGCTAGCCACGAGTCCTCCGTGCTGCGCACCAACAAACACGTCGAGATTTTTGTGATGGAGGCGTGTGTAAAATGAGTCATCGAACGTCACCTCAAAGAACTGCCCGGGTGCAAAGGGGAAGAAGTCCAGCTGGCGCTCCTCCTTGCCCCAGGAACCAGCCAGAAACGAGTTGCGCACAAACACGTTCACAGCGCACAAATAGTTTAAGCGAGGGTTCAGGTGCAGCGCCAGCTGTCTGCCACCTCCAGTCAACAGGTCGACATCGAACCTGCAACACAAAAGCAAAAGAGCAAACGTGCTGTCATGGCAACATCCCGATTCGTGGGGGATGTGGTCTAGTACCGTTTTGGGTTGTCGTGGACTCGCCCTCTGACGATGATGCTGCTGCCCACCCTGAGACCTCCAACCAGCTCGCCAATTAGTGAATTCTGCAACAAGACAATGCAATTTGCAAGTGCAAGTGCATTTGTGACTGTCCAATGTCACATGACCACTTTAGTTTGAATGGGTCGAAATGTTAATCAATGTTGATAATGCTTGACAACATTTGAACAAAAAAAAAAAAGTGACACACCCCGGCAGTGTTCATAACCAGCAAGCGTGAGCATGTGACACCATCATCAGGCGAACATGACTGGAGACCGGCCACGGTCACAACGTCCTCTGGTGTCTGATTTAAAAAGAAATGAAAAAACAACAACAGTTAGCGTCATCGTGTCTTCCCGTGACTTGGGGTCCGTGCCTGAGACGACCACTCACAGTCACGACCACCTTTCCCGTAACGGCCATCTCGGTGACCAGCTCCAGCGCCATTTTTTCAGTCTTGTCCAACTCTTGAGTGCCGCTTGGCACCACCACCTGAGACCGAGCGGGATTAGCTTAGCATCGGCTATCGCTAAGTGTGCACACTGTCCAAAGTCATTGGCAGAATCTCTCACACGTTGGCTGTATTTTAAATCCGACTAATGACCGATGGGAACAATCTCATTATCTTTCTTGAAGAAGGCTACTCACCATGGCTTCACATTTGCAGATGTAGTACTCCTTGGTGCTGTCACAGTTGAAGTCGAACCAGAGACCTCCATGTTTGGTCACCATGGCAGCACAGTTGGCACCATACTTGCCATAGCCATAGTTGCTCGGCTGCTTGTCCGCCCATTTCCTGCAACAAAAGCCCCTTTCACACTTATGCAGTCATGGTCGAAGCTTTTGAAATCTACCTAGCAACAAATGACCCTGAGGATGAATCGGAGCAATAACGCGACTCACGCCATGGAGTCAGTGAAGAGACTTCCATCAGTCCACTTCCACACTCCCTCCGTCTCCTCGTCCGTCAGGCCCAGCCAGGCCTTGTCCTGTTTGAATGTTGTCGTCAGCCATTCCTACAACAAATACAAAATGAAGTAGTAGAAATGGATGAAAGTGCGGTGCGATCATGTGACCTTCTCGTCGCCGTCCAGAATGCTCGTCAGGTTGCTGTCACGTGACAAACAGTAGGCATTAGCCTCCCTCCACGTCTTGGTGTCTTCGGAGATATAATAACACTTGTCCTTGTGCTCCAGCCAGCCTGTCGGACACTCACGCTGTCCTGCAAAGAAACCAACAAAAATGACAAATTTCACCAGAGTACGCTTAATTGACCACACTAAGATCCACAGCAGGACGAGGGCCAAAATGAAATAAGTGAAATAGTTGCATATTGAAAATACGGAAAGAAAGACCACGACACAGTATTCAAAGATGAAAAATGCTTCCAAATACTGCCATTCACAACCTCTGTCATGGTTGTAGTATCATTGTTTGTCCACGTGGAGGCACTATTCTCAGATGGTCGCACAAAGTGCCTCCAGTGTTGAAATGTGTAAATAAATGATATCGTTTGCATTTATTCATCCGTCAGTACCAAGATACTACGTGAACTGATCCTGGATTTATTTGTCAATGTTAATGGCTACAAAAATAGTGACTATTGTGTAACCCCCGTGTTTTGGAGCTCCTTTAATGAGCCCTAAGCACACAACACGCTTCACATTACATTAAAGCCAGTTACAAAGAAATAAAACGTCACATAAGTTTTACCTAATCGGTTTATAGGGTGGCATAAGTTATTACATTTTATTTTTATTGCCCATATGACATTTGCTTTTATCAACCACCAAAAAAAAGACTGAAATCAAATTAAGATTCATTGGGAAGGGAAAAAATCCTTTATTTTCTTAATTCTAAATGGGAAAAAAAAAAAAATCTCACCGCGACTCAGAAGGACACCCAACAGAAGGAGTAGTAACTCTCTGGATTGAGAGCCCATCTTGAGGCCTCTGGCCAGTTCTCCGTGGCCGACCCCACCTTCGGATCAAGTCAGGTCGGATCGACTCGCAGCGAGGACACCTGCACGACCACCGGAACGTTGGGGCAATGAAGGAGCAGCGCACCACAAGCGCCGATGCTTTGGACGACAAACGACACGCTCACAAAGGGTCACGTCAAAACTGCCATATGGCGTTTAGTCTTTTCATTCAAAGTGTTCAAAAACCACGCCAAAAAAAAAACAAAAAAACGCATCCCTCATAACGCCCACCCGTTTTTGCATTCAATTTTATTGATTGTTCTTTGTTGTTTTGCATAGTGCTTTGAGCGACAAAATCCAGAATATATTTTAGTTTGAATGATTTTCTTTTCTTTTAATGTTCAAATAAACATTCATTCATTCATAGTTGAAAATTTTTTATAGGTAAAGTTTCATATTTATAATATTTTTGTAATAATGTTCACATGCGAGTCTTTGTGTCAGCAGGTATTCCGTGAACACAGCCATAGGACAAATGAAATGCACATGGAAATAATAAACAGTCGAAATAGTGATGCATAGACAATAAAGTATTGTGTGAACTATGTTATGCCGTCTTGGCCAAATCACTCGCTTAAGTTGATAGAAACTTCAATCTCAATGTGTGTTTTTTTTTTTGTGGTTTTATATAAGGGCTTTTGAATGATGGAATTTAAATGGACCTGTCGTGTAAACCAAGCCATACCAGACTAGAAGTATTATGTTTTTTGAGATATGAGCCATCTTTCATTATCCTTCGTTCTTTTGTTGAGAGTACGAATCAAAATTGTGAGGGTTTGAATTTTTTTTTTTTGTGAGTACGAATAAAAACCGTGAGTGCATTGTTTTGTGAATACGACTCTCGCTTCTGCGACTACGAATCTTCACTACGCACGAATTGCCAGCTGAGGATACAATCACTTTGTGAGAGGACGAATCTGCACAACATGCAAATTAGGATGACGTCACGCAGGCCACAAGCGCGGATCTTCACAGCAGGTAAAGTCATCGTGTATATACAATTTATTAAGAATTATTTCACACAAATGTTATATATAATAGCTATATAATAGCTTTGGACTCACAAGCTAATGATGCATTTTACTGTTAGCATTAGCACGTAGCGTTGGCATACAAAAAGTGAGTACGTGCATACTTAGCCGCCATAAATATTTGATTGATTGGCTAAAAATATCGTAAATATCACTCCCTTTAAAGCGACACTGTGTCATGTCAGTTTTTGTTGATTATGGCGGCGCCATGTGGACAAAAGCAGTAGTGTTTTGACAAAAATCAACCACATTTCCCATGCGTGCCAGCGCATAGTGTCGTAAAATACTGAGCCGTCCTTATAGCGAAAGGAGGAAGTGAGTATGCCGTAAAGCAATTCAGGACATTTGTAATTTTTTTGTGTGCCAGGGTTGCTCCCATCCTCCTCAAAGTTGCTTTGTGCCAGTAAAAACGATACAGACCCCCTCAGGGCATAAAGTCCCATTCAAGTACTGTACTTGTAAGTCAATGTTTCATCAAAAGAGTTGTGGAAAAAAATGTACTTTAGCCAAGATTTTTAAATGATTTTTGTCCGTTGTTCAAATGTCATCTTATTTGTATTTTGTTTATTTATTTATTATTGTTATTATTATTTTTTCTTTCTTTAAATTTTCGCATTCTTTGTGCTTACAGTCTTACATGCGGGCCACTGCTAATACTGTTCATTATTGTCGCGATATTAGGACTGTCCATTTTGTATTATTTTTATTTACTTATTCTGTTATTGTTTTTATCATTATTCCCTGTAAAAACAAAAAACGAGGCATGTTTTGAATGCCTTTTATGTGAGTTGTTTGTTTGTTGCTTCAAATAAAAACATTTGAGAAAAAAAATAATATATATATATTTTTGTCCGAATATTTGATTAAATTCAAAATGTTAGTAGGATAGATTCAATAGCTGCAGCACGACTTGACACCCTATTTTCAAACCCTAATTGAAGCCAAGTTTTCTCTCTGGAAGATTACAATAACTGCAATGTATGACCTACGATCACTAGTAATCTTGAGGCGCTTAATGCACGCACACGCAAACGTGTCACTTTCCTGGCAGCTACTACTACTGACAAAATACGTCTTTTATCCATTTCATTCCTGTGTACTTGTACCGTAATTACACAGCAACGCACACACGGTATGTCTCAAAGGGATGATTAGAAAAGCAGCAGTTAATTTCACAACTGTTTATTTCTTGAAAACTCAAAAAAGAAGTGCGCTCCGAACATGTTTGTGCCGCGGACGAGCGTCACCTTTGAAGCGATTCTGCAACAAAACAAAACAAGCAAAACAGGGGAGGCAACAATACGACTTGTTTCACATCGTTCACCAAGATTCTGACCAAAAAAAAGGATCTCGGTACCCTTTCAAATAAGGTCTTAAAATATGTGCAGAAATTCTCGAGACGGGTGACAATGTACCCCCCCCCAAAAAAAAAAAACCCAAAGATGACCAAACAGAGATGAGAAACGAGTGACACAAAAAGTTGGCCAATGACGAATCAGTCAAAATCCTTTACAAGCCCTTGCCTTGTTTCGCCAACTTTGTGCTGTCATTGGGTGGTCTTCATGTCAATCATTATATTTGCCGCCTCTGATTGGCTGTGACAGGCTTAAAAAAAAAACAACAAGACAATCTCCACATGAAATACTTTTTACAAAATATCACTCATTCACAGTCAATGTATAACATTCTCATGCTCAGATATGTGGCTGGTCAAATGTAATAATAATCAATGCGTTCCGATCACATCCTTCAAAGTATTTCCCCCCCCCTCCCGGTCCGACGTACTATAAACCCCGCTCGAGCGGAAACCAAAAAGCTTGGCCTCAAGTTTTCTCGTACAGTAGGTTTCTGCTACAGGAGATTGGTAAGAAAAAGAACTATAAGTTAAATAAATAAGGAACTGCTCTTCAAAAGTCACTTGAGCTTTGTAGTTGAAAAAGTGCCGCGAGGCCGCGCAGCCAAGGCAAAATAAATAAGTCGAGCCAAAAGCGGCCGAGTCGCGCGGCGCTGTCGGCCGACCCGCGACGACGTCGAGCTGCGTGTCGGAGGACGGCCAAAGAAAGGAGGAGTGGCGAGGACGGCCAATGATGACGGGTTGGTGGCCGGTGACTTTGGTAGGGGAGCCGCGTGCACAAAAAGGGGAAATCAAATCAAAGAAAAAGAAAAAAAAAAGGGGGGGGGGGTCAGCAGGAGGGGCGGTGTTCAGTATTCATCCTGGTCCAGGTGGGCTTGTTGGTCAAATTCTTCATCTTCCGGAGGCGCAAAGCCCTCCTGGAACACACAACAAAGCGCAGCTGTCAAAAAAACGTGTGCTGCCTGAACACTTTGACCGGCAGCCATTTTCAAACCAGTGGCAGCCAATTTGGAGCATTCGGATCGATCAAGGCTCACAGAATCGGGTGTTTTACACACAAGGTACCAAATGGAAGATTAGATGCAATATGGGTTGGTGACTTGGATGCTAATAATTGTTGCTTTAGTGACGCCTCAAACATCTCCACAAGCATCGAGAAAGTAGTAACAGCAACTATTTGATAGCGACTGCAACTCTTCTTTGAAAATGTGCTTTAATCAACCTAAAAAAATCAGCCAGCTTTAATGGTGACAGCCTATTTGAAACCTTAAACCACATTTGAAACCCCAATTGGAAAGCCTAACCCCTTACTTGAAACCCAAAATCCTAATTTGTAGCCCTAACCCTAGTTTGAAACCCTAGTTGGAGACCCTAACCCTAGTTGGAAACCCTAACCTTAGTTTGAAACCCTAGTTAGAAACCCTAACCCTAGTTGGAAACCCTAACCCTAGTTTTAATCCGTAACCCTAGTTTGAAACCCTAGTTGGAAACCCTAACCCTAGTTTGAAACCCTAGTTGGAAAACCTAACCTTAGTTTGTAACCCCAACCCTAGTTTGAAACCCTAGTTGGAAAACCTAACCTTAGTTTGTAACCCCAACCCTAGTTTGAAACCCTAGTTGGAAACCCTAACCCTAGTTTGAAACCCTAGTTTGTAACCCCAACCCTAGATTGAAACCCTATTTGGAAACCCTAACCCTAGTTTGTAACCCCAACCCTAGTTTGAAACCCTAGTTTGAAACCCTAACCCTAGTTTGAAACCCTAGTTGGAAACCCTAACCCTAGTTTGAAACCCTAATTAGAAACCCCAACCCCAGTTTGAAACCCTAGTTGGAAACCCTAACCCTAGTTTGAAACCCTAGTTGGAAACCCTAACCCTAGTTGGGAACCTTAACCCTAGTTTGAAACCCTAATTAGAAACCCCAACCCTAGTTTGAAACCCTAGTTGGAAACCCTAACCCTAGTTTGAAACCCTAGTTTGTAACCCCAACCCTAGATTGAAACCCTATTTGGAAACCCTAACCCTAGTTTGTAACCCCAACCCTAGTTTGAAACCCTAGTTTGAAACCCTAACCCTAGTTTGAAACCCTAGTTGGAAACCCTAACCCTAGTTGGAAACCCTAATTAGAAACCCCAACCCCAGTTTGAAACCCTAGTTGGAAACCCTAACCCCAGTTTGAAACCCTAGTTGGAAACCCTAACCCTAGTTGGGAACCTTAACCCTAGTTTGAAACCCTAATTAGAAACCCCAACCCCAGTTTGAAACCCTAGTTGGAAACCCCAACCCTAGTTTGAAACCCTAGTTGGAAACCCCAACCCTAGTTTGAAACCCTAGTTGGAAACCCTAACCCTAGTTGGGAACCTTAACCCTAGCTTGAAACCCCAACCCTAGTTTGAAACCCTACTTGGAAACCCCAACCATAGTTTGAAACCCTAGTTGGAAACCCTAACCCTAGTTTGAAACCCTAGTTGGAAACCCTAACCCTAGTTTGAAACCCTAGTTTGTAACCCCAACCCTAGTTTGAAACCCTAGTTGGAAACCCTAACCCTAGTTTGAAACCCTAGTTGGAAACCCTAACCCTAGTTTGAAACCCTAGTTTGAAACCCCAACCCTAGTTTGAAACCCTAGTTGGAAACCCCAACCCTAGTTTGAAACCCTAGTTGGAAACCCTAACCCTAGTTTGAAACCCTAGTTGGAAACCCTAACCCTAGTTGGAAACCCTAACCCTAGTTTGAAACCCTAGTTGGAAACCCTAACCCTAGTTTGAAACCCTAGTTGGAAACCCTAACCCCAGTTTGAAACCCTAGTTTGAAACCCCAACCCCAGTTTGAAACCCTAGTTGGAAACCCCAACCCTAGTTTGAAACCCTAGTTGGAAACCCCAACCCTAGTTTGAAACCCTAGTTGGAAACCCTAACCCTAGTTGGGAACCTTAACCCTAGCTTGAAACCCCAACCCTAGTTTGAAACCCTACTTGGAAACCCCAACCATAGTTTGAAACCCTAGTTGGAAACCCTAACCCTAGTTTGAAACCCTAGTTGGAAACCCTAACCCTAGTTTGAAACCCTAGTTTGTAACCCCAACCCTAGTTTGAAACCCTAGTTGGAAACCCTAACCCTAGTTTGAAACCCTAACCCTAGTTTTAATCCGTAACCCTAGTTTGAAAGCCTAGTTGGAAACCCTAACCCTAGTTTGAAACCCTAGTTGGAAACCCTAACCCTAGTTTGAAACCCTAGTTTGTAACCCCAACCCTAGTTTGAAACCCTAGTTGGAAACCCTAACCCTAGTTTGAAACCCTAGTTGGAAACCCTAACCCTAGTTGGAAACCCCAACCCTAGTTTGAAACCCTAGTTGGAAACCCCAACCCTAGTTTGAAACCCTAGTTGGAAACCCTAACCCTAGTTTGAAACCCTAGTTGGAAACCCTAACCCTAGTTTGAAACCCTAGTTGGAAACCCTAACCCTAGTTTGAAACCCTAGTTGGAAACCCTAACCCCAGTTTGAAACCCTAGTTTGAAACCCCAACCCCAGTTTGAAACCCTAGTTGGAAACCCCAACCCTAGTTTGAAACCCTAGTTGGAAACCCCAACCCTAGTTTGAAACCCTAGTTGGAAACCCTAACCCTAGTTGGGAACCTTAACCCTAGCTTGAAACCCCAACCCTAGTTTGAAACCCTACTTGGAAACCCCAACCATAGTTTGAAACCCTAGTTGGAAACCCTAACCCTAGTTTGAAACCCTAGTTGGAAACCCTAACCCTAGTTTGAAACCCTAGTTTGTAACCACAACCCTAGTTTGAAACCCTAGTTGGAAACCCTAACCCTAGTTTGAAACCCTAACCCTAGTTTTAATCCGTAACCCTAGTTTGAAACCCTAGTTGGAAACCCTAACCCTAGTTTGAAACCCTAGTTGGAAACCCTAACCCTAGTTTGAAACCCTAGTTTGTAACCCCAACCCTAGTTTGAAACCCTAGTTGGAAACCCTAACCCTAGTTTGAAACCCTAGTTGGAAACCCTAACCCTAGTTTGAAACCCTAGTTTGAAACCCCAACCCTAGTTTGAAACCCTAGTTGGAAACCCCAACCCTAGTTTGAAACCCTAGTTGGAAACCCTAACCCTAGTTTGAAACCCTAGTTGGAAACCCTAACCCTAGTTGGAAACCCTAACCCTAGTTTGAAACCCTAGTTGGAAACCCTAACCCTAGTTTGAAACCCTAGTTGGAAACCCTAACCCCAGTTTGAAACCCTAGTTTGAAACCCCAACCCTAGTTTGAAACCCTAGTTGGAAACCCCAACCCTAGTTTGAAACCCTAGTTGGAAACCCTAACCCTAGTTTGAAACCCTAGTTGGAAACCCTAACCCTAGTTGGAAACCCTAGTTGGAAACCCTAACCCCAGTTTGAAACCCTAATTTGAAACCCCAACCCTAGTTTGAAACCCTAGTTGGAAACCCCAACCCTAGTTTGAAACCCTAGTTGGAAACCCTAACCCTAGTTTGAAACCCTAGTTGGAAACCCTAACCCTAGTTGGAAACCCTAACCCTAGTTTGAAACCCTAGTTGGAAACCCTAACCCTAGTTTGAAACCCTCGTTTGAAACCCTAACCCTAGTTTGAAACCCTAGTTGGAAACCCTAACCCCAGTTTGAAACCCTAGTTGGAAACCCTAACCCTAGTTTGAAACCCTAGTTGGAAGTCCTAACCGTAGTTTGTAACCCCAACCCTAGATTGAAACCCTAGTTGGAAACCCAAACCCTAGTTTGTAACCCCACCCCAATTTTGAAACCCTAGTTGGAAACCCTAACCCTAGTTGGAAACCCTAACCCTAGTTTGAAATTCTAACCCTAGTTTGTAACCCCAACCCTAGTTTGTAACCCCAACCCTAGTTTGAAACCCTAGTTGGAAACCCTAACCCTAGTTGGAAACCCTAACCCTAGTTTGTAACCCTAACCCTAGTTTGTAACCCCAACCCTAGTTTGTAACCCCAACCCTAGTTTGTAACCCCAACCCTAGTTTGAAACCCTAGTTGGAAACCCTAACCCTAGTTTGAAACCCTAATTGGAAACCCTAACCCTAGTTTGAAACCCTAGTTGGAAACCCTAACCCTAGTTTGTAACCCCAACCCTAGTTGGAAACCCTAGTTGGAAACCCTAACCCTAGTGTGAAACCCTAGTTGGAAACCCTAACCCTAGTTTGAAACCCTAGTTGGAAACCCTAACCCTAGTTGGGAACCCTAACCCTAGTTTGAAACCCTAGTTGGAAAGCCCAACCCTAGTTTGAAACCCTAATCCTAGTTGGAAACCCTAGCCCTAGTTTGAAACCCTAGTTGCCTCTGGAATGACCTGCCATTGGTCGTTAGGCAAAGCCCCCTCTCTGTCCATTTTCAAAACCCGGTTGAAGACACATTTCTTTTCTCTGGCTTTTGATCAGACCTGAAATTTTCGGCTCTTTTCCCGTGTCAATTGTGTATAGTGTTTGATGTTAATTTATTGGCTTTATTTAGTTATATATTTATTTATATCTTATATATCATTTATATCTATATTCATTCATACGTGCATCACAGCCTTTTACTGTTTTTTATTGATTGTATTGTTGGTAAAGAGCTTTGTTACAGCTCGAGCTGTTACGAAATGGGCTATGTCAATAAAATTGGATTGTATTGTATTTCAGTGAGGCTGTCCTGCGTCGTCGCCAAAACACGCCACTGGCAAGTAATCGGGTGTTAATCGGAACGTATCCCGTGGGACAGTTGATGCGGCGGCTAGTCTGACGGAGAGGAATACCTCTGTGGCGTAAAGGATGTCGATTATCCTGCTGAGCACCGGGTTGCTCTCGCTCTCGTGCTCCTGGCAGATGAGCTCGATGTCTCGTAGTTTACTGAAATAAAAGTCTCTCTCCTTCTCAAGGCCGTCCACCGTCAGCTTCAACTCCATCAACTGTTCCAAAGACAAAAAAATGTATACATATTAGAGATAGACCGATATGTTTTTTTCAGGGCTGATACCGATTACCGATTATTCGTAGTCAAGGCGGTGGATAACCGATATTTGGAGCCGATATTAATTTTTCGTAAAAAAGAAAATATTGGCCTCAAAATCTAACAATAACAAATAAAATTCTTAAGTTTGTTAAAAACGTCTTCAAGCATATGTTTATTGAACAATTTTGCAGATATGCATAATGTAGATATTTTTGGGGGGTATTATTATTGCTACACATTTTTGACAATATACATCTTTGTTGCCAAAATTCTAACAAAAAAGTTCATGTTCGGCATGTCTTAAAAAGTCAAATGAAAACACTTTAAAAAAAAATAGCTCCATATGGTTTTCGACACTAAATGGAAGTTCTCCAATATTTCAAAATGACAGAAAATGTAACTTTCACATATCTTTGTTTTGATTCCAACACCGTTTTAAATTGATTATTGTTATAATATAATATAATATATTTTTTATTATCGGCCGTCAGATATTTTAAAAAAGCCGATGCCGATATTCGTCAAAACGCAGAATATCGGCACAATCGGTCTATCCCTAATATATACGTATATACTTGACATGTCTTCAGCCATCCATCTATTTTCCACAATGTCCCACACTGTAAAAGGGACATGGGAACCATTTATTCACCATGCTACCGGGGCAGCCAAATCAAATACGCGGTAAAAGGACGGGATTATGGCTCGTTATGAAACCTGCTGATTGAGCTCCGTGATCTCCGCGTCGCTGCCGCCATTTCGAGACAGGGTGGAGTTCTTCCTCAAGGCCGGGGTGTTGTGCTGGACCCTCTGCGGCGTCGGCATGTTTTTGGGCACCGTCGGAGACGTCCTCTGCGGTCCTGCCGGACGTCAGAACGTGGTCAAGACATGCTTGGCATTTTATATTCAAAAAAAAATAAATAAATAAAATAAAATAACCTGATTCAGTAAAGCATTAAGTTCACACATGACGCTGCCTTGGTCTCCCGTATCAGGAGCAGATACAAGACACCGAGACCAATGACAAATAAAATGAAAAGAGAAAGCAACTAAAGTCGCAAAACTTGCCAGCAAAAAGCATTCAAGTCAGTCAAGACTCCGTTAAAGGTGAAGTCAACCCAAAAATGTTCTTGACAAGAATTTGTTCTATGCTGTAGGGCTGAGCAATTAATCGAAAGTCAATTACGATGACACTCCACGAGTACAAAATTGTCATCTTGTAAAAAAAAACGATTAATATGCATTTGTAATATCCACATAGAAATCATACTTGAATTCATACATTTGCACTTTTTATAACTCATAACTCATTTTAGACATTTTGCTTACTCCAAAAGGAATGTATTTTCAAAGAAATGTATTTGCCTTGATATTTTTTCACGTTTAAACATTTTCTTGTTTTGTACCAAAAAAAAAAAAAAAAAAAAAGATCCTTTGAATAATCGTAATTTCAATTATTGTCAAAATAATTGTGATACATATTTTTTTCATCATCGGGCAGCCCTACTAGTCGAAACACGGCATTCCGATGAATACTGCGTTCATAGAATATGAACTAAGCAGCACAATCCACCCGCTTTGATTCATCTCGGGGTGGGGGGGGGGGCGTCCATTTTGTCACATGCTGTCGACCGAAAATGACATCACAGTTGCTCGGGGCTCAGGTAACGACCGATCATGGCTCAGGTTCAGAAAAGAGGTGAGCCGTGATCGGTCGTTACCTGAGCCCTGAGCAACTGCGATGTCATTTTCGGTTGACACCAAGTGACAAAATGGCTGCCACCTGAGATGGTTAAAAACAGTTGGATTTTGCTGCTTAATTTGTATTCCACAAACACAATATTATTCACAATATCAAGTTTAGACTAGTAGAATATATTATAGTAAAGATTTTTAGGGGGTTGACTTCCGCTTTAAGCCCGTATCTGACTGTGTGCGCACAAAGCGATTATTTTTTTGTTGTTGGTTTTTTTTTGCGAGGGTTCATTCAAGGTCGCAAATGGTCGCAAGCAGTTTTTCTCGTCGCAACAACATTTTGAACATGTCTACCAGAAAAGCTGTTTGCGACCGTTAAAAAGAAAAGGCAACACTCGCCAACTTTCGGCTCTCAGTGAGATACAAAAAAAATAAAAAATTTGCAGCAGCATGAAACTGACTCTTGCTGGTCATTGGCTCCTTGAAATGATGCCTTCACAGGGAATGGGATTTTACAAATTTCAGGTCTTCATTTTGGGTGGCAATGTGACGTTTAAAAAAAAAACCCAACATATTTCCACGAAGTAGTACAGTTCCATTCAGCTGCAACATGGTACAATACGAGTTCTTTGTGACGATTCTGTCAATCAGTTGACCACCCGAACCAGTTAGTGAAAAGTGGAATCGGCAAATAAAAAAAAAAAAACGACGGCCAATCATTGTGCGATTCCAATGCTCGCCGAGTGCCTTTGCGCCATCCAAAGCTCAGCAAAGACCGTGCAGCAATGGCCCAAAAAATGGTTTTGGTTACCTGGAGTTCTCTTTGGTTTGTGGCTAAAGTGATCACCTGGGTTGAGGGCGGGGGCCACATCCTGCCCCTGTCTGGCTAGCATCGGGTCGTACTCCTTCCCGTCGTAGTTGGCGTCGAAGAACTTCTTGAACCACTGGACAAACTCAAAGTTGTCCTGGAACTTGCCCTTGACCAGCTTTTCGACCGGAATGATCTGCCGGAGCACAAACGCGAGCAGATGAGCTAAAAAAAAAAAAAAACTTTCAAAAAAAAAAAAGCACAACAGGAAGTGAGTAGGGATGTAACGATTCACTCAAGCTCCGATTCGGTTTGATTTTCAGTTCCCGATTTTCAATTCTGCAGCCATCCACTGTTTGGCGCAAAAGCATCATTGGATCTACATATTCAAAATGTGCTCTGCATGTGGAATGAAAAAACGTTTCGAGACATCATTTTCTAGATGAAATAAAAAAAAAAAAAGATTTTTCGATTAATCGATTAATTGGAGCAAATCGATTTTAGATCGATTTTCAATTAGTTATTACATCCCTAACAAACACACACCGGAAAAGTCCTTCTGTTAGACGCTATGCATCTGGAATGAAAAAACATTTCAAGACATCATTTTCTAGACAAATTTAATCGTCTCGATTTTTCGATGAATCGAATCGATTTTAAATCGATTTTCGATTCGTCGTGACATCCCTAGAAGTGAGTGAAACGTAATGACGATGCGATTCGGACCTTGTCAACGCTCATCCTTTTGAAGGCTGCTTGGAGAACTTTGAAGTTGTGTATAAATTCGTGCTCCAGCTTGGCTTGAAACTTGACCTTCTTCAGGAGGATGCACCCCGGGAACAACATATCCATGAACTGGCAGTACGCCGCCCCTGCAAATATAAACCCATTTATTAATAGTAGTGTCAACTTTTTTTCTGACACGCCCCCTCCTCACTCCGCCCACCGCCACCCACGTCATCTGTCATTTTTAGTATATGCCGCGGGCCGCTGAAAAAAAAAATGGTCGGCGGGCCGCCGATGGCCCCCGGGCCGCAGTTTGGATATTGCCATCTTACCTGAGCAGAGCTGTTCGATCTTGGTGTAGGTGAGCTGCAAGGAATCGTTGACCCACGCCAGCATGTCATGGCGGCTCAGGTTGTCAATGGACACAGACGTGGCGTACACATTCACTGCCATCCCCGACCTAAAAGACACACACACACACGCACACACCGGAAACGTCCTTCCGTTAGACGTGAAGTGAGAAAAGTCACAAAACTATGACGTAAACGCTCCATGACCCGATCCACAGACCCAAACCCCGTTGTCGGGGCGCCGCCGCGATCCTTGAGTGTAATAACCGCCGTGCCTGCGAGGAGCCTTTAGCGCTGTCGCTAATCCACACGTGTGTAGCAGGGAGCGTTGGTGAGCATAATCCTCTTGCGGCTTAAACACAAAACACCTCGAGTGCGCGCGTGTGTGAGATCACACATCTGTCAGCGTCAGCCTTCTCGATGCTCACTTTGCTAACACCTGCCATCTTAAGTCCAAAACGGCAAAAAAGAAACTCAAGAAAACTGACGCGCAAAAGGATGTAAGCAGCAGCATTACCCGGTCACCATTTGAATTTTGATTGTTTTTTTTTTTTTTCAGGAAAGTGCTGAGGCGTAACAAGTTTCTACCACGAACATATAAAATTGTTTAAGTGTCTGCGGGAAATGTTACTCACTTGTGCTCTAGTCACTAGCTACTCTGTAAACAAATAACAGTGCGGCTCAGCCTTTGGCTAGCGGACATCAGAGTGAGCAATATGCATTTTGGCCACGTGAAACTGCGTTTTAAAATGTAGCATACTATGCACGTATTTGCAGAGGTTATTTTTGAACAAAAAACTAAATCAGGGATGTTCGATATCACTTTTTTTTTTCAGACTGATACCAATATGAGCAGTCACTCTTGAGTTCTCACTGATACCGAGTACCGATCCTGACAGTACTTTTGATATGTATAACATTTCATTTCGCACAATGACAAAACATTATGAACAAAACCTTTATGATGCGCATGATGATTCGTATTTGTGTCAAACTGCCAAAGTATGGCGCCACCTACTGCCGAGGAGGACCTACTCCATGCCAGATTTACCGGTACCTGGCATCGCAATTCGCCCGTGCCTCCAAAAATGACTTTGTGTGACTTTGCAACAAGGGTGACAACCGTTTCGAGCCACTGTACCACACTATACATGAATCCATAGAAGTTGTCCGGAATATACAAAAGTGAACGCAAACAGCTGCAATAATAGTCAGCAGTGGTATCTATTATCTATATATATATATATACACGTGTGTATCAGTAAATCTATATAAGCATCAATGTACATTAATACACAATACATAATTAGTGGTGACTTTCAAGATGAAATCACTGTAAAAAGTTTCATATGCGTTATATAGTAATAATCAAACTATTATGGCAACACTTCTTTGAATATAGTGACGTCACAGTGAACCCCCGTTTATTGAATGGAAGTTCTTCCATGTGGCTTCCTTCCAGCTGCAAATACGCAGTGAAGTGGTGTGATTTTTTTTTTTTCTTTCCAGGATATTGATGAGGGTGCTGCGGGAGGGCGTCTGTCCTCTCTCGAGCAGCCGCCGGCAGGGCCTCGTTAGCCGGGGAGGACTGCACCAACATCCGGGGTGTGAAACGCCGAAGGCCGGGCGGGCAGGCAACAGCGAAAAAAAAAAGGGCGGAGGTCTGTTTTCCATTCCGAGCCGGGGGGGGGGGGGGAATGTTTTTGTCTCGCAGCCTCGACAAAAGGCTTGACGGCCGCTTTCGGCAAGGCCTCCGCCGCACATACCTCCGCACTGCCGATCACTCCGCGCTCATCATTATCATTCCAAATGAGGATGAAAAGACTCAAAATGCCGGGAAGTTGGATATGGTGGGCGCTTACTCACTGTGTTCCGGTTGTCGTCGTGGTCGTGGTGCTCTGGAAGCCTCCGTGGTGCGCTGCGCCTTCTTGCCTGGGTGCCTTGGTTGCTTTCCGGCCGCCCTCTGCTCTCCTCAGCGCTCGCTCCGCCCGCTACTGCGCATGCGCGGGCGCTCCACGCTGCTTTAAAGGGCTTGCTGATTAAAAATAGAACTTTGGCCGCTTTATGCCGTAGACACATGATGGGATGTGTGATTTTTTTTTTTTCCTCACACCCCCCCCTCGTCCCACCTCGGAGGACAAATACGTCCATTCTATTCCATGACAAGCAGCTGATAAGTGATTTAATCATGTACAGCAGGGGTGCCCAAGTTCGCTCCTCGAGAGCCGCTATCCAGTCTGTTTTAGATGTCTCCCTCCTCCAACAGACTTCATTCAAACGAACAGCTCACCGTCAAGTTTTGCGGTAGCCTGACAACGACCCTGATCATTTGAATCGGGTGTGTTGGAGGAGGGAGACATCTACAACAGGCTGGATAGGAGCTCTCGAGGACCGGACTTACCGTAGGCCTGTCAGAAAAGTTCCGGGATACAAAAGTTATAGTATACAATAGTCCTTTGTTTGTTGGTGTTAGGATGGCGCCACACCAAGGCTATAGGGTGCGAAAGCCAGAAATCTGTATAGCCCCAGTTAAGCCCCTCCAACATTTTAGTTGATTTTCTAAAATATATTTATACCTGATTTTTTTCAACCCGCTTATTGGTCAAGCCGCACTTCAGGCCCAGGAGAGAAAAAAATCCTGGAGACATGCCTGTCTAGAAACCCAACCACGATGGACAAAAATGTGTGAAACAGAACCATATATTTATGTTATTATATGCGTTAATAACACAACAAAATATGCACGTGAGGTGCAGGTATTATTTTTGCCCACTTGGGGTTACTAGCCTCACATTGTTTAAAGTAGTATCTGACTTTGAACGGGTGCGACTTTACAAGGCAGTAGACCATTATGTAAAAATGTTTTACTAAAATGATACAAATGTGGGTGTATAGTAAATGAAGACACGAGACTCTAAGATGACATTCCTCTGTCATTTATTTTCACTCGAATGATGTGACAGACGCTGCGAGAAGGGAAGAAACCAAACCATACAAAGTGACCACAATGTTCAGCACCAGTGTTTTGTTTTTGGTTTGTTTGTTTTTTTTCTCCACAAACCTCAGGGTCTAAGAGTGAAAAAATGTTAACCCCCCCCCAAAAAAAAAAAAAAATAAACGACGAAGGAATTGTATTGTATTACGACAATAACATGATGAAAGTCCGATATGGCGCACAACAAAACAACTCAAAGGACTAAGACAATTATTCACAAAGTAAAATCATATAAATAGAAACCCGTAGAGCAGTGTTTTTCAAACGCTGTGCATATTTCTGTGTGAGATATTGTCAGGTGTGCCGTGGGAAATGATCTAATTTGTGCGGTCTAGCGCCTGGCAGCCTAATCCTGTCTTTACTACATTTACTACTCTTCCATACCAGCAGGTGGCAGCAGCGGGAGCAGGTACTGTATCTAATTGTCTTTGTTTGGAGACAAGCGAATTAGTGTCGCATGTTTATCCAAACGGGCCCATGTTTCACACTGAGTAAGTATCAATATGAAAGATTATAAAATACTTTTTTCTTTTGTGTTTATTTGATTACTATTCCAAACGTTATAATATAACGTCATTCTTCAATGTCAAAAATGCTTATTTAAACAATATAACATTTATTTATATCTTGTTAAAATAAGCTTTTTCACAATTTCAGCTAGCTGCTGGTGTGCCGCGGGATTTTTTTCAATGAAATAAATGTGCCTCCACTCAAAAAAGTTTGAAAAACACTGCTGTAGAGAACATAAAAAAAAAAAAGGTATCAGTGCGTTTCAGTTTGTGAAGACCCCTTGAAGGGGCGGCATGTCTGCTGTTCAAACCTCACTGCTTTCATTCGGAGGAAGTTTCACAGTGCTAAGATGATACATCGAGAGGTGTGCAGTCGGGAAGATTTCAAACGCGACAAGACAATGCGAGTGTGAAGAAAAAGGCAGTTTAGGTGAGACTTTTTTTTTTTTTTTTTTTTTTGGGTGTTTTTTGCATTCAGTGGAAAATGTAGATCACAGCAAAAATGCGGACCACTGTGGGTGCTTAGCGTGTTTCTTCGAATAGTGGCCGTGGCTGGTGTCAAACTACATCATCCGAAAAACGCTAAACGGATGGCAGAAAATTTGGAGCAAATTTGACATTTTTATTCAATTGAATAATTATTGAAAAAAAAAAAAAATCCCACGAAATTCCTTCTTGACATACCGTAAAATCCAATGTAAAATACCCCCGCCTAAAATCTCCGTACTTGTGTATAATACGGTGCCCTGATTTGCTTGCATTTTTTTTTTTAAATATCAGAGTGAATAATAGGAATGAAATAAGAGTCAAATCATATCAATAAAGTGAAAATGCTTTCAAATTCAGGTTGAAAATGATGCTATTTTCTCATAACTACGATTATGGTTTGTTTAAAATCATGTTTTGGGAAATCGTGTTCTTGCACTGTACACACTTTTAGTCATTTTCGTCAGTTATTTTGTATTTCTTTGTTTCCAATCTCGAAGTCTGTAACTGCGTTTAATGACAGGATGTGAAGCATTTTGAGCTCCGTTGTCTAAGAAATATGCTATGACAACTGAAAATATTTTATTTCTTGCTAAGCCCCCTGTATAATACCCTCTTAATTGGGGATTTTTATTAATTTTTTTCACAAAAATGAGTTATTCACAGGATTTGACATTAAATGCAACATTTATTGTAGACTTAAAGACCCGGTAAAGTTTCTTTCTAAATACAAGATACATGTGTGTAGTAAAATTACTTTTCACAATTTCTGCTTTCTTAATTTTGGGGGGGGGGCGTGGCTACAGCAGCCTTGCATGACGCATGGCATCTGGCATGAGGCGACAACTTGAAAGCCTTCGTTAGCATCAGTGGGTTTATCTTTTATGAGTTGTTTAGTTATTTTTAGGCCCTAGCCTGCTAGCTCACGAGCTAGATGAAGTAGCATCCATTTTTCAGCATTTGAGAGCTGAGACAACGGTTTATTTTTCATACTTTTAAAGCATCGTTTTATAAATTTGGCAATTAAAAAAAAATGAGTTTGACACCGCCCCGAACACCATTTGCGGAAACACAGCATCCCCGACGCTCGCAAGCATAACGTCGGCTCGTTCACAAGTGGTGGTGACAGGGATTTTCTTGGCCCGAATTCAGGTGGGACCATTCAGAATGACAAATTCAACGCCATCCCGTTGGTACAACTATGAAATTTCAGTTGAAAAGCAAACCAGGAAGTGCATCGCCGTTTAGATTTGAGACGTTTTCATGATGTCAGCGGTCTTTGGCAGCCACCGCCTCCAAATTTTAAATGCAGAAAAAACCCTGCGTGGATATGTAACCAAAGTTGGAAGAAGCTCGGTTTGGAAATGTACAGTGGTACCTTGATTGAGTTCAAGTCATTCCGTAACTAAGATCACACTCAATTTACTTTAATTAAAAAAAAAAAAAAAAAAATCCCCGTTGAAATGAATTGAAAGTCTCAGTAATCCATTTCGGCCACCCGAAAAAACATCTCCCATTTTTGTACACACATTTCTTAAAGAACAAATTGAGCTATTGTAGCCTAACATAAATCGGCCAGACCGATTTATCAGCGGACAGATTTAATTGGCCAGTATTAGCCGTTTTAAAATCGGCAAAAATTGTCTAATTTAAAAGATAAAATGAATGTAAACACATTGCAACATGAGACAAAAATTCAAACATTCTCCCCCCCCCCAAAAAAAAATCGTCAAAAAACTCAGCCGATTATTCTCTGTGGTAAAGTTAAACAGAGTATTGAAAAACAGTCAAATGTTTCGCCTGTAATTCATGTCTTTCCCCCCCAAAAAATAATTTTATTTCTAATATATATTTTTTTAACCAATCGGACAATTCATCGGTTATTATAATTTTCTTCTGCCAAATATTAGAATTGCCTTTAAAAAAAATAATTAATCGTTCCCAAATAAAAACCTAAAAAAACCCCTACAAAGAACATAAAGAAAAAAGGTTTTATAAAATGTAATTACAAACCACACAAACACATATTTACCACGCGGTTAGTTTAGTGTGAGCGCCTTTGCCATGCTCCTTGCGAGTGCGTTCATTTTGTATACAGTAGTATTCGAGATGAGATGGGCGCCTTTCAGGGGGCGTGGCCTCGGAATGACGGGAGCTCCAGCTCCGGTTGGCCATTTAGCACGCGGTTAGTTGAGCGAATCCTCTCCATGCTCCTTGCGAGTTCGTTCATTTTTGGCTGTCCCGTTCAACGGACGGCAGAAAAGTGCATCGGCGACCCTCCTTTTTTCTTTTCACTTCACTCGGGCATAAGTTGGAGTGCATGTAAGTCAAGGTACCACTGTATAATGAATCAAGTCAAATATTGCAATATAAATAAACACAAAGAGATTTTAAATTGCACCATGTTTCGCTTCCGCCGCGGCGATCCGCACACAATACGTCACCCTTCTCATTCACCGTGGCCTCACAGTACAACGTGGAAAAGCTAAAATGGCGTACAAAAGCGTCTTTAACTCATTCACCGCCATTGACGACTTTCCCCGTCTTTTCACATTTCAGCCATTCGATCCCAGGAACTTATTGATATTTTTTTCTGAAAATGTCTGGCAGCGAACGAGTTAAAAGTACGGCACGCAAGTGCAAACGTGGTATTTTCACGGCGAGGTAACGCTCACGATCGATCGTGACATCACGTTCCTTTCGGGTTGCAACGTAACAATTCCCTCACTGACACTCGGTTGATCGTTTGGTTTGCGAAGGTTTCGGATGAAAATCAACAGATTTTGCAACCCGCGCTCGAATTGGGCAATCATCATCGTTCTTTCGAGTCCGAAGAAACTGGGCTTGGTTAACAAGAAAAAAAAACAAAAAAAAAAAAACATTGAAAACATGACCTCCTTAACTCACATTTATCCTAAGTACAACCTTGTCTCGCTCGCTCGCTAGCTCGGACGGATCCTTCCCTCGGGATGTCGTCCTCTCCGTCGGGTGTTCTCAGCCTCTACCAGATCCCGCTGGACCTCCCGCCGGGCGGCGCCAGGATCCTGGCCGAGGACCTTTTGGGAATCTTGTCGTCGATCTGGGCACCTGGGCAACCCGCTTTTTGTCAGTTTTGTCAGCGCGTAAGCATTCGGCGACTCGCGTTTGACGTCGATGCCCACCGGACAGGCTGAAGCTGGACTCCTGGAGGTCCCTGACGCCGCCGTGACGGGTGCAGGGGCGCGTCGGGGTGTCCAGGTCCGAAGTGGCCACGTCCCTCTTTCCGGCGTTCGCCACGATCACCACGTCTCCCGTGTACGGTTCGCGCTCCACTCGCTTGGCCGCCTGGCACTGGTGGGGCCACACACACACACACACACACACACACACACGCAACGTCATCGGAAAAATTTGCGCGCCGATGCATTTGGGCCGGGCGATCGTTTGCAAAACACAGTCAGTGTTGCAAACTTGGGGATTTTTCGAACCGATTACGGTGGAAGAATAGGCGGTCGTGGGCACGAAAAGTCACGCTCATTGCCAACGTACTTTCTATTTTATATTTATAAATGTAATATTGACTTCCCAAGAACAGTTTTATCGTATCTTGCCAGATCGAGTTTCCATATATAACATATTAGTCAAGGTAGTGAAGGTCAGTGCTACTGCTAAGATACAAAACATATTTTCTGGCTGTAATTTTATCGAATTGTGAAATTTCATTGGACTATGTTCATTCTTCTACATGCAGTTGTCATTTTCATACTTTCTTAACAAGGTTCTTTGAACATGTCAAGCATGTGTAATATTTTACATATATATGCGTGTTGTCAAATTTTGAGGGCTGCAACTTGCGATTTTTTTAATAATCAATGAATCTGTCAATGAATCGGATAAAAAAACGGTTCATTTCCATCCCTGTATTAAAAAAACAAGACATTATTTCAAATTGACGGTGCAGAAAATGCAGAAACATAAATGAATTCTGATTCAGTGACTGGTTGGGTCCGTAACGTGAGAAAATAGGCAAAAAAAAGTCAACGATTGTTTTCCAAAGTAAAAGCAGATGTTTTATTTTGATTCACAGAAATTGAATAATATTTACTTCAGAGAAGCTGACATTCTACGGATTTGGAGGAATCGGAATTAAATAAGCGTATCCAAACGATTCATCGATTATCAAAAATAATGATCGATTCATGCGATGATCGATTAGTCGTCGATTAATCACCGCGCCTTTAAACAATATATATTTCCGACCGTTGCTACTTTTTTATAAAAGTGGGTCGCGACGACGGGACAATGAGGTCCACGGGTTACAACTGTTACGTGTAATCGGTCAAAACCAATCTGATCGGTCACCTATCGATGAAATATTCACGCGGGTCCTGCCATCATTTCCGCAAAGCTAATCGAGCCGACAGTCAACTTGGGACCAAAGTACAAATTTCCCCTGCGGTACCTTTTCCCTCTGAACCATTTTCTTGTAAAGATAGTCCGGGAAGGTCCTCAGAGGGCAGAACTTGCCGGAGCCCTCGGCGCAGGTGAACATGTCGTTCTCGTAGACCAGCCGCCCTCGGCTGATGGTGACCAAGGGCGCGCCGTGACAGCGAAGGCCTTCGTAAAGGTTCATGTCGCCGCCCTGCACTTGGTTTTCCGCCGAGATGATCCTGCAAGACAGACGTAACGCGGGTCTCGGCAGGTTGGGCAACCCGAAACCCGCGGCGATCGTCGGCTTTCATACTTGGAGCCCTCGGGATCCCAGACCACCACGTCGGCATCCGCTCCCGGGACGATCCTGCCTTTTCTGGGATAAAGGTTGTAGATCTTGGCGGCGTTGGCGCTCGTCACGGCAACGAAGCGATTCTCGTCTATCTTGCCCCCGATCTGTCAACGGTCGAGAGGGCATCAGCCGACAGAGGAGACTTTGCTTCTGGGCGCTTCCTGGTTCTGGAGACGGCAACTCGGCGTGCGTACCACCCCTTTCTCCCAGATGACGCTCATGCGGTCCTGAATGCCCGGAACGCCGTGGGGGATCTTGGTGAAATCGTCCTTGCCCATGGCTTTCTGTTTGGTGGTGAAGGGACGGTGGTCGGACGCGACGACATTCAGAGTGTCGCTGAGAGGAGAGGAGGCAAGGTCGCGCCGGCATTATTTGACTCGCTCACTCCAACGGCTGGGAACATCTTAACCGCGTTACGAAATGTAAGAGACGCGGCATGTTGGTTACTGCCCTTATAGCGTGTCGTGTACTCCACACGCAATTCTGTCCGCTGTAGTACCAAGAACAACCTGCAAGAGGCAGAATGGCGCCACGGGGCGCGCAGACTGACGGAGAAAACAAATAATCGAAGAAGCGAGAGAATTTAGAGAACCTAAAAGGCTGCACCAATCTGGAACCCGAAACAAATAATCCTGAAGGTTCAACCAAGAGATTGACATCTTGAAAAGAAAGAAAGTTAACTGCCAACTTTTCTTTCAAACGAGAACATTTATATTGCCAAACATCTGCGTCTCATGACAAGAACGTGGAAGTTTATGAAACTAGAACATCAACTTTTACGCCAACATACTATTTTGTGCCCCCGAACAAGTTCAAAAAAAAAATTTAAAAAAATAAAAAGGATACCAAGATACCTGACCATCACAGCACACCACTCAAATAACTACCGGTCTGTCTGTTGTAGTACCGAGACTGACCTGTCTGAGGCAGCATGGTGCCGCAGGCTATCAGAAAGTACAACAACGAAAAAAATCCGAGAAGCTAGGGAACCTTCAAGGTATGAAAGTCGAAAAGCTCTCAAACGTGAGCCGATTGTCGGATTTGGACTTTGGTGAAATCTTCCGGCGAGATCCTCACCTTCCCAGCAAGCTCAGGAGGTAGTTGGGCGTGTTGGGCTCCAGGCGCAGAGGCGGCAGGGTAACGTGCCCGGCGGCGTGGGCCCAGTCCGGGTGGTAGTATTGGGCGCCGTTGAGCGCAGCGTGGGCGGTGGTCGTCTCGCCGTGGACCACCCTCCCTGTGGGACACGCGCCGCACACTTTGACAAGTGTCCTCAAGGCGTTTTTCACCAACTCCAGGACAGTCATTTGGACTTTGTTACCGGAATTAAATACATTTTACGGGGGCTCGTGTACTTTATGCCAGTCATGAGTATTTCGTGGCCGCCCTGTAAAAAAACACATATTGTCCAATTTGGTCATTTAAAAAAAAAAAAAAATCACATTAACTCATTCACCGCCAGGCATTTTCAGACCCTCTTTTAGCATCACATTTGAAAAAAAAAAAAAAACAAATAAATTCCTGGGATTGAATGGCGGGGCTGTGAAAAGACAAGGCAATCCGTCAATGGCAGTGAATGAGTTAATGGGATGTCTGGAACGTAGAAACTCCATTCACGTAAAAATTGAAAAAAAAAAAATAATAATAATTCAAAAATGAACATAAGTGTTTTTCACAGGAAAGCGTCAATTTCTTCTACCGGCGACGTTTCCCGGCACAGTTATGGAAATTGATTTCATAGCTTGCGGTTGGTGTTCGAGTCGCAGGCGGCTGTAGCGGTCGGTTCATCGGGTAAGCTGATCACCTCTCTTTTGCTTTGATTGATCGTACATAATAAAAAAACAAAACAAACATCAAACTGGTAACATTTCGGGTTTTTTGGGGGACTGCTCCATCATGAATAAGTGATGCTAGCAATGTAGCTGCCATAGCGTCATGTTAGTGAACCGGGAGCGTTTCTTTGGTCAGAGACGAGAGAGGAGTGATGTTAGGCTACATTCAAATCTTGCTAGCAGCTTCAAGACTCATATTGTACTCTAGCTTTAAGTTAAGGGGTTCAATCAGTACTTCGCCTGAAGTTTAGTGCCTTTGCTCGCATCCGTGGTTATCCGGCGCAATTGCGAACTGCGCGGGTAACAGGCCCAAGTCCGTTTGCTCATGAGCTAGCTCTTCGCTAGCATAGTATTTTAAAGTCAACTTAAGCTTATTTGTACGGCTTGTAAAGTCCCGAAAGGCGTCACAGGCTCCGATTTGGCAAGTTGTTTGATTTTCCACAATTTTGAAACCTCGCGACGACAATTTTTTTTAACGGGTTGATTTTGGCAGGGCCGCTAACGATACCATTGTAGACGTCACCTTGCATTTTGGCCGCCGCCACCACGTCTCCCGCCGCCATGCCGGACACGTTAACCAGATAGATGGGGCAGCGGGCCTAACGGGAAAAAGCGAGCCACATGAGTAACATTTTTCCCGCCGCCAGGATTATCGTCAGCGTCTTCTTGCGTGCTTTCCCTCACCCTGTTGGCGATGGTGATAGCCCGGTGGGTCGCCTCCGCCTCCAACTGTGAAAATCCAAGATGAGGTCATGCATTACGCTCAGTGACAGTTTATTCTCTGAATGACGTCACCTTTGAATGGATCCTCTTTCCGTCATTTTCCCCACTAAAGACGCATTTCCACCAAGCATTGCAGTTGACTTTGTCACGGTCCAATTGAATTTGGAATCGGGACGGGGAAGTTGGTATATTTGGCGTCATCGGTTTAAGGCGATCCCGACTAGGGGTGGGGATCTATGGGTACCTCAAGATTCGATCCGATTCCGATTTAGAGGCCCGCGATTAGATTTCATTCCGATTCAGAGGCCTATGATTCGATTCGATTGCGATTCCGATGCATCACTACATCGGCTTACGTTTTATAGCCCATGTAAAACACTGGTACCTTTTTTAAAACAAAAAACTCAAGGAAGAGCAAAGCTTTATATTTCACACTTTGACTTCGCCCCGCTCGTATGAGGTTTCGCACATCTTAGCTTAGCCTAGCACAGACGTCTGATATACAAATGCACGTAATCACTTGCGCATGCTTTGTTTTTGTAGTTAAACTTGAAATATCGATTATTAATACTAGGGCTGTGAAAGTTAAAGCGTTAACTATATAGATTAATTTAAATGTCACAACGCATTAAAAACAATTAACTAACTTAACTCAGTTTAATTATTTCCTGTGCCAGCTGACCTCCGCTCATTTTGCAGTCAAACAAAAAAGGAGAGTCAATGTCACAAAGACGGACTTTTACGTAATTTTACCTTAAAAAGTTGCTCGATGGCTCGTTGGAGAAATTTGCAAAGCCAAATTCAAATACCATATTAGTTGTACGTCTTTGGTGTATCGTTCAACTGTTGTATTTTACAGGAAAAGAATCGTATTCAAGGTTCAAAGAAAGATATGAGAACAGTCTTTGAATCAAAACATCCTTTTAATTTTTTTCCCTATAATAATTCCAAGATTTGACTCAAATATCGGTTCCGAGCTTCGTAAAAAATTGTAGTTGAAAAACACGATTAATCGCGATTAATTACGGAACATTTTGCGATTAATTAGTTAACATTTTAGTCGTTTGACAGCACTAATTAATACCTATGAATCGATACAGAATCTTTTCAGTACGCCGAACGACGCATCGAAAAAAAAACCATTATCGTTCCCACCCCTAGTCCCGACATACGAGGTTCGAATCGACGCGAATGAACTGAAGATGCGGACTCTCAGGAGAGGTTTCTGTTTTGACGTAGGCTGCATTGCCTGGTGGAAAACTAGCGGTAATGACTCGCAGGTGGAGTCGGGCGGCGGCGGCGTGCTCTTCATACCTCTTCAGGCCTGCTGATCTCAATTCCCTCCGGGCCACTGATGCCCAGCTCCAAGGCTTCCTTCGCACCCTGGGATGGGGACAAAGGTTTCAGTTACAACGTGCAACATCTGAGGACAAAAAGGCCTTTGTGACTCGATATCGTGGCCACGATGGAAAGATCAAATTGAAAAATGTCAAGTGCTCAGTAGAAGGGTTGTGGCAAAAAGTTTGTGGCGGACCTCAGCCACCAGTTCCCCGTTCTCCGCGTGGACCCTGGCGATGGCGCCAATGTCCTTGCAGTGCTGCAGGGCCTGGAAGAGCTCGTTGTCCCTCAGCATGTACGTCTCCTTGTAGGCCATGAACATCTGGAAGGAATTCACGCCCTTCTCCCTCACCAGCTTCTCCATCTCGGCACACACCTGCGGTGGGAAGTGGTAAGTTGGCGCCGCGTTGAGAGCATCAGGTGTGCCGGAGTGCGGACGGACGCCCAACGCCACGCTAACTCTTTTCATTCATTCGAATGAGGAGCAACGGCCGTTGCCGTCAACGACGTTTTTAAAAATAAGAAAAAATGTAAGGAAATAGGTGGAGAAACATCTTTGGCAGCTCTGATGTCATCATTAAGCTGGGAAAGTTAAAAAAAATACATAAAAGAATAATAAAGTGCGATCGTTTCAAGCAGCTTGTGTTTGAGCCTAGTGTTTGTCACGTTAAATCTACTACAAAGCGAACGTAGGACAGAGATGATTTACATTTTGCAGGAGAAGCGATGACGTAATGGACATACGCTCATGTGCGCGTCGCACACACTCTACTAAATACTACTACTACTAAAGAGCGTGTGAGTATAGTTTGTATAGTTTGTCAAATGTAAAATTGTTACACTGGTGAGTACTTGTAAATACATTATTTTTTTCCATCTAAAGCACATTGTAATTGTGGTTGGTATTTTATAGAAGAAAGGATGTTCAGATGTTGGAGGCGTCACTCAAGTAAAAGTTGTGAGCATAAATGTCACTTGTGGATAATACCTATCTTTTCACAAAAAGCTTCATTACTAAAAAAAAAATGGAATAAGGTAGAAAGTAACTTTTTAGCGTGACGAAAGAGGAGAGTCTAATCGGTCATTGGGTAGTTTCTGTGTTTACATGAACCACAATATTGTGTGAGCCGAAAAGATAAGTAAGAACGCTTTAAAGGGGGGAAATCAACGGCAAAAAATCTTAACGAGATCATGTCCTACGCAGCTGTTGACTGAAAATGACATCACAACTGCTCAGGGGCGAGCCGCGATCGGCCGGTGTCATTTGGGGTGTCGACAGCAGTGACAAAACGGCCGCCCTCCTCAGAGATGGCCAAAAACGGGTCGGTTTAGACTCGCCGAGGGGCATAGAACAAACGATTGCAAAGAACCTGTGAGGGTTGAACTTCCCCTTTTTCGAAACGGGCGTCCACCCGAAAGGGTTGAGGTTTAAGGTGAAGGCGAGTGCCGCCGACGTTGACTACCTTGGGACCCCACCAAGTGACTCCCACGTGCAGCGCGTAGTCGCAGCAGGCTTTGCCGTCGGCCGAGCTGCGGCAGCGCTCGTAGGCCTCCAGCAAAGACTCGTTCTTGTCCGGCAGAACGTGCGCCATCACCATGGTGGTACCTCCGGCTAAGGCGGCCTGGAAGACAACAACAACAACAACCTTAGAGTCCGGTGTACTCAATAGAGGATGATAGGAATTTGCCTGTTTTCCAGTTATTTTACAGCTTTTCATCTCTTTCAGTCAAAGTTACAAGAAAAAGTACGCCAATGAACCCGTTGGAACAGGCAGGCTCGGAGTGGCCTTCCTGTAATAAGGACTGCAATAGTGCGGCAAAAAAAAAAAAAAAAAAATGAAGGCAAACTATGATCAATAATTCATACCACTGTGATGCAGCACATTAGTGTGTCATGCGAGATCAGAAAGTGTGCCTTGGGAAATTGCATTTTCACTCGACTCCTTCGCTGCCAGACATTTTCCGGCGGTCGTTTACCCTAATGTTTGAAAAAAAATAAAATAAAAATAAATTCCTGGGATTGAATGGCCGGACTTTGAAAAGACGTGTAAATTCGTCAATGGCAGTGAATGACTTTGATTTGAAGGGCGCACAATTCCGCTGCAGGCGGAACAGCGTCGTTTCGCCAAGCCAACGCCGATCACCGTGGGTCGTTTGGACCCGTTTCCAACGGAATATCTTTGTCTGAACGTAGTGAAGCTGTTCAAACGGAAAAAGAATTGATTGACTCCAATACAACACAGTGGAGTGGAGCACCTCATTCAACAATCTCCTGCCAACAACTGGCTGAGCCGACTATTGTTATTTATTCAGCGCGCATTGCGGGGACGGGTTTGATTTAAATCACATCAACGCAGTTTCACCTGGTTTTGAACAAGTTTATGTTTGGGCTCTCATATCACATTTTCTGGGAACCACGTCTACTTTTTTTTCCCCTAATGTACGGTGAAATACGTGCCTTGGCTTCCCTTGGGAGGGAAGAAGATCAGATCATATTTAATCATCAATTTATGCGGCAATTCCAAAAGGTTGATATACCTTTTCTTCCAGGCGTAAACATTTTAGAAAGTGAAAGCGAGTGTGTGGGCGTCTGCCAACCGAGCCTCCAGAGTGGAGGAGGAGTGCCGTCTTGGGTTTGGATATTTCCAGCGGCGCTGGCGCGGCGGGTCTGAGAGCCATTGTCTCCGAGCACAATGGCGGGTGCGAAAAGGCCTCGGGGCGGAATTCGCAGCGAGCGCCGCGGTCGCCGTGGAAACGGGCCGCCGCTTGTCTCCGGAGAAGCCGCGGGAGCGCGGCGGGTAAGGAGGGGCGGGGGGGGAGGAGGAGGGGCTGGGCCAGGCCAGGCGGGAGAAGAGAGGCGGCGTCTTATCAATCTATTTATATATGTATTTCATTTCGTGAAACGTGAAAAACCGAAGTGATTGAAGCCACAGATTTGTTTGCGTTGTTGTTGTTGTTTACGTCACACTCGTCTTGTTTGGTAGAAGTTTTGTCAAGTTGTAGTGAACGCTTAAAAAAAAAACTGCAAGTATTTAGTAAGTTAACACCTGTAATTGAAGTAGATGAATAAACTGTCTTTCATATTACGTCACGGTTCATTTGCCTTTTATTTTAGTATAAACTGAAAGCTATAAAACCAAAACGTTTACATATCATAAATCTGATATTGTTTATTGTAATACCGATTAATTTATTGCTTGTGTTTGTTAAAAAAGAAAAAAAAAAAAACATGGGAAGAGGACCTTGAAAAAAAAAAGGAATTACATATGAAATGGCAATCGAAAAATCTACCTTAAACCAAGACAAGGCAACTGCAGGGCAAAAATGAGTTTACTTTCTTCGCGACCAAGCTTGTAAATCGATTAATCGGTTATTGGAATTTTATTCTGCCAAATTTTGGAATCTGCATCATATGCCAACATTGTCGCATCTCAAACAAATTTAAAATATGACCATTTACAGCAAAATACAGTATTTCCCCATCTTAGTTATGTCCCCACACACTACTAAATACTACTATTACTAATTAGCAGAGCTGGGCAATTTTACTAAAAACCTGAGGTCCGTTTATCACCTTCCGCCGTCTGTTTATCTGCAGTTTTGTCGGGCCAGAAAAAAAATAGTACCCGTCCGTCTATGGGCTGGTGCGCCTATGATTTGAAACGCGCTTACGTTTGCGTTTCCGACTACAAACTGCGACCAACACACCAGGTCGAGAATAAGAGATTTGGGTGAAACAACTGCTGATGACTAAAAAATGGAATCAGGTAGAAAGTAACTTTTTTTATGTGCAACGAAAGAAGAGAGTCCAGTCTGTCATTTGGAAGTTTCTGTTTTTTTTATTTTTTTTTAAACATGGCCGCCGCCGAAAGAGTTACGAAGCTGAAGGTTTATGCCACGATATGATCAGCACCTCAAAATGAAAACTGGGACGTTTAAGCCAAGGTGTCTGTGTCTCGAAAGAAGCGGAAAGTAAGTCGAGATTTCCATTCCCCCGAAAATAAGAAGCAGACTCCAAACGTTCCACGTACAGTCGCGGCTTACCTTGGTGCCGCTGTAGAAGTCGTCGGCCGTGGCGGCGTTCATGAAGGTCTCCTCCAGGTGCACGCTGGTGTCGATGCCGCCGGGCATGACCAGTTTGCCGGAGGCGTCCACCACCTTGGCCCCACCGGGGATCATCAGCTCCTTGCCCACCTGCTGGATGACGCCGTTCTCGATGTAGACGTCGGCCTCCTGCGTGCAGTCGTCGTTCACCACCTTGCCGCCCTTGATCAGGATGCGCACCATGGCCGCGCTGGTAGTCATGGTTTTAACTCTGCGGGGGAGACCTGGTATCATTTTTTGCCGAGGGCTGGGGGGGGGGAACCTGACTACGATTTCAACGGAATTCGATTGCTAAATATTAATGCCTCTCATGGTGAGAATGTGTTGCAAAGACGAGATGAGGGAGATGCCAGGCTGGAACTGGAATCGGTTTGCGGGAGTGGGCGGCCGTTCGTGTCAGTCGCCGCCTGGACGCTGACGTGAGCTCAAAAGTGATGCAACAAAAAGTCTATTTTTCCCCCCCTTGAATGCAACAAAGTCTATCTTCTTCAACTTGAATGTAACAACGAGTCTATTTTTCCCCCCTCGAATGCAACAATGTCTCATTTTCATTCCTAATTTCAGGGGTGTCCACATTTTTTTCTTTCAGGCGATAACAGAAAAAAAAAACGTTATACATTCTTCCCCTACAATTGATTTAATTTTAATCTTTGATTGGCAGAAAATGAGAAAGTGAGAGGCGGGAATGACTTTTGTCTTTATTTTCTCTGCTCCTCTGCATGTGGGCTGTGTTAGTTGCTAACTGTACCGGACTGTTGTAGTTTTAGTTACGCAGCAGGCCGCTTAAAAACGGATGACGGGCCGCAAATGGCCCCCGGCCCGTCGTTTGGTCCCACCTGGGTTATTTCTTCCACTTGAATGCAACAATTCCCGTTTTTATGTAGTTCAAAATTCGCACCTACAGCGCAACATGTAAGTCTATCTTTCCCCCTCATAAAGCAGGCGAGGCCATATGGTGTCTTTTAGCTCATCGCTTATAACATCCAAAATAGCCACAAATCTTAGTTAAATCTTTTTTTTTTTTTTTAAATAGAGTTCAAAAGTTGCATCTAAAATGAATATTATCATGACTGGCATTCTCTCCCCCTGTGTCTGAATGATGACGCCCAAGCGTGATGGCGTGCGTCCGTTTTGCGTATGCGGGTGCGGCAGGTTGATGGCATCCCCGCCTTGATGATGACAGCACGAGGGTTGCATTGTTAACCCAACCCCCCCCCCCACCCCCAAAAAAAAAATTATAAATAAATAAATAAATAAAATGCATAACAATCATACATAACGATAACGTGCCAATTAGGTGTCTGATTGTTGTAAAATGTGCATTTTAAAAAAGGCATTTCCGCACGTGTTGGTGTTTTTTTTTTTTTTTGGGGGGGGGGGGGGGGCACGTTTAGCGTAACGTACGCTTAAATTTGCAAATGTGGTTGAAATGATGACAAAGAAACCGGTGTCCGACAGACAGCTTTTCATAGCCGACCCAGAAACGCCTAACCCCCTCCTGCTGCTGCTGCTTCCTCCCACCTGCTCCTCCTCCTCCCTCCCCCTCCTCTTAACCCGGCCTTAGCATCCTAAACATCCATTAAACTGCCTTCATTAGAACAAAAACTAGCCTGGAGGTAGTAGTTGTGCTCCTCCAGGGCGACAAGCTGGAGACGTGCAGCCTCGCCCGGGGGTTTAAATTTATTTTATTTTTTTAAATCCCACATCCAGCTCCGCATCTACCCGGGTGCAGCCAATGAAGGTAGCCGCCCTTGCATACCTGACGTCCGGGTGTGCAGCTGCAGCAGGTCCGCTCGGCTTCTCGGGTTCCTTCCACACACACACAATGCGACACTGAGCCGGGAGGCAAACACTCACTTACGGCAGACGGATGCCTTTCCCGGCCGGTGCAAGACCACCAGATTTACGCTAAACTGGCGTGGACGCGACGCGCTATAAGTGGTTTCCTGTTGCCTTTCAAAATAAAATAAAAAAAGAGCATGAATCCACTTGCTCGGCGTGAATGGCGACAAATGGATAGCAGTAAATACCCCTATTGTTGTGTGTGAATTCTCAAAATCACATTGACTGCCACAAAACGTGTTAATATTGGTCAAATTGAGAAAATAGCACTCCTTTTCTTTTATTTTACACATCGTCGTCTTTCTGCCATTGCTTCCGGTTTTGGTTGTAAAAATTTGACAGCTTTCAGCACAGACGGTCGCCTGAGCAACCTATTGGAGGCGGCAAGGGGCGTGGCCAACAGCGGAAATCACAATAGTTGTTCTAAATAAATTTCTCGTAGAGTGCTGCATCTTACATTGAAGTTGCCGCCATATTGCATGAACAATGCCTTCGGAGGGTACAGTAATTTGAATTGAAACATCTATAACATAATAATAACCATTCTATGCCCGTGAGTATTGTCCACAAAGAGAATGATCTCTTTGTCGTATGTTTAGTTTTAGAGTAAACTTGGACCGGGAGTGTCATTCAAAAGTTCCACACCTCCTTTTTTGAAGAACTATATCTGCCAAACCTCTGCTTATTGTGAAGGCTCAAAAGTCCCCAAATATCGGCTGAATGAATCTCAATCATTCGCGCACAAATTCGCTCCGTATCGCAAGGCATCACTGTATTTTAAAAAAGGTGGTCCTGATGATACGTAAATATTCAAATTCCAATTTTGAAGAGTTGTTTTCTAACCTGTGCATTGTGTAAACAAATTGAAGGATTGAAAAATAAAAATGGATTTTTCTACTTATGTTAGTTAAAAATTTAGTGCAGTAAAAGATGCAAAAACATGAATAATAAAAAAAAAAAAGACTAAGCCTATAGCTGGTTGAAAATGGCCACAAACAAGCTGAAAGGGAAATAAAATAGAACACTGCTTGACGGTTACAATGAGACACGAACAAGATGCTTTTTTTTTTTTTTCACCCAAAAAAAAAAACCAAAAACCAAAAACAATACATTTATTCAAGTGTTCTCCAGCACAATTACATACGGAGTCTTTATCTTCTCTCTGGACACGAAACGTAACTTGTGTGGTGTGAAGGATCGAATGCTACATTTGCTGTCAGAACTGAACTCCAAAAGAAAGCACATCGGCTTCAAACAACAGTGACGCTTTAGACAGAAACTCGCATGGACTGTCCAGCGACTCGCCTTGACCAGTGATGTGAATAAAACAGTTAAAAAAAAAAAAAAAAAAAAAGAGACATGGAGAACTTCAACGCGTGGAACGTCAGGGGTAAAAAAAAAAAACAAAAAAACAAGCGTATTGATACATCACGCTACAGTTTTTTTTTCTTTCTTCTTCCTCACAATTGTCCCACAGATAAGCACCGACTACAGCAATCCTCTAAAGTCTAAAACAACGTAAGAAAACTTGTTTGTAATTTTTTTTTCTCCTCCTGTCAGGTACAAAGTTAACATAGTTGTATCAAATAAGTTTGTCTGTTACGACAAGAAAAAAAGACATATTTCTAGATGCGGCGAAATGCGTGGAATAAATCCCCACATTGGCAAGTCTTAAAAACACCGCCGGCGTAGGGCTGTGCGGTGAAGTCGCTAAAAGTTGCGAGAAATACGGGGGGGATTACGCGTAAAGGATATGGCAACTCCCGATTAGGGACGGGCAACTAAACCAGCGATTTCCAACCATGGCAAATGATCCGATTCCACATAATTGCTCCGCAGATTATTTACGGCAAATCTTTGTTCGACTATCAGTGCCAGTGACGTATAGTGACAGGCGTAACAATGAAATGCTCTTCCACTAGGTGGCAGAAGAGATACAATTAACCTGTTGCCATTTGTGTTCAACGAAACAGGCCCATATTTGGTACTCAGTCATTTTCGCGGGATAAAATATGGCCACAAACGATTCATGATTCATTGTAACGTTACTTCAGTACGTATAGTTTTTGTGACATTTTCGTTTTAAGTGAGATTTAAAATATAGATGTTGAAAATATGTGCCTTGGCTCAATAAAGGTTGGCAAACACTGGACCAAACTACATCTAGATCGCAATCAAAATTCATCACATGATTTTTTTTTTTTTTTCTTTTAAAAACAACCCCAAAAAAACACTCATTTGATTATATATTAGCCAAGAATTACATTTGTACATTTCCATTAAAAAGCAGGGACAAAAACCAAAACGGCAACGTTTCTGTACAAAAATGTACAAAGACAAGACGAGGGAAGTTTGGCGGCAAGGGAGGAAACGGATGGCGATAAGGTCACTTCAGAATTGAGTTACATTGAGATTGAGCTAAAATATTTTAAATACTTAAGCTTTTTTTTTTTTTTTTTTGGTAATACTTTGACAGGTTTTCGTTTTGAAGCAGAGGTGATTTTGGTGGTGTACCAAAAATTGGGTTTATTGGTTGTGACAAACCAAAATCCTAAATTCTCTGTGTTGGTGATTTACAATCAAGAGAATTGAGTCAGCTAATTGTGTGAATTACCCCTGGGGGGTGCGTAAAATTCAAAATCTAGTGTCATAATTACAAATTTACATAGTCACCGAATCCACTTAAAATCCATATGGCTAAACTGACTTTGTTTTGATATTTTTTTAAGCGGGGGGTTGTGGTGCCAGACATGGGGTGTTGCCAACTCTGAAGATATCCTCCATAATTCTTAGACATGAATTAAATTTGCACTGACATTTTATAGTAAGAATTCCCAAACTGTCTGCAATTATAATTGTGCACACCTCTGGAACATGCTTGAGATTAAAATGCATGTTTGTGGTCTGGTATAAATATATTCAAAATAAAAAATAATGAATATTTACTGTAATTTCTAAGTAAATAAACAAACCACAAAATACTTTTAATCTACTTTATGTTTTGGGTCATACAGTAGCTATGAGTTAAACTGACTTAGTTTATAGGTTGGGGGTGCACCAAGTCCACCAGTAAATTTAGATTTAGATTTAAAAAAAGAAAAAAAAAAAATCAACCAACCGAGGATCCCAAAACAGAGGTGCAAGTGCCCCCCTGGGTCTGATATATAGAAATATGATATATATTTTTTAACCAAATATATGTAAAATTCTCGTAGCTATGTACAAAACGAGCTTTGTTTTGCATTTTTGTTTTGGATTACGGGATGGGGGGGGGTGCGCCGACTGTTACAGCTTGGAGTCTAGATAATTTTGTCCACCTTAATGTGAAGAGCGGTGATTTGTTAAAAAAATCAAATCAAATACAAATTTTGCCAGGGACTCCCAAACTAAAGGTGCGTGAGCGCACTGCCGGAGGTGCATCTTATATAATAATTCCACATTTACATTGCCCTTTTCCCCACCCACACTGTGATTCTTTTGTTTTCCTTCACGGTGTGGGCCTGCAACCAACCACATTGAACTCGGGGCGTACAATCCGGATAATATATTCGCTTCATTTTGTCCATGTTAATGCTAAACGCTCGCGCTTTCAAATATTTTCTACGATGGATTCACAAATAGAGGTGCGACCAGGGGGGTGCGTCAGATATAAGTTACACATTTACTGTTTTTCCTCCCCTGACTGATTCATCCCCCCCCCCCTCACAAAAAAAAATTGAATACGCCTGCTTGCAGTCATCTCGGTTTGGAATTTTTTTTTTTTTGTTGTGGGCTTAGTAGTGTGAAGAGGGTGTGTTTAAGAAAAGCTGTTTTATACAAATGCGCATTACAATCTTACCAAAACCTGGGCGGTTTTACACTCGACGTCTATTTATCACCGCTTTACAACAACCAAAAAGCGGGGCGGGGGTTTGATTATACAAGGTGTCCTACAATAAAAGCTTTCACATATTTAGAGACAAAAAAAACTTACCCCCCCCCCCACACTATTGGCACAGCCCTACTGTATATATAAAAAAAAAAAAAAAGTATTGCGCCAGGGTATTTCACATCATCGTAAAACAAATCACATCAACCTAGATTTAAAAATCAAATACAAAAATGGAAATAAAAGTATAAAAGTGCTTTTATAATGTTGATACAACAGCACACAAAAAATTGCCTATAAAAATGTTGAAGGACTTTTGTGAAGCCGCACCATGTTGTTGAGGTTTTTTTTTTTTTTTTTTTTTCCTTGCACCTCACGCTAAATGTACAGTAAAAGTCATCGGTCAATATGGAACGCGACCGACGTTATATTTTTGCCAACGGCGGGAAACATCGTCGCTTGGCTTAGTTTGTGCACTTCGGGAAGGCGAGTTGTGAACAAGTGAGCACCAGTAAGAACTTGTAGAAAAGCTGCAAAAAAAGCACAAACGTCTTCAACGCTTGTTTTCTTTTTTTTTTTTTTTTTCCTCAGTCTTTTTCAAGCAAAGAGCTCAGTTGACGACGTTTCCCGCCATTGCGGAGCACCGTGGCATTGACGCCATATTACAGTAGTAGTACCTTTTTTTTTTTTATTATTACCTTCAGAAGCTGTAAACGACGAGGTATATGTGATCTTGGTGTTTTTTTTTTTTTTTTTTTTTTTTTGGGGTGGGATTCTTGGATTCTCCCTTTACGCCGGAAGCACGGCAAAAAAAAAAAAAACAGTACAGTACGCTCGCCTCATGTTTAGCTCTTCTCCGAAAGCATAGTCTCAAGTATAGCTCGCACAAAAGAACAAATCCAGGTGATAATAACACTGCTAAAAAAAAAAAAAAATGTTTTTTTTTTTTTTTTTAAATTAAATAAGAATAACAAATAGAACGCGCGAAGTCTACACCGAAGCGAGTTCCGAGAGTGAAGGCTCGAGGCTTTGACGCCGCATTAAAAGGGCGGTCAAAAGGGGGCGCTCAAACGCAGGCGAAGTAATCTTTGAGCGGTGCAAACAGGTGGCGGATGACGGGAACGCTCCACGATCGCCCCAGCAGACGCTGCCGGGCCAGTCGGCTCATGTTGGACACGTCCGTGTAGTGGACCGGGAAGCCAAAGATCCTGATGGAGACGGAGGACAAAAAAAAATAAAATAAAAAAAAATGGAGAATTAGCATTCACATTGTCAAATGGAACCCAACCGTTGACCACCCGCCCATGCGTATGTTCGTCAAGTACGTTTTTCGTCTCCGAAATTCAGGTTTGTAAAAACCAAGGTAATGACCAACCGATGGCTGTAGATGGCGGCGTTACGTCGCTCCCGGATTTGAGATCAGCACAGCTTTTGAGTTGAAGATAAAGATCATGGGGTGAATCTCGGTTTGTGGCCTCTGTGATTTTGGTGAGAAATGCCAACGCTTTGGAAGTCGGCCAAGTTGAAAAGGGAGCGAAAGTCAAAACTGCTCCTTGCAACACCAAGTTGTACGCGAGCCGAAGTGCGTCGGTGGAATAAGAATGAGGAATAAAATGCAATAAAAAAAAAAAGTCTTTATTGGTTGTTTAGAAGCAGTGTTGACGATAAACAAATAATTGCACAAATGCAGTACTAGAAGTGCATTTATTCCAATTGAAACTTACGCGGTTTTATTTCACCTTTAAGCAGATTTACACAATAAGCCTTTGTTGTAAAAAGGCAATAAAACGTGTTTTTAAATTGTCTTTGGTGTTTCATAACCTTTAAGCAGATTTATGCAGTAATTGATAACAATATAAAACAAATTTGCGCCAGTCATTCAGGTACAAAGTGTTGACAAATGACAGTAATTATATTTAGTAATATGTGTTTTTTTTTCTTTCCTCATTTTCATTGACGCTTCCGATGGTATTTAATCGGAATTACGCACGATGTGATAAAACGCAACAAAACATGTTTATTTATTTTTATTTTTTGTTCGTTCAGGTACGGATTGTTGACAGTACATAAACAACTAATTACACGAGCAGAAAATTCACTTTTCCATTGTTCCTTTGACGTTTTATTTTTAACTTTAAGCGGATTCATACAGTAAGTCATAAAACTGCCATAAAACGCGTTTTCATTTGTTGTTTACTTGCAGGGTCAGCAGTACACAAAATGACAACAGTACACAAATAACAAATTTAGCGCCTGATGTATTTTCACTGCCGCCGCAAAACGTTGCGCCTGTTTACTAACATTTTGTCAAATGCACGCGGTGCGTCATAAAACTGCCATAAAACACGTTTTCATGTGTTGTTTACTCAAGCAGGGTCAGCAGTACACAAATGACAAATTTAGCGCCTGATGTCTTTTTCACTGCCGCCGCAAAACGTTGCGCCTTTGTTTACTAACATTTCGTCAAATGCACGCGGTGGGTCATAAAACTGCCATAAAACACGTTTTCATGTGTTGTTTACTCAAGCAGGGTCAGCAGTACACAAATGACAAATTTAGCGCCTGATGTCTTTTTCACTGCCGCCGCAAAACGTCGCGCCTTTGTTTACTAACATTTCGTCAAATGCACGCGGGGGGTCATAAAACTGCCATAAAACCCGACCCGATCCAATCCGAGATTGCTTGACGTTTACCTCTCCATCTCGGTGCACCACAGTATGTCCTCCTTCTCGTTCATGAAGACGGGGAAGTGCTGGTCCTTGCCCTGCTTGATGGAGTTGGACCTGGTGGTGATGGTCCTCACCTTGTCAAACTGACACAACATGACAAGAAAGCCAGAGGTTTTAGGTGAAGCGCAGGTGCGCGCGCGCGCCGAGGTCCGGCGTCATGCGTGGCACACCTTGGCGGTTCTGCCGTGTTCTAAGCAATCCTGCAGGTCCAACTTGTCGCTGCACATGGCCGTCAGAGGCCTGAGGAGGAAGGGATTCGCTTGAGACAAATCAGTGGATAACAAAAAATAAAAAATTAATCTGCCATCTCGCGCATGATTCTTTCTGGATGAAAAACATGGCTGTGCAGTGTGTCGCCTCAGCGTTTCATAAACAAGTTCGCAAAGTCCCAAAACCTGCAAAGTATTGGACCTTCCTAATTTACCCTCCCAAGTTTTCACAATCTTAAAACTACGATGCGAAAGCCTCGTTTCCGGTTGAATTTTCGCCGGGTACACCGGTCGCAAGACTAGTCCCGGCTAGGGTTGGGCATCGTTTGAATTTGAACGATTCCAGTTCCGATTCCAGTCCTTTGATTTGATTCCGGTTCCTAACGATTCTTGATTCCGATTCTTAACAACAACAAAAATGAGTTATTTTTGGACCAATCACACCAACTTCTCTGTTCTTCAATTTCATGAACTTTTTACTATTTGTGAACTTTACCATGGATTACTCCAAGAGATGTTTTTAACCGGTATATTTATTTGAATACATTTGTTGTAATATTATTTAGTATTATTTTTCACAAGAGCTTTATTTTTAAACAATACAATTTTATTTGTGTAGCGTACTTCAATCGTAGCTCTTCCGGAATCGAAACTTAGCACCGACATTCTAAAATCCGAAGGGTTCCGGGAGAACCGGAATGATGGACCCGGTTCCACTCGATTCCCGCTTCTCGGTGCCCAACCCTAGTCCCGGCAAAACCTTTCACGTCCCGTCAAGTGTGCGAAATGATCAAATGAGCTAATAAAGGTGAGCTCAGCAATTGCGGCTTTGTGTTTGAGTCCACGTGGATGCTTTCCCTCACCATTCACCCACCGACCTGTTCATGCCAGGAAGGTTACCCCAGAAGTAGCGGGCGCGGTGGGCGGCCGACACTTCCTTGGCGTCGATCATCACCGGGTTGCACTGACGACAACACAGCAAAAACGTCAGTCAATAACATTTCACTTTTGACAGTGTGACATTTTTAAAGGCACTTTGATGCAGGACCTCCAAAGACATGATGCATCGAAGACGATATGGGATTACACAACTATAATTTGGAAAATCGATTTTTAAATCCCCCCCCCCCGGAGGATGCACATACTCAATCAATACAATATATGTTTGCAACCAAAATAATGACAAATGTGGTGTCTGACACCAAGTAAACAGGGCCGGTGTCGCTGATACTACTATTTTTTGTAATAATCGAGGTGGATGCGTCACGATATTGCAAAAACTCTGATGGTAAAGAAATTGTAAAAAAAGTAATAAAAATACGCAAGGGTCGGTTTACATCTCGTGTGACTAATCGCCACAACGTGTATGTTCACAACCAAAACATAATTACTGAAAGATTTAGTGTTGATCTCATACCTAGTAAATACAGGACCATTATCGCCGATTCCAATATGTTGTAACAATTGAGGTGTTAAATGTCATTGAAATTTTAAGCTATTATTTTTTTTTTTTCCTTTCTTAATTTTCAGGCCAATACCGATATTTTTTTTATGACCGGTAAATGTCGTCAATGGAGAGCGTTAGCTCGGCATGCACTGTGGGTGCAGCTCATATTTGGTGCCACGAGGGGGCGTCAGTCCACCGCTTGGTTCTGCTGATTATTTCCCCAGGCGCACTAGATGATGTCGCATCCGGGCCTACGCGGTAGCACGTTTGTGCCGGCGGTTGCGGGGAAGGTACCTCCAGAAAGCGAGATATGTCCCTCTTGTCGCTGACGCCCATGGCCACCACGTTCTCGAAGAGCCAAAAGAAAGGCCGCTCTTCCCCCGTCTTGGGCCGAGCCTCGTGCAGCAGCCTGTAGAACTCGAAGAACAGGCGGCCCGTGCCCTCTTTTGCGGCCGCACACGGACGTCAACAAAGGCTTTTGAAATGGAGCACAAGCAAAATGTGAAGAATTGCTTTTTCCGCCCACCGTAAAGGCCTTTCCTCGCGGGGTTGACGATGGACAGGTCGTTGCATGGACTTCCACCGATGACCAGGTCAAAAGGACCCCACTCTTGGATCTGCCGAAATAAGACAGCGGGTTACTTAAAGGCGGGAAATCAACGCAAACATTTTTTTTTTTCCCAAGAATATGTTCTATGCGAGCCCACTAGTTGAAACGGGGCATTCTGATCAATATTGCGTTTGTGGAATAAGTGTTGATCGACTCGTTTTTAGCCATCCCCGGGGGCGGCCATTTTGTCTGCTGTCGACTGAAAACGACATCACAACTGCTCACGGCGACCAATCACGGCTGACCCGTTTTCTGAACCTGAGCAGTCGTGATGTCATTTTCAGTCGACACAAGACAAAATGGCCGCCCCCAGGGATGGCTAAAAACGAGTGGATCAACACTTATTCCACAAACGCAAAATTGATCAGAATGCCCCGTTTCAACTTGTGGGCTTGCATAGAACATATTCTTGGAAAAAAAAAAATGTTTGCGTTGACTTCCCTTTTCAACAGAAAGACAACTGTAGATGGAATGACACGGTCATAAAATATATACGGTAAAGCGAGACCAGAAATCGTCATTATCCACTGCCGTTGACTAGGGGATGTAACGATTCACTCAAGCCCCGATTCGATTCGATTTTGAGTCGCTGCGTGCATGCATGCCATGTGTGTGCGTATGTGCATAAGTTAATCGATTAATCAGGGTGAATCGATTTTAAATCGCTTTTCGATTAATCGTTACATCCCTTACCGTCAACACATCTTTTCAATCATAATCATTTGGCATCGGACTCCGGCCGCAAACGTCAAATACATTTCTGAATGCCGCGATCGATCTCTCCGGCCGGGAAGGCGAGGAAGGGGTTGAACTCACGTGTTTGCGCGTGACGCTCCTGACGTCGCCCACGTACATGATGCGGCCCTGGTGCCGGACGAGCCCCACCGTGATGGAGTCCTCGCACACCTCCGAGGCCACGTAGCGCTCCACCTGGATGCCCAGCTCGCGCAGCACCAGCAGCCCTGCGCCGGCGGTCGGTGCGCAACCGCAAATACGTTTTCAAAGGGCAGCGGGATCTTTTGATGGGTATCAACCAGGAAAAACCCCGCCTGCGCAGCTTACCCGTTGCTATGCCATCGAATAGCGACAGGACCCTGATGGGTTTCCTCTTCTCCACTCCGACGGGTGGGTAAAGCTTTGTCGGTTGCTGTGGCACAATGCGAGGAGCACGTCATTCCCAGCAACAATGATGAAAGTGTGTGGCAAAGAAATGTATTTGCAATGAGCATTGTAACCATTTTAAATTTGACAAACTTGACAAACGATTTGCATGCTATTTAGTAGTAGTATTTAGTCGTGTGTGCGTGCATGCGCTTCTACTTTTTTACGGTCATTTTTTTTCTCCCCTCTTTCGCGACAAACACTTTGATCAAACACAAGGTGCTTGTAACGGTTGCATTTCCGAGGGTCCGCCATATTTTAGGAGCTTAGGCATTTTTGTGATACCCGCTGAGCTCATCTAAAAGAAATCAAATTCTGCCATCTGCTGGCCGTAGTTAACTTTGTTTTTATTTTCCCAGCTAAAAGATGAAACCAGAGTTGGCCGAGACTTTTGTCTGGCCATTCCCATGAAAAAAAAAAAATGTAGCTGACGGCCAATTGTCGCCGGTGCTCCTCGTCAGGATTTGTTTTGACAGCATTTCACGTCGACGGTGCTCAAAGGGTTAAAAATCTTTGCGGCGTGTGACAGCAAATAATGTCAAATGGCATCATTCCATCTGACATCAAATACTTGTAATAATAGCGTGTGACATGTGTGTATCATCCACCTATCGCATTGTCGCAAAGCTAAGCCATTTCTGAACGTGTCACTTACGAAATCCTGGTCGTGGTTGTTGGCGAAGAAATGCTGCAGGCGGCAGGTCCAATCGGGGCGCCGTTCCAGGAGGCCGTTCGCCCCCTTGGGACTGCACATGTAGCAGTTCCACGGGTCCTCTTTGATGGCGGCGTGGGCGGCGCCCTGGCCCACCAGGAGGTCCACGCACTCCACACAGAAGCACCTGGCCACAACATGCCATTCAATTCAAAAGTGCCAATAATAATAATCATTTTTTAAAAAACTCGACAATATGCAAATCTGAAACTAGTTCAATGAACATATACTGTACTTGAAGATGTTTCAACAAATTTAAGAGTTTTAATTTTTTTCAGATTTTGACACCAATATTTTCCTTTTTGTCGAAAATTAATATCGGCTCCAAATATCGTTTATCGGCCCCCTTGACTGCTAATAATCGGTATCGGCCCTGGAAAAGGCATATCGGTCTATCTCTAGTTGTAAGCTTGAGGAACCCTCCCCCCAACTGTTTTTTTCATTAGTCATTAGCCATTATTAGGGATGTAACGATTAATCTAAAATCGATCAGATTAATCGAAAATCGAGTTGATTACCTTCATCTAGAAAATGATGTCTTGAAACATTTTTTCATTCCAGATGCATAGCACACTTTGAATGTGTAGCTCAAATGATGGTTTTGCGCCAAACATCACGGCGTGCTGCGTTTGTGGATGGCTGCAGAACCACACTAGTGCACAGCGACAAGCATTTTTAAAAAATCGAATCGAATCAAAAATCGGGAACTGAAAATCGAATCGTTACATCCCTGGTCATTATATACATTTTTTAATTAATCGGCCGATTGGAAAAAATAGCGATAACTGACTATCGACACCGGCCTCCAAAAATCCGTATCAATTGGGTAGAGGCAATCGCCGACCTTTCTGAGCGGCCGACAACGACGCGTAAAGGACATGGTCACAATTTACCGGCAGCAATTGTTGTTCCCGCACATGAGCACCTCGCGTCCGCCGCAGCAGATGGTGCAGTACGACTGGTAGCCGTCGTCGTCGTACTGATAGGCGCACTCCAAGAAGCAGTTCTGGAAAATTCCACACGGACAAAACGGAGGAGGGCTCGTGAAGGCCGGCGGGGTTTGGCGGGCCGCCGGGTCTCCTACCTTGCAGCCCTGGCACATTCCTCCGGCAAACAGCGGGTGCTCCAGGTTAACATTGAGACTTCCGCAGGAGATGCAGACGTCTGCGTGGAGAGTTGATTGACAAACGTCACGCGGCGGCAAAGGCGCTCGCGCGGGGGCGATTTGCGCGACTTACCTTCGATGCTGCGGCACTTTTGTCTCACTTCGTAGACGAGTCGCTCTGAAATGACAACGCGACATCGTCGCGATCGGTTGCATTACCTGCGTGAGTCTTTCGGACTTTTTTTTTACCGTGTCCTGTTATGACAGGCATGTCTGCCGAATTTCAGGTTGATTGGTGAAAATGGTGTTTAGGCTTTCAACCCTAATTTGAAACCCTGACCAATGTTCGAGACCCTTTACCCTGGTCGGAAAGCGGTTTGAAACCCAAACCACGACTTGAAACTAGCGGTGCTCCGATCGATCGGCCGCCGATTGTGATCGGCACTTCGATCGATGCCTTACGATCGCAGAAAACGATCACCTGCAGCCCCTCCCTCTTTTCATAACACCAAACCAGGAACTAAATAAAAATACCTGTTTGTGCATTTTCTGCACTGTCAATTTGAAATAATGTCCTGTTTTTCTATTATTAAGTGATGGCAGATTTAAAAAAAAAAAGAAAAAAAAAAATCAGATTCAATCATTAACCGAGTGACAGATTATTCGATTATTAACATATTCACTAGTGAGCAGCTCTAAAATTGAAAAACGTGCAGCTAATCCACATGATCGGTATCGGAGAGGGTATCGGCCAATCGCACTCGTGGATGATCGGTATCGGAATCGGCAGCACAAATCCCTGATTGGAACACCCCTACTTTAAACTCTAATTTGAAACCTCAACCTAAGGCATAAACCCTAATATGAACCTTAACCTAGGCTTGAAACCCTAATTTGAATCCTTAACCTAGGTTCGAAATCCTAATCGGAACCACTAACTCGCGCCCTTTGCAAAAATTGAGGAATTTTTTCAGAATCTTGAGGCCCTCAAAAAGGCGGTCAGAAAATTGATTTCCAAAAGACTAATAAAAGTTTATGTGAATCAGAAGCAAGCAAGGATCTAGAAGGCATCCCTGCGGGACGCCAACAGGGGGGTCAGTCCATTCCGACCCAGTATAAGAGATGTGGTGACGGCGGTTTGCATTCAACGAGACTCCAACCTCGCGTTCCTTCGTCGATGATGTCCTTGACCCTGGGTTTCTCTTGGGCGCTCTTTCGAGGCTTCTTAGCGGGCGGCGGCGGCGGCGGCGGCGGCGGCGGCGTGTAGGAGGCGGCTTCCGGTTCCGCCCACATCTCCGGGTAGACCTCCTTGTACGGGTTGCGTTCCTCTGACGGGTTTCGACACAGGGCAAAGCATTATTCATTCATTCACGGAGTTCGAAGCCTTAACCCGGGATCGAAAGTAATATTTGAAACCCTGACCCTGGCTTGAAAGCTCGAAAAAGCTCGACTTTGCCTTCTTGTTGTTGTTCTTACCCTCCGGCGGCTCCAAGCCTTTGGGTCCAGTCGGCTGAAACCCGGCCGTAGCCCACTGGATCATCTCCTTGTTTAGAAGTTCCACAGATTTGGAGGTATCGCCGTGGTCGCTGTCCGGACGGAGCGCAAAGGCTTTGCCTGCCCGGCCGCTGGCCACCTGGGATCACGGTTCACAGCATTAAGGAGCTAAGCCTGTCCCTAAATTTGCAGACTCAACCATGGAGGGGAAATGAACTCAAAGCCATATCCAAGCCTGAAACACTAATGTGAACCCTAACCCATGCTTAAAAAACAAATCTTGTCTTTGAGACCAACATTTTATAGACCCTACCCTTGAAATCCAAACCTTGGTTTGAATCCTTACTTGAACACCCTAAACGGAAACCGTAACCCGGTCTTGAAACCCTGATTTGAAATCTGAAGCCTAACTTCAAATCCTGACCTTGTCTTCAAAAGCAGAATTGAAATTCAAATTTCAGGCCAGGCTTGCAACCCCAACCTCGGCCCGAACCCCCCATTTTCAACCCTACCCTCATTTGAAACTGTATCCCATCCCAGGCTTGACACCCTAACCGTGAGTGACTTCATCCTGGAATTTAAAGTCCTAAACTATTTCTGGAAATTCTCATTTGAAACAGTCACCTCGGCTTGCGATCCCAATTTGAAACCCTAGCCATCATTTGAACCCCTAATTTGATTTGATGATCGTTATTGTTGAGAATGTTGCGCATGCAAACCGTTTTACGCTCGTACCTGTAGCACCTCGTAGATTGCTTTTTTGTACATCGGCTGCTTGTTATAGGTTGGTTGGTGAAAGGCATTGTTAAAGGAACTTAAGGGCAAGAGTTTCTCAACACAAACCTGAAAAAAAACAACAACAACAACAACACACAGAAAATGTTCACTTTTCCATCACGACTCAAAAACTCGATGAAAACCGATTTGGGACATCAAGGAAATAGTCACCACGGAGAATTTGCCGTCTCCGAACCACATGACCCATCTGGTGCCCTCGGCGGCTCTGCTTCGTCCCGTCATCCACCAGGACACGATTCGCCCCGGCCACCACGAGAAGCCTCGCAGCTTCCCCCAGACCAGGTCGCCGATGCCAAAACCGCGATCGTCCTGCAAAACGACAGCAGACACGGAATTTAGCCGCTCACAAGCGTCATTCCAAGTCTGCGTTTGCTCTCAAGTCCGGTTTTTGTACTCCGGAGAACCGGGTCGCTGGTCACTAGGGAAGTAACGATTCACTCAAGCCCCGATTCGATTCGATTTCCAGTTCCCGATTTTCGATTTGATTTTGTTAAAAACTGCTACCATGCTTGTGTCTGTGCACTAGTGTGGTTCTGCAGCCATCCACAAATACGCAATCATGTTTGGCATAATTTGATCTAACTTTACAAACTATTTTCATGCTATTTAGTAGTAGTATTTGGTAGTGTGTGCGTGCATGCCTGCGTGTGTGTATGTGCATACATTTCGTCATCGCTTCCACTTGTAAATTAATCGATTGGTCGAATCGATTAATCAGGGTGAATCCATTTTAAATCGATTTTCGATGAATCGTTACATCCCTACCATTAACACATTTTTCAATCATAATCATTTGACATTGGACTCAGCCATGAACGTCAAATACGATTTCGATTAATCGTTACATCCCTACTGGTCACCAATGCCCAAGTTTTGTGCGCCTTCGAAGCGGATGCCCGGTCACCCCGCGGACAGGTTTTCGCACCTGCCATTTCTTGAAGCCTTACTCTTGGGACTCGACGGCTGTCTGGTCAGCCCGGGACACCGATAAGAGTAACAACTGCGGGACAAGGTTGTCGTCTTCCTACCTCATACTCGGGTTCAGTGTCTGCGGCTTTGGGGGAAGTCTTGTCTCCACCCGCGAGGGCGACGGGCTCAGGCGTGGTGGCCACAGTCGGTGAGGCGGGGTCGGTAGGCTGCTGCTGCTGCTGCTGCTGCTGATGCTGATGATGTTGTTGCGATTGCGGCGGGCGCTGAGGCGGCGGGCGCTGAGGCGGCGGAGGCTGGCGTTGCGGCGGAGGCTGACGTAGCTGCTGCGGAGGCGCTTTGGAAGCTGGCAGAGGCGGACTGGGCGGAGTCTCATCTTCCGATCGATCGGTTTCCTTGCTTGAGTCCGGATGCGTTATCGTGTTCATAGCTGACATCAGTTTGGCTTTTTTCTCTGCCTGGAAGGAAAAAAAAAAAAGAAAAAAAAAAAGAGATGAGCGCAGGTGAGGACCGCGGCTACATGCAACCCTTAACTGGGCTTGAAACCGTAACCCGGGCTTGAAACCCTGATGTGAAAGCACAAGACTTGTTTGAAACGCTAACCAATAATTGAAATCCTCATTTTTTTCAAAGCCAAAGCCAGGCTTGAAGCCCTCATTTGAAACCCGAACACCCTACTGCATACTCTGCCGACTTGTCATGAATGTACTGTACATACGAGATTGCGCAACTTGGGAAACTCAGAAAGGGGTCAGGGCAAAAAAAAAAAAAAAAGAAGAATTTGCCCCCTCCTCCCAGTGCTGTCCTGTAAACAATCGGCCCTTTAAGGTGTGCGTGGAGTAGAAACATATGCTGTTCAATCAAGAGGCTGTTGCCTCTGGACTTCCTCCTGCTTGTAAATGATGTAAATTGAAACCCTAACCTTGGCTTGAAACCATAATTTAAAACTCTAACCCTTGTTTGAAACCTTAAGCCAGGCTTTGAAATCCAAACCATGGCACGAACCTCCAAATTGGAACCCTAACTGTTGTTTGAAACTCAAATTCTTGTTTCAAACCCTGAACTTTTTCTTGAATGTGAAACCCTAACCTTGGCTTGAAAATCGAATTTGAAACCCTAACCCGTGTTTGAAATGCAATCCGAGCCTGATTTGGATTCCTAACTTTTGCTTGAAACCCTAATATCAAACCTGAAGCCATGAAAGCCTTACCCTTGATTAACACCCAAATTTGAAACCTCAACCCAAGTCTTGAAACCATCATTTCAAACCCAAAACCTCGTTTGAAGCCCTATTTTGGATTAACTATTGAGTTTGTCTCTGACAGAGATCTGAGACGAGTTGATAATCCAACTTGGGTTCACTCCGGCGGGGCCTCAAAGGGTGACAGAGTGCACTCGAAGGCGGGGGGAAAAAAATCCCTCCCGAATGACAAAACGCCACCGCGTATCTTCTCTGAAAACTCAAAAAGCCGCGGCGGCAGGAAGACAAAATTGCTAGCGCGGCTCACACGTTTTTACTTCCTCACGCAAACGCGACCGCCGCACCAAAGGAAGTTCGACCTTTGCGGGTTCTGCAGCGCGACAGGCAGGAAAGACGCAGCCGGAGCACTTTTGTCTTGTGGACTTTGACGGCGCTTCTACACTTAGCCTCACGTAGTTCAGGCTTGTGGCTAAACGGGTGAAAAATGGCAAAAGATGGACTCAACACGTTCGGCGCCGACAAAAAAAGTTAGGAAGAGTCAACATTGGCGTGGAAATTCAGGAGAAACCTAAAATGCACTTTGCAGTCACAACATTTAAGTCATAATTTCAGTCAAATATATGAAAAAGTCATTAACACAGAACACTATCATAATAATTTTAAAAAAACTGTTCAATATGGCATCTTGCTAATTTGCTAACTGGCTAACAAATTAGCTCACCAAGTCACTAACTCATTAGCTCACTAATTTGCTGACTGGCTAACATATTAGCTTACCAAGTCACTAACTCACTTGCTCATTAATTTGCTAACTGGCTAACGTATTAGCTTACCAAGTCACTAACTCACTTGCTCACTAGCTTACTAATTTGCTAATCAGCTAACATACTAGCTTACCAAGTCACTAACTCACTTCCTCACTAATTTGCTAACTGGCTAAGATATTAGCTTACCAAGTCCCTAACTCACTTGCTCACTAGCTTACTAATTTGCTAACTGGCGAACTTATTAGCAGAGCTGGCCAGAGACGGAACATTTTGTGGATGATGATGATGATGATGATGAGGGTTTTGTTGCATGTTTTCACTTTTTATTGCGTTATTTTGCAATAAAAAATAATGATTGCAAAATAAAGCAATGTTATTTTAGGAGGAGAACGGATGTCTTCTACTTCCGGATCATAGCTTTTCATTGTTTTTTTTTTCGTCATTGTCAGTGACATGGGCGTCCACTAGAGGGCAGACCATGCCTGTGAGAACAATACTGCAGGGAGGGAAAACACACATTTTTAAAAGAACCCAACACAACACGTCAGCCGGTACTTGACCCGGTTAGGGACGATTAGAGGGACGGATGAAAACCTACATCCGCCCTTGCTTAATCTGTCCTTTTTAAAAGAGTTCTCATCCTACGTCCGACTATCAACAAAATGGACGTCCGTCGATCCCAGGGACGGAATGCCCGCCTCTGATATTAATTAAGTATCACACATGGATCGACATACAGCAACAGAAAAACCGCGGCCGTCTATCGGGTTTTCTATTGAACCACAAAAACGTGGCGCGATTGTCAAGACAGAAGCAGAATGTCACAAAGCACAAAGATATTATGTCCACATGTCTTGTTTCACCGTTTGTGTTCAAATATCCATTGCTTCTAAAACCACAACAACAACGCAAACCGTTAGCATGCCAATGACATTTTGCATTGGCAATATAAAGTACATTTTTGTAATAAAAATTCTAACAAATAGTTCAGGGAGCTAGCTCCATGTAGTTTTCTACAGTAAATGAAGTTCTCCAAAATTTCTAAATGACAAATGTTAAACTTTCACATATCTTCGTTTTGATTTCAACTTAGTTTTAAATTGATTTATTATCGGCCATCAGATTTTTTTTTTAAAAAAGGCCCATGCCGATATTCATCAAAACGCCAAATATCGGTGCGGATAATCGGCCTGGTCGATAATCGGCCTGGTCGATAATCGGTCTACCCCTCGTTTTAAGTACACAATGTGGAATTCTCTTTGTTTTATGTTTAGTTTGACAGTATACTGTCAAGTGAGAGACAATAAAACGCCTGAATCCTCTTTTTTGAAGAATCCTTTTCCAAACGGCCGCTTATTACAAAGTGAGCCGAGTTCACTGCCACCATTGAGAAACACACGCACACCAAAACGCTGCTGGATGACCGGCGTGCCTCAAGACCTTCATGCTACCTTGACACTTCTTCAATCATTTTTCTCTCCTTCCTGCTCCTTCCATTGTGAATCCATTGCACGTGACCCACACTGCTACGACGACTAATAGCACATTACATTACAGTGGAACAGGAAATAGTTCCAGCACGTATCAACCCTCACGTGGGGGGTGAAAAAAAACTTTCTTTTTTTTTTTCCCACCACCCAAGCAACTCTACTTGCACGCTCCCATTCTGGCTTTCCCAGGCAGATGGCGCACACAACACAAGAAGAAGAAGTAGAACAACAAATCCCGTTTGGAAAATGCCCGCAGTCAGCATATTCTACTCAAGTGGATCGCCGTCCGCGCATGCTAACAAATAATGCAAGTGCACATACCCAAACACGAGCCTCATAGTCCAGCCAGTGTGGAGGTTTCTTTTCTTTCTTTCTTTTTTTTTTTTTTTTTTTTCTTTTCAACCCCCCGCCCCCCTCCCTCACTTCCACTCACACAGGCATGCACATTTCTTTGTCTGGGAATTCAGGGTCAGGTGGTGGCCCAAACGCATTTCTGGTTGGCTGGAGAGGACTCGCCGAGCATCTGGCGGCCGGCCAGGAGGAGGCTGTCTTGCGAGCACAGCGCCTGAGAATTTGCCGCAAAACGCTTCAAAATCTGCACTGCGCGGAGTCATTTCCATGGCTAAGAATGGGGGAGGGAGAGCCACTGTAACAGCAGGCGCATTTAGAAAGAAAAAAAAAAACAACAAAAAAAAAACGGAACGAGCAAAGGCTGTGGTGTGGTAAAGCCCCTTTAGCCACCATGTGGGCCATGCAGTGGCATCCTGGCGCCTAAAAACTTGCAAAACACATTTTGGAACCCTTGTGCCTTCTTTGCATTTTCGACCTTTAGGATATCTTTGTGGCCAAAATAAATGCAAAAATAAAAGTATATATATATAACATTATATATATTATATTATTATATTATGGCTTTATTCTAAAACGAAATTTAAAAAAAAAATCCTCAAAAGTCTACATACAACAACCCGGAATCACAATGTGTGAAAAAAAAATGACACTTTTGCAGATTTATTACAAAAAAAAAAAAAAAAAATAGGAACGCTCATGTGTTTTACTTTTACATTGGAAAAATATCGCAACTCACGCCCAAAAATGTCACACCAAGTACATACACGAATTGGCATTCTGGTGTCAACTTAAGGAAATATGTTGAAGTGAGTTGAATAGTTTCATTATGACAAAAGTAGTGCTTTCCTGCCCTTTGGTGGCATTGGAAGGCTATTACAGATCTGGGGGGCGGAGCCTCAACTACTCATGGATTAAAATCATAGTGGAAAGCCATTAATCCATTCCAGTTCCGACCCCCCCCCCCAAAAAAAAAACACCCAACAAAAATTTTTGCTATACGAGCTTCACAACAACATACAGTAATAGAATAATTAAATAGAGTTAAACAGTTTGTTCATCACAATTTCACGGAGATTGAAATGCCCATTGACATTGTGCGCCTTCTGGTGTGCACACCTGACCACCAGGGAGGGCAGTATAACGTACAAGAAGGGTATGATAATACACAGAGGATAGAGAATATAATGCGAGTATTGTCATATTGTCTCTCTACAAGTGTTGCTGCGCCGTTTGTGTTCAAACATCATTGCTTGAACAGTTATAACGACCACAACTTCAATATCAGTTTCAATTAGCTGTCTACGGCATTTTGCACTGTGTGTTAGCATGAAGCTAGCAGACGTTCGTAATTTGTGGTTTGGTTTAAATAGACTGCATGAAACTTTACTTGGGATCTTTTTTGATGAATGGTTCACCATCAGCTGCTTGTCGTGGAGTACGGCGTCTCGCGATTAGCGCTCGAAACTCAACAACAACAACAAAACTCAAGAGTTATCTTGAAAAACGTCTCATCACTTGTAAACAGTGCATTACTAAAAATCTGATTTTACACCTCAGAGCAGAGAAGTTTGTCTCTCCTGGTCTGAGAGTGGTTGAGGTGCCTTGGGGCAAACTCCAGATGGGCTTTCATGTGCCTTTTACTCGAAAAAGGCTTCCATCTGGCCACTCCACCGTCTGGCGGACTGCTGCGGACACGGTTGTCCTCCTTGAAGGTTTTTTGGCTTTCCACGGGGAAACGCTGGGGCTCGGCTGGAGTGATTATCGTAAGGACCTCCTCCCTTGATGGCTCAGTTTAGACGGGCGGCTTTGAACTTTTTCATGTTACGGATGATTGAGGCCACTGTGCTCCATGGAATTTTCAGAGTGGCAGAAATGGTTCTGTACCCTTTGCCAGATCTGTCACCTCCAAGCGATCCTGTTTCGTGGGTGTGCGCCCGCGCAAATCATGCCCAATCGACGGAATTTAGCGAAGGTGGACCCGAATGAAGCTGCAGACACATCTCAAGAATGATCCGTGGAAACAGGATGTACCTGAGATCAGTTATGAGCATCATGGCAAAGGTCGTGAATACTTGCTCACAAGTTTACTAACTGGCTAACTTACTAGCTCACTAAGGCGTGAGCTCACTAGCTTACTAATTTGCTACCTGGCTACCGTACTATCTCACTAAGTCGCGAGCTTACTATTTTAGTCATTTGCTACCTGGCTAACGTACTATCTCATTAAGTCGCGAGCTTACTAGTTTACTAATTTGCTAACTTACTAGCTCACTAAGGCGTGAGCTCACAAGCTTACTAATTTGCTACCGTACTATCTCACTAAGTCGCGAGCTTACTATTTTAGTAATTTGATACCTGGCTAACGTACTATCTCACTAAGTCACGAGCTTACTAGCTTACTAATTTGCTAAGTGGCTAACTTACTAGCTCACTAAATCACGAGCTTACTAGCTTACTAATTTGCTACCTCACTAACTTACTACCTCACTTACTTAATAATAACACTAAATACATTTGCAAAAATCCACAAAACAAACCATCATGAATTTGTGAGTAGAATTTTGAAGGGGAAAAAAATGAATTCAAACCATTTTGGAGTATAGCTTAAAAAATAAAAAGTGAAAAAAGTAAAGCAATGTAAATACTTCCCATGCTTTATTATGTATTTTGCTTGCCTTTAAAACTCAATTGTTCCAGATCAAATTTAGTGTGCAACAAGTGATTCCACCTTTATGCTAAATTTGTTTGCCCGTGTAACTCAAAAAAGTGAAGGATTGTCAATAGATTATGACGTGTAGCCCACGGTTATCTTTATGTGCGTGCTGGCCTTAAAGTTCAGTCGTCCTCCTCGAGCCACTTGTTGTGGAAAACCCAACCCAAGTGGACCCGCTTGCCTCGTATTTCACGGCCATTCACTTGCGGGACCCTGCTACGTCCCGCTAATTTGGCAATATTTCCTCCCCGAGACATTTTTATGGCCGCTCACTGAGCAGAGCAGAGTAGGGGGAAGGTGTATTGGGGGAGGGGCTGCGAAAGACATGGAAAGAAATGGAAATATGAAGTCACACTAGCCGAGCCACTTTACAACCGGGAGCGACATTTAACCAGGATGCACAAAAAAAAAAAAAAAAAAAGTCTCCAAGATCTATGCACCAAAATGACCAGCGAGTGGGCCAATTAGATAAACAAGCATTCACTCTCACTTACGGGCAATTTAGAGTCTTCAACGACAACGAAAACATGCATGTTTTTGGAGTACGGTGGGAAGCCGAATTACCTGGAGAACCCTGAACCGCAGAGCCGCGAGGCGCACCTGCTCACCGCCAGCTCGCCGTGCTGCCTGTCTCGACTAATTTGCTCAGAATAGCATGGCGTCAACATTTTCAAATGACACCAGCATCAACAGGCCAAGTACGTGACAATTTTAATGGAGCGAGGTTTCCCTTCAAAGCGCGCCAATCGAAAAAAAATCGACCAGACGCATTCCATGTGAGTTTTGTTCTCCCCCTCCGCAAACACAATTGGCAGCACAAATGCAGGAAACGTGGGAACCGTGTGAGCCCTCGTAGGCCAGGAAATTGACTGAAATAAACGGTACCTTCATGTGATATCCAATGACCCATCAAATACACTTGGCTGTGAACCTCCCTAACGTCTTGAAACCCTGGCAGCTGGTCGAAGGAAATCCCCCGAAGATTTTTTTTTTCCCCCCCTTAAGATGGCGGTGGCTGCGGTACTCACCTCCATCTTCCACTTGGCCAGCCACTCCTCTCGGGTCCGCTTGCTAATGTAATAAGGGTCTCCGGCCTGGAAGGTTATTCTGGGCACAGGCCTCTGACGAAGGCTGATCTCCCCGCCAACTCCCCCTCGCAGCCTCCCGCGATCTCCCTGTTTTTCGGGTGTTCAAATAAAAAAAAAATAAAATAAAAATAAAAAAGGTAAAAATTAGCTACTTGTTGCGTCCATTCTCTCGCAAAAAGAAGCGTCCAGAATGGTGGTAACATCCCACCAGCGTATCACGATTCGGGGAAAAATTCCCAAGTGTATTTGACGTTTCACATTTTATACACTAGGTACCATTTCTCTCGTAAAGGCCAAGCTCAAGCATTCCACTTCACGTCATGTTCAGTTTTAAGACATTCCTTACAGTGGAGACCGTTGTGTTTGAAGTTACGCTAGCCACTGACTGCCTCGAGTCTTTATGCTAAGCTACGCTAGCTGTCTTGTAGCCCCGGATTTTTACGGAATGAGGAGATTACTCAGCTGCTCAATCGCAGCCCAAAGTATCAACCTTCTTCTTGTGTTAATGCTAAGCTATGATAACTTTATGGCAGTCCGGGATTCGTACGGAACAAGCAGATTAGTCAGCTCTTCAGGCGCATCCCAAAATATCAGCCCGATTCGAGTCTTCAAGCTAAGCTATGCTAACTGTCTAGTAGCCCTAGATATGACTAGAACAAGCAGTTCATTTGGCTCCACAATCGCGTACCAACACATTGAAATGCTTTTAGGCTGTATGCTAAGCTACGCTGACTGTCTGGTAGCTGACGATTTGTACAGAGCGAGCAGCTGAGTCGGCTCTTCAGTCACATCCCAAAATATCGACCTGGTACATGTCTACGCTATATCGTTAGCACCGAATTCATACAGAATGAAAAGATCAGTTAGCTCTTAAGTCATATCCCAAAATATCAACCTGCTTCTGGTCTTTAGGCTAAGCTATGCTAACAGTCTGGTAGCCCGGGGTCCTTATAGAATGAGCAGATTGGTCTTTCAGCCTTCATGCTAAGCTACGCTAAATGTCAGCTTCTCAGTTGGACCCCAAAGTACTTTATATTCACCTGCTATTAGGCCTTTGTGCTAAGCTATGCTAACTGTCTGGTGACGTCGGATTCGTAAGGAACGAGCAGATCGTTCGGCTCCTCAATTGAGTATCGACAGAATGAAACGGCTTTTAGTCTTTTTGCTAAAATACAGTACGCTAACCCAGATTTTTACAGAATGAGCAACTTGATCATCTCCTCGATCGCATTTGAAAAAACATCCCGAGTCCTTATACCAAACCATGTTGTCTGGAAGCTTGAGATTCATGTGAAATGAGCAGATTGGTCAGCTCGTCCATCGCATGCCAATACATCAACCTCTGTCCGGGTCTTTATGCTAAGCTATGTTAACTGACGAGTAGCCCGGGATGGTAAGGGATCACAAAAAGCACACTTACCTCATTCTTGACCACTTCGCTGTCATCTTCCTCCGTGTGCTCCACATCTGCGGAGGAAAAAAGAACTTTTCATTTGCGCCAGTGCCAATCGCGAGCCACGCCTTTCTCTGCACCATCTTGACAAGTTTACCAACCTGCTCCCTCTGGCGTCAAGCCCACAACAAGTCTCTGGTCTTATTATTTATCATTGCTGCAACCCAGACTTTATGGGTGGCCTTCAGACCTGATACCCCCCCCCCCCACTTCATAAAAGACTAGCGAGACTTTCCTCAGGTTTTCTCCCACATTCCAAAAACATATTCCAGAATGTTTGGTTCATTGAAGTCTAAATTGCTCATAGGTGTGAATGTGAGTGTGAATGGATTTTGTTGATCATTTGTATGATAATCATTTGATTTGTTACCTACTTCTCTTGCCAATTGTCTCCTTTGGTTAACTTAAGACTGTAAATGACCCATAGGTTCGCTCCGCAACAGTTAGCTGCAGCCTCCATCCTTTCCATCACCCCAATGAGGATAAGCCGCTATACAAAATGGATGGAAAAATGGAGTCGCCGTGCCAATGAAATTCGCTTCTGTAATCTCTCTCTCTCTGAATATAGGCGAGGCTGACAAACTACAACCCGAGTCTGCAGATTTACATTTGGTTTATTTTTACCCAGGCTCTTTATTTAAACACCGTCATCTTTAGGATTGATGGAGGTCCGGCTCGGTCTCGAGAGACGGCAGCTGATAAAACAAGTTCCCACCGCACGTCGTTTGTTTCTGTACTTTGTTGCTGCGCCGCCATTTCTGCAAAAACGCTAAACCAAATACGTTTGCCATCTTCTGGTCTGAGGCACCAAGATGCTTTCAAGTTCGGGTTCTAACCTAGGCTCAGGTTTCAAATAAGGGTTAGGTTTTCAAATTATGGTTTAGGAAAAAAAAAGTTAAGAGTTTCAAATGAGGGTTTCAAACTAGGGTTGCAGTTTCAAATTAGAGTTTTAAGCAAAGGTTTCATGTTTGGATTTAGAAGGATGAAATTAAGTTAGGGTCTTAAACTAGGGTTTCAAGGCAGGGTTAAGATTAGAAAATAGAAACCTTAGAAGCACACTATAGCATGGCAAGTTCGGATTTTTAAGTCCTCACAACTTTTTTCCCCCACAGATAAGGTCAACACCTTGATTATTACGCAACTGCTCAAAGTACTCATTATCAGTCGTGAAATCCCAAAGCCAAAAAAAACTCTACATCCGTACATTGGACCAAGTCCAGAGTCTACTGTAACACTTGGCGGGCTTGAGAGTGGCAAAAAGACAACAACAAAAAAAAAGCAGGAAAAAAAACCCAACAACTTTATAAGCAAACAATAGTGAGTTACTGAGTTTGTGAGCTAGACTGCAATTGAGCTAGTAATTTGGTGATCTAGCGAGCTAGTGAGCAAGTGAGTTAGTGAGCTAGAAAGTTAGTACATGAGTGATCAGTGAGTTAATGAGCTGAGAAATCAGCAAATTAGTAAACTAGTGAGCAAGTGCGTTAGCGACTTAGTGAACTAGTAAGTTAGCGAGTTAGCAACTTAGTGAGCTAGTAAGTTAACCAGTTAAATTACTAGCTATTTTACAACAGTAAAATAGTGAGAAAGTGAGTTAGTGAGCCAGTAAGTTAGCGAGTTAGCAAATCAATAAACTTGTGAGTGAGTGAGGGACTTTGTGAGCTAGCAAGTTAGCGAATTAACAACTTAGTGAGCTAGTAAGTTAGCCAGTTAGCAAATGAGTAAGATCGTGAGCAAGTGAGTTAGTGAGCCAGTAAGTTAGCGGGTTAGCAACTTAGTGAGCGAGTAAGTTAGCCAGTTAGCAAATTAGCAAAATAGTGAGAAAGTGAGTTAGTGAGCCAGTAAGTTAGCAAATTAATAACCTTGTGAGTAAGTGAGTTAGCGACTTAGTGAGCTACAGAGTTCAGGCTTTGAGGTTAGGGTTTCAAGACTGGGTTTTACACCCCACACACACACACACACATTCAACTTGGACTAAAACTCCAGATCCCAGAGAACCCGAAACCACATAAAGGACGCAGCTTGAGAGGCATTCTGGGCACGATGCCATTGAGCCAGCGGGAGTCCCGACGGAGGCTTGCTGCCAGGTGGCGCTCTACGCTGCTCTACTCTGCTCTTCTTCACCTCCTCCTCGTCCCTCATCAAGGTCGCGGGTGAGTGAGAGCAAGACATTCTGGGGGAGCGGGTGGCTGGGGGGCCGGATAAGCTTCATCTCCATCCCGGCCTGTCATCGCCTCCCTCCCCGGGGAGTCGGCGTGATTTATTACTTTCGTTGCATGCAAACTACGACGACCAGGCAGTCGGGAAAGATCTTCGGAGCGGTGTCATGTAAAACATTTTTAAAATCACCATAAAATATATTGAAAAGTGGACAATGTCAATGTGAACATCCCTTCCCGACATTATGGAAGCGGTGGCAGCAACTCACACTTGGTGGGTCGCTCCAGTTTCCGCCTCCCTCGCTTCTTGTGCGGCGCCGTCCGCTCGTCCCTCTCGCCAGGGCTCGGACCCTGGACGCCGTCCTCTGGCCGACAGGAGGAGGACGAAGAGGAGGAAGAGGAGGAGGAGGAGGGGGAGGACGACAGCTCCCTGAGGATCCCGTTTTCCGCTTCCCTCCTCTCCGGCTTGGGGACGCAGGCGTCGGACGTCCTGCCTCGGAGGTGGGCGCCCGCGTCGCCGTTGTGGAGGGCCGCCAGGGCACCGGGATGGCTGTGGACGCCATCTTGGAAGGAGCCGCCGACGCTTTCCGTCTGGGGAAGGAAGGCGACGTTAAAAATCACGTTTCTAAAATGTTGGCAGCGACGGCACCTTTGACACATTTTTGTTATTCCAAAAATGCGAAACATTGTACAATGTCAATGACGCTTGTAAATGATCATTTATTTGAATATATACATTTTTACATTATGTTACAATATTTCATAGACTCGCCTCTTAAAAATATTAAACATATTAAAACGGGCTGCCCAAAACTGCACCAATAAAAAAAAACATGATTGAATAAATATGCATTATGAACTTTTTAAAATATATTTTTTTTAAATCCTTCTTAAAATGATTACTGAAAATATTGCTATATCTGTAACGAATACACATTTCTTCCAAAAGTATTTACAGGGCTTCACTTTTTCCACATTTTGCTATCTTACAGCCTTCACCTTCTTCACCTCAAATTTCCACACACAAAAATATTAATTAAGTGTCCCGGTACATGTTAATTACAAATTGTCTGCTAATTAAAAATATGTCTGCTGCCAGGTCAGAAATACAAATGATAAACTTTTCTCAATTGATAAATTAATATAAAATAAATATTAAAAAATAAAGGAAGCAAAATAAAATTTTGATGAGCGATCAAATTAAAATCAAAATCATTTTGCGCTGTTAACATTTTATACTACATATATAAAATATTTTTTCAATTCATTTATTTTCTGATTCAACAATTAAAGTGTTGCACCAGTGAAAATCATCAGTAACGATTCTCGTTGCAAAATGCGGACCCAAAAAAGTCAGAAAGTTACTCAAAAATAAATTCAAAATTGAACATTTGGCACTGTATACAAATATTGAAAAGACTTTTGCTGATGTAATATTACAAAATAACATCCATTCGAGTACATTAAGTTTAATATAAATATTCAATATAAATAATCATATTTGCAGCATTAAACAATTGTTGAATGTAACAAATCGGAGGGCCGTCCAGCCCGGCCGGGTGATGTTCTTCTTCCTTGCGACAGCACGCAAACATGCGGAGAATGTCGCTTCTGCTTGGTAACAGAAACGACACGCCCGCGTCAAACATTTCATTGAATACATGCCAAGAAGAAGTTACAACACGCTACATGTATTCCGTTACATTTACTTCAAGCGGAAGTCAACGCAAACTTTTTTTTTTCAACGATATGTTCTATGCAAGGCCACAAGTTGAAACACGGCATTCTGATTAATATTGCGTTTGTGGAATAAGTGTTAACCCACTCGTTTTTAGCCACCTGTGGGGGCGGCCATTTTGTCACTGTCGCCCTAAAATGACATCACAACTGCTCACAATGACCAATCACGGCTTAGATTCAGAAAACAGGTCAGCCGTGATTGGTCGTTGTGAGCGGTTGTGATGTCATTTTCAGTCGCCAGAAGACAAAATGGCCGCCCCCACAGGTGGCTAAAAACGAGTGCATTTTGCTGCTTAACTTATATTCCACAAACGCAAAATGAATCAGAATGCTGTGTTTCAACTAGTGGGCCTGCTGGGAATATATTCTTAAAAAAAATATGTTTGGGTTGACTTCTGCTTTAAGTAATGCTTTGGATGCATTCTTGTCAGAGTGATTTTAACGCCGCATACTTTCAACCTAAAATCACAAGTACTCTGACTTGAGTACAATTTTTGGCAACTGCGCGCGAGGCTGCGAGAATAGAAAAAAAGAAGAAGAAAAAAAAGAAAAGATTGTGGGTCATGTCCTGCGAGATGTGAAGGGTTGAAGGAAGGTTCGCACTTTTGGGGACACAACGTTGGAGGCGCTCACGGGCGCAAAAAGACGTTGGCGAGCGAGCCGCGACAACATTGGAGTGACACGCTCAATTCGGCTTGGCCCCTTGCTCGGGTCAAAGGTCACACACACACACACACACACACACACACACACACAGAAACTGACACAACACGTATGCGTGAACACACACACGCACACACAAGCACACGCACACACGCATCGGCCTCAATCCGAACACATCTGAGCGCCGCCATAAACGTGGATAGCTGGTGATGTCAGAAATGTCCCCACTTTTACGTGAAATCAAGTATTCCTACTCACTGCGAGATGTTTGCGTTTCCGCGCCGGCTTGCCGGCGGCGTTCACGCCGTGAGCCTCGTCCGTCACTGGCTCCACGTCCGTTGTGGCGTTGTCGCCCTGTCCGCGGCAACAAGACAACATTGGATGCTTGCTATTGAACCGTTTCAGCCGTAATTGGGCCATTTCGCAGTATTTCTCTTCAGCCGAACAATGTCAATAAATACATATGCATTTTTTTTTTTTTTTTTTCTTCCTTCAACATTGTGATGCCGATTTCATACGCGATTACTTTTCCAAGGTCTTCAAGCAATTGAATTGGATTCGTGTCTCAGCCCCGCATTTTTCTCACCGTGGATCTGCGCCCTTAACGGTTACTCGTGAGGCGCCAGCGGTGCGCCGGCATCGTGCAGCGGCGAAAACAAACAAACAAGCAAACAAACACCAGGAAGACGCGTCGTAGCCCGGGGGTACTACCGCCGCGCCGACTGTGCACTATTTCTGTCCGAGTAGCCGCTGATTCAAGCTGTTGCCTGGCAACAAGGGCTGTACTGTGTAATGGGAACACGGGAGGAAGACGACACGAGCCTCCCCGCCAACTTTCATCCGCTGCGTCCTCTTCCTCTTCCACGCCAGCCAACGCCCTCGTCGCCATCGCATACGACGATGCGTGTAATACGGGACCGTCAAACAAAGTTCAACAAAACCAGCGCAACGTGATACTTTGGACAGCAATGGACTTTTGGACCAATTTTGTCCAACACTGATCTTAACCAAATTCCATGGAAACAACATTCTTAATGAAGAAAAGTGAAAGAAAACCAACCCAACGTGATGGAATTTATGCATTGGCGCATGATGGATTCTTACACCAAGTTTGGTCAAAATCAGATTTTGCCACTGCAGATCTTGAGCAAATCCCTCGCAAAATTTGATCACCTCGCTTGTGTTTTGATTGATTGTACACGACAAAATATACAACAACAAACTGGTAACATTTCGTTTTTTTTTTACTCCATCATGACTCAATCACGCGAGCAATGTAGTTGCCTTGGCGCGCCACCGTGTACGCACGTAGTGAGCGTTTCTTTGGGCAGAGACGTGGCGGGGGTCGACATTCAAATCTTGCTAGCAGCTTCAAGACTACATAATCCATCTTGAAAGGGGAAGTCAACCCAAACATATTTTTTTCAAGAATATGCAAGCCCACCAGTTGAAAGAAGGCATTCTGAAAAATATTGCGTTTGTGGAATAAGAGTTAATCCACCTGTTGTTAGCCATCTCTGGGGGCGGCCATTTTGTCACTTCTGTCGACTGAAAAATGACATCACAACTGCTCAGGGCTCAGGTAACGATCAATCACAGCTCACCTGTTTTCTGAAGGTGAGCAGTCGACAGAAGTGACAAAATGGCCGCCACCCTGGGGTGGCTAATAAGGGGTGGATTTTGCTCCTTAACTCATATTCCACAAAATATTCATCAGAATGCCGTGTTTCAAACTCGTGGGCCTGCTGGGAACATATTCTTGAAAAAATATGTTTGGGTTGATTTTTTTTTTTTAAATAGTGTGAAGGCGCTTTCCGACAACACCATGACTGTGCTCCCAAATGAAACTTTTTCATTCGAGGCGTGTCTCCGTCGCAGCAAATGGCATTTCACGACGTGGAATTGCGCGGTTCCGCCCCCTCGGCGCAAGGTACGATGAATGGGCTCGTCGACAGCGCGCTGCACGTGGCTAAGTGCAGTGTGAAAAGGCCATACAACCCAACAAAGCAGACTGGGGGAAAAAAAACCAAAAACACTTGCACGTGTGTGTTCTCTTACCATTCTGCTTCCCGTGGAGTCGGAGCCTTTGAATGCAGCCACGACGGCATTGGACGGCATGGCGAGTGGGGCGGGAGATGGCGAACAGTGCGCTCCAAAAATTGAAATTAAAAAGTGAACAAAAAGTGGGAAAAGAATGAGATCACCCCTCTTCTCTCCTCGCCTGGAAAATAAATATAAATATAAAGATTTTTTTTAAAAGAATAGTTCTTAATAGGCCAGTGTAATATATAAATGGGAGTTATAGAGGGGTTTATAGACGAGTTCTAGAGTGACCTATAGCATCATACTGTCATGTACAGAAAATTATAGGGTGGCCTATACAGGAGTTAGAGAGGCAATGAGTTAGCAAATGGCCAACACACTTAAAAAAAATATGTGTTGGGTTAGTTTCCAAAGACACTCGCTGTGGATTTTGAGCATATCGGGTTACTTCCGTTCTTTGAGTAATTATAGTAAATTACTTTTTATTTCTTTACTTTTGCCTTGCCGTACTTTTACCCACAGTTGGGTGAATTATTCTGACCCAGCAGACTGGGTTGAAGATTGGTTTTGGGCAGGTTGAAGAACTGAATTTGAAATACATTTAATGTAACATTCATAGAAAATGTTAGTGGCGGTTGGACGGATCAGTAGCTGGGTCAAAAAAAAAAGGGAAAAAATGGACTGACCCACGACTTGGGTCAACTTGATACAAAACAACCCAATTTGGGAGGGTTGTTTTTGTTGTTTTCAAAAGTTGGGTCACATTGACCTAAGTAGTGGTTGGTACAACTACTTTTTCACCAAAATTGGGTTATTTTTGACACAACAGTTTTAAGAGTGTGGCAACCCCATGTTGCTTCTTCTTTCGAGAAAACTTTGGTAATAAAATTTGTGTTATTTTTAACTATATTGATAATCTGATAACCCAATCATCTGCAAGTTTAACTAATCAGTATTGGTAGTTTTTAATCCCATGTTGGATCCAAATCTTCACCCAATATGCCCAGTCAAATCCTCAACCTATTGTACTGGGTGTAAATAACCCAACGTTTGCTCTATCCCTTTTGGACCCAGCACTGGGTCCAATAATTTCGATTACTTTTGACACAGCAGTTTTAAGAGTGGACACAGGAAGGATGTCTGAGTGTCTTTTAGGGCCTTACAAAAGCATTCAAGCACACGTTGCCGTACCTTTAAATTAGTTGGTCAAAATTCCCAGTGCACCCAAACGTAACGCTCATGTGCTTTAAAAAAAAACGGCACAGGTGATGCGTTCACTTGCTCCGCGTCGGTTTGGATGCTGATGAGAAGGTACCAGAAGGTGTCATCACCTTTGAGACATTTCACTGAAAATTAGACGCTAGCGTGACATCTATACAAGGAAGGAAGGAATGAGGTGGGGGGGGGGGAGTCGGGGGGCGGGTCTGGCTGCAATAAGACCCGAGTGATCCGGGGCTCTTCTTGCAGGCCCCGCTCGTCAGCGTTTCGAGAGGTCATTGGCGGTGCATCTTTTTCTTCACTTCAATTTGTCCAATGTAGCCAAATGTCGCCCACCAGCCAGCCACCTCCTCCTTGCTTCCTTCCTTCCTTCCTCCCTTCCGCCTAGTAAATGTGCTCCTTTTCCGCTACCCCGCCACGACGCCCCCCTCGCCCATCTTCCTTCTTCCCTCCCCTCTCCAGGCCGTAAACGGACTTAAGGGAATCGAACACGTTTACCCGATGTCCCCCGACGTCCAGGAAGGGCCTCCGTTTTTTTTCTTCCTCCCCTCTCGTCCTCCCGGAGCCTCCTTCCTGCCTTCCTTCCTCTCTCTCTCTCTATCTCTCCCCGTCCTCCGCCTCCCCTCGCCGGTCACAGCTCCTCCAGATGCTCGGCTCGCTCTCTGGTTCTCGCTCACTGCAGCGGGGCCGGCGCGTTGGCTCGGTGGGACGCCGCCGGGTCCTAACGCCCGCTCTGTGAGGCGATCTGTAACCGCTGTATTCAGCGCTCGGTCGTGCTTTCGCTTTAAATGTCATTTATTAACCTCATTCAAATGTAGTTGTAGTTGCACTTTAAAACAATTAACTCACCGTTTTTTAAATGTATTTATATTCTAATTATATTTATTGGAGCATAACATATTTAATAGCTAATGGATTGATGGCATTAGATTGGAATTGGATCGACGGTTTCAAGATTTGAGGTTACCATAAATGTGACACAAAATGATGTTGGTCGCCACCTGGTGGCTCGATACTGTGTACTACAGTTGCAAGAAAACTGATGTGAACCTTTTGGAATGACACCGATTTCTGCATAAATGTTATCCGAGCGTTATCAGTCTGCATAATGATACACGAACAATTATACACTTCCATGCTTTTAGCTAACTTTTTTTTAAGGACAGGGCAACTTTATGAAACCTCCAATCTCGTCACATGATTGGCTGCTTCCTGACTCCGATTGTATCCTGAAGGGGTTCACATACTTTTGTTTTCTTGCCATAATGATGATAAAAATGTGTGTATGACAACTATCTATTAGGATTTAGATTTTGATCAGATTATGGAACCTAGGTCATTTGTTCACGTACTTTTTCTTGCAACTTACATTTGTCCACATGGGCCTCCAACCAACTAAAAAACACATTTCAAATTCAAATTATTATCACCTTTTAAAGCTATTTCTAAAAAATGAGAAACTTTAAACATGTTCACAATGACTTCTATGAGAAATACAATTCAAATATCAATAATATTAAAAATACAAATAAAATGTTGGACCGTACAGATAAGTGACATTTTCTTACAAGCGTAAAAATAACTTTAAAACTATATATATACTCACACTTTTTATAATGAACATAGTGACAGATTCTTACGATTGTCCACTTACTGAGCAGCCTTGATCGTCTCGCGAGATTTGCCCAAGTCTCTCGTGACATCGTGACAAACAACGACACTACCGCCAAACAATATTTTAAATCTCTTTTTAATATCTCACATTTGATTTATTTACAAAAAAAGACTGGTGTCCTTTTTTTTCTCACGTAAAGTGTTTGAAAATGAAACAAAATGTGTAGCAGAAGCATAAACACACACACATAGACTTCAATAAATAACATTTTTTTGCACATTTTTTGAAAGGAAAAAAAAAATAACCCCGTCGCTTTTGTTTACAATGTACAGTATTCTGCTTGTACAGTAAATAATTTTTTAAAGCATTTTCCATTTAAATGCAAGCATGTCCAGGCATTACGTGAATGGTTAATGGTGAAACACACACACACACACGCACACACATATTTTAACGCGGACATTGCGTTTTGGCACAAACGTCAAGGCTGACGAGAAGACATCCAAACAAAAACACACACACAAAAACAGCAGGACAAAGTGGAACGAAGAAAAAAAAGAGCTTGTTTTGTTGTTTCCGTTTAACACAGTGTGTGGCGCTTGTAGACGGTGCCAGACTCTCTAAATCAGGGGTGGGCAAATTTTTGCATTGAAGGCCCACATATTGTTTTAGGACAGATGGGCCAGGACATTCGAAGATAAGGTTTAAAAATTTTTTTTTTTTTTAAAGTACGAGTACAAATCTGTAGTCGTTCATTCCCCCCTTTTTATTTCACCATTTATAGTCAATGTATTTCTCATTTTAAAAACTTGTTTGAGGAAATAAAATGTGTTGAATGTGGTATAATCAATGTCAAATTGAGTCTTTTACCACTTTTTAATTGTATTATGTACAATAAGTCGATAATAGCCTATTAGTTAAATTATTTAATAAAAATTGATAAAAGCAGTTGAATTAATTTTGAATGGCGGGCCCGATTCAAGAACGGATCAAGCCGAAAGTGGACCGTGGGCCGTACTTTGCCCACCCCTGCTCTCAAACCCGTTGTGGTCCAGCTCAGCAAGTTTGAGCTTCACGGCCCGAGCGCACTTAGTCGGAACGCTATGCGTTTCGTTTTGCCGCTTTCACGCAGCAATCCAGCAAAATTGTCGCATCAGAAAAAGACACAAAGCACAAACTATTCAACATGCTTCACCAAAAAAAAAGCACTTCAAAACATCGCCCCATACACCCACGATTACAAACCCAAAAAACAGACAAACACATTTTTACTGAAGTGAAGGATTTCCTGCTGAATTTTACCAGCTTTTCACCCGCTCCCATTTTGTAGCACCGGGCTGAACCGTCGTTGCACTTTTCTCCTCATTGCGTCATTCAAGAGAGCACACGCCACACACTCAAAATCACAAGTGAAGAGTCCTTGCTTGTGTTGTTCACAGTAGCAGCAGTGTAGCGGCTAACGTGGCCTGCGCGCCATGTTTTACGATAGCGGTGGAAACAAAATATATGCAAAATTGCCTCTTTTGTTTTTCTTGTTGTTTTTTTCGCATCTGGCTCACTAATGTTTCTGTCCGTCTTGCTTTACATATTTGTGTCTACTGTTTTGGTTTAGGGCTGATTTTTACACTGATTATTTTACTCTCAAATTTTACTGTGTGTACTCGGACCAAAACAGTCTTTTAAGAGTCAAATGTCCTCTACCAGATTTACTGTGAAGAAGCTTTTGTCATGCCGTACGTACTGTAAGGAATCGAATCGTAATCCCCCCTGAATCAAAACGAATCATATGGTTATATTTTAAAATCGCGCCATATCCTTGAATCGTATCGTACCCCACGTGTCAAGAATCGTATCAAAATATCTTTTATGGAGAGATTCACAGCCAAAATGCTATTCATTGTTAGCAGCGTTACAAACCTATCTGTGCTAGGGCAGTTTGTAAATATTTGCATCCGGCACCAGTATGTCCAATTTTCATGGAATTCGGCATAAACGGCATAAATAAACTTAGACTATGAAACGCACATGTTGTCTGCCATTTCGATTTGAAGGTGTTTTTTTTTTTTTTTTTTTTCCTGGGATTTTGCAGGCCTCTTCCGGGGTTCAAACCCGAACTCCGCCACCTACGGAAATTTGAAGCGGGTATACGAGACAGCGGCAACGCTTAGTTACAAGTGCTGTGGGTTTCAGTTGTACGGTGTGGGCGGAGCTTAGCAGCACATTGATTGGCCTTCAAGTATGAGAGGAACTGTGGAGTGTTAAAAAAATATTAGCATCTGGAACCAGAGAGTCCGGCTGACACCAAACAACTTTGCTTGCTTTGTTGTGCTAATGTCAATCATTTATTATATATTTTAAAGTTGTTCCAACTTAAATGATTATTTTATCCCCAAAAACTACAAGTTGTGATTTTTACAGTGCAGGCAAAGTGTGGGTGTTTAAAAAAAAAAGTGATAACCTCTGGCTAGACGGGCGACGCCGAATTGCAAGTGTTGGATGACTGGCCCAAACTCTTCTTGAGGCTCCAAGTGCAAGTAGCAAGTGCACAATAGCTGACACGAGTGTTGCTTCATGCAAAAAAAAAAAAAAAAAAACAACAAAAAAATAAAGACTCCAATGCTAACGCTAAAAAGCAATGGGACGGGACCCATATTGGCGTGGTCAATATGTACAGAATGAGTTTGATCTTACAGGACAACACACTGGCTAATTCGAAACTTCCTGCTCGCCTTGCAAGATATCAAGAAACTTTTTTTTTTGTCTCCTGTTTGGATTACAGCATGCAGTAGTCTAACGTGCTAATGCCTGGCGAGCGTCGTCGGCGTCATTACTGATTGTTCCCGGTTTGACGATGCACCTTGCAGGCTCTTGCTTCAGTGCTTCTGTACTCGCATGGTGCCTGCGCACAAAAACACACAGGACACATGAAAAGACATGGACACAAAAGGCGTGCTATTATTAGAAGCGGCAATTTATTCCGAAAAGAAGAAGAAGAAGAAGAAAAAAAAAAAGTCCATACATGAAGAAGGACCATTGTACATATAAAAGCAGTACAACCAGAGTTGATTTTGAAGTATCTGATACAATGTGCAGTACAACCACTTAAATGGGAATATTTGCTACCTTACTTTGTAGTCATTGCAAAATAGTGACCTCATATCACTCGCATTATAATCTCGTAGTAGTTTCAGTAATCGCATGGTAATTTCACAGCAGTCTCAAAGTAATCTCACTTAACCTCATCGTAATCTTAGTAACCTCATAGCAATAATCTCAGTAACCTCTTTTTATACAAATCTCATATGAGTAACGACAAAGACATTTTACAGAAAAACTCATCTCGTAACAATTGCAGTAAACTCACATTAATGTTACAGTAATCACTGTAATTTTAGCAATTTTACAGAACTCTCTTTCAAAAGAAATAATAAAATTCCAGAAATTTCATAGCAATTACAGAAACCTCAAACTAATTTCGGTAACCGCATTACAATCTTTTGGTAATCGCTGGTATAGTCAATTTACTGAAATCGCAAGAAAATTAAAGTCTCAACGACCCTAGAGTAACGTGAAAGAAACAGCATTGAAATCATGATAATCTCATAACAACTGCAGCAACCACACACTAATCTCTGTAATCTAATAGCAATCTCTTGGTAATATCGTCGTAATCTCAGTAACCTCACAGTCATTTTGTAGATGTCTCTGTAATCTCAAAGGAATACCAGTAACCCCAAAGTTATTTTACAAAAATCTCTTTCAAATTATAGTAATCTCACAGCAATTGCAGGAACCTCAGACTCATCTCAGAACCTCATAGCAATATGTTGGTAATATCTTTGTAATTTTGGTGATCTAATAGTAATTTGATAGAAATCTCACTAATCTCAAAGGAATTTTACAGAATTCTTCTGTAAAATCATAATAATCTTGTAGCGATTCAGTAACCTCAAACTAATTCTAACTTCATAGCAATCTCACAGTAATCTCATAAAAACCACAGCAAAATCATCGTAATCTCATATTAATCCCAGTGGCCTCAGATTCATCTCGGAGCCTCACAGCAATATGTTGGGAATCTCATAATAATTTCACTGACCTCATAGTAATTTGAGAGAAATCTCGCTCATCTCAAGCATGTGTCAAGCACTTTGAGTTGCATTTTTATGCATGAAAAGTGCTATATAAATAAAATGTGATTGATTGATTGATTGATGTACAGACAGAATCTTTTGATCAATCTGGTGTTCAGGGTTCCACCGTATCTTTCATTGTGGTGACTTGAAAGAACGATTGACTGGTTTTACATGGTGTGTCATTGAAGTGTAAAAGTATCGAGCGTTATCTGTGGCTTACCTCTCTCCCCTCCGTTTCTCATGTTTGTCTCCTCCTCATCTGCTCCGTCGTCCACTTCAAGAGTAAAAGTCACCCCAAAAAAAAAAAAAAAAAAAATTCACCTCATGTTTTTTTCATAAATGTGCTTTGCGTGATTTCACCTGAATGGAGCTCTTTGACAAGCGACGACATCGTGTTGGTGATGGAGTCGGCAGCCACTAGCAGGTCATTGCGCAGATTCCGAGGTACACCTGACGCCCAAAGACCAAATTCCGATTTCAATCAGTCAAGCATATAAAAAAAAAAAAAAGTTACAATTGTACCCTCAATGCACTGTGAGCACATTTAAACTTATTAAAACACATTTCTTTAAACACACTATTTCAACACAAGAAAAACCTAATCGCAAGGATAAAATGTACAGAAAATGTACATATCGTACTGACTGTGCTCATTTGTCTTTAAGAGGCGGGGCCTAGTGGGGTGCGCGATTGATAAAAGGCTGAAAAGTGCATTGGCCAATATAGAATGAATACAATACAATATAGTAGAGATGCTATTTTTCTTGGGTAAAGAACGCTGTTTTTTTTTTTTTTTTTAGTCGTGGACTCACCCTGAGCGAAGGCCTCCAGCACGTCGCCCCCCAGGCCCGCCATACAGTCCTGGGGCGTGTGCGTCGGCGTGGAGCCAGCCGAGGTGGAGCGTATGGGCATGGGCATGGAGCAGCCTGCCCCGTGGCTGGGCGACGAGTGGGGGGAGCCGCCCGACTGGGACTGCAGACCACAATCGTGGATTAGGCATAGCACCGAAATCTATTCCACTGGTTTTTTTTTCATATTATTATTTTGTTAACCTTATATTCAGGTGTGATTTTCAAGGGTAACTTCCTAAACTGAGCATTGTTGTTAGTAGGCCAATATGGATTTTTGGGAGGCCGATGCTGATTTGGATATTTAGGTAGGGTAAAATTCTGATAACAGATAAGTGGTCTGATTAATTTAGAAAATATGAAATGAATAAAACTATTTTTCAATATAGACAGGAACTACAAGTAGAACATTTTGACCGTTTTACAACAGTTTGTCCTTTGGTATTTATTTCAATTTACAACAGAGAAAAAAAGCAGCAAAAATGTGCCCATTTTTTTGAGGGGGGGGGGTGTTTGAATGCCATTATCTTTGTCTTGTGCTCTAATGTGTTAATGTATGCAAAACAGAAAACAATGGGAAAAAAATGGCCAAAAAAAATTACAAATTGGCAAATTTTTTTTTTTACACTTTTAGAGAGTGCATATCTGCGGATTAAATCACCCCGCCGATTAATCGGTCGGGCCCTAGTTGATAGTGTGTGAAATGACTTCACTCAGGCTTCTAATTGGCTGAAATGTCAATGTGCCAATTTTTTGGAGCGGGGATGTTTGAATGCCATTTTCTTTGTCTTATGTTGTAATGTAAACAAACCCAATTTTTGCCGATTGTAAAGAGCATATATATTGGCAGATTGGATCGCCCTGCCGATTAATCGGCGGGGCCCAAGTTGATTGTGTTTAAAATGACTTGATTCTGGGTTCTAATTGGCTGAAATGTCCATTTAATTTATTGGGTTACAGCGCCGGCTAGCAAGCATGCTAAATATATGAAGGTCCACTCACCGCTTGCTTCTGTTCCTCGTCCTTTCGGCCAGCACGGAGCAGACGGATAAGAGGATAAGTGAAGTCGTGCACCCGGAAGAGGAAAGGCATTAGAGCGGCACGTTAATAAACACATGGTCTAAGTGCTTTTGATTTGATCGGAACCTTGAGAAGCCTCATGAGTCCCTCCAACTGCACCATGAGCTCCCGCCGGCTCTCCTGCAAGGCCGACATGCGCCTCTCCAGCTCGTCCTTCCTGTGTCTGGCGGGACAAAAATGCACAGATCATGCTAGTATGGAGTCACTTTGCCTACATTTTGATGTTACGGCCTTATTCAAAAATGTAAACATGTATTTCAGCATACATATGTTTTTTAGTATTTTTATGTCAAGTTTAGTTGTTTTTTTTGTCAAATACTTTGTGTTTGTGTTCATTTTATTTTTTGTCAAATATTGGTGCATTTGTCCAAATTTTTAAATGTAATTTTTGTCTAACGTTCTTGTCTATTTCTGATATATTTCGATCATAGTTGTTTAATATTGTGTTTTTGTGTTCTGCGATTTTTAGTACTAAAAAAAAAAAAAAAATCAATACATTTTTGCCAAATATTTTGTTTTTTCCCCTCTTTTTTTGTCTAATATTTTTGTACCGTTTGCTTGGATTTTTGTCGTAATATTTGTGCATTTCTGATATTTTGGGGTGACTTTCTTTGAAACAAAAAAGTGCTTGTTACCTGAGCAGCCTAAGTTCTGTCAGGAGCGTGGGGTTCTGCTGGGCCTTCTCCGGCGTGGGCTGCGACGCCTGCTCGTGCTCCAGACGAAGCCTCTGGATCTCCTGAAGGATCTCCCTGAACAACAATTTTACTTGAAAAAATAGTCACAGAATTTGCCCAATACTTTGTCGGCAGCAACTTCAGCTTTTTTTAATAGCTTGGCACACCTTTATATATTGGCCAGGATTGCCAGTGTCGAATTTTGAGGGGGGAAAAAAAAAGAATTTTGGAATGAGTTTGTTGTATTCATTTACCGGTAGTTGTTTTTCTGTTTAACAATCAAACGTGGCTCTTAAGCGCACAATTTTGCCACGCCCGAGTTTGTTGGAGGGGTCAGCATTTTTCCCACCTGTTTTTGTTCTCCAGCTCGGCAATCAGTTGCCTCTGCTGCTTGTTGGCGTCAAAGTTGAACGTTAAGTCGGAGGGAGGACATTGTTGCTGTGAAATAAAAACAAACAAATAAACGCATTAGTGAACGCAAGTGTCAGGCTGGTCAGTTATAATTGAATGATTCCTCAAACAAACAAAGATTATCCCGAGGGATTATTTTATGGTGTGAGGTGTGCAAGAGTGATTCTTCCTGCCCAAAATTGGTGTGAAAACAATCAAGCTGACAATCAGAAAGGTTAAACCTGTTCAGCAAGGCATTTTCCCCCCGTTCCAAACAAAGTTAGCATAGGCCCGATTATCGGATGTCTGAAAGATTATCAAAAGTGATTACGCTGCGGTGTCCGGTATACTGACCTACCAGTAAAGAAGCTTGAACTATTCCAATAAATGGATCAGACGGCTACGTTTAGGATTGTTTTCTCTGGATTTCGCCATGTTTTCTCTTTTAAAAGTAAAAATTCTGACCGTGGAGTTTCCCGCCTCGGCTGCCAGGCGTGCGGCGTAGCGGGCGATGAGCCGGTGCTCCTCGTCCAGCCGGCTGGGACTCTCCAAGACGCTGCAGGGAAAAATAAAAGACGCCATGTGACTAACTACACGGGCGTATCTAGCTAGATAGATTGAAACCAAAATGGCCGACTCTCAGCTGCGCTCTTGGCATGTCCTTGAGACGTTTATGTGTGTCATGTTCAGATGAACATAAACCAATTTTATGTTGAATGGTCAAACTGGTGTTGGGGGCTGATCCCCCCCCCCCCCCCCCCCCCCCCACGGTTTCCAGCATTCACACCACTGAGGAAATTGTCCTAAAATGGCCACTTAACACTAAAATGACCGACTTCCTGTTGACTTTTAAACATGGGTCCTTGAAACTATTTCAAGTGTTCTGTTATGATGTTACCAATTTTGTATCGATCACCCTTGTGAGGATAAGCGGTAACGATAATGGATGGATGGATGGATGGATGGATGGCCACTTCACACAAAAATGGCCGACTTCCTGTTGAATTTCAGGCACGGGTTCTTCAGACTTTTTTTGTGCATCCTGTTATGATCGGACGCAATCGGAGCAATTTCGATTAGTTAAACTGGTTTTAGGGGACGATTTCGTGTAACTTTCCAACATAGAATTGTCAGCTTCAAACCAAAATGGCTGACTTGCTGTTCCGTTCTGGGCCTGAGTCTTGGAGGCTTCTTTGTGTGCCCTGTTATGATAATCATGTCCACCCAACTTCATGTCGATCGGTGAAAACTGGTGCCGGAGGCTGATTTTTCTAACTTTTCCTGAAGAGACGTAAATTCGTCAGAACAACACGCGCTTTCAAAAACCGCCTTGACTGGGCTAGTGGATCTTCATATGAATGGCAAGCAGGCCGCTTTTCTTGCACAGCAGACGAATATTCAGCTGCCAAACTGTCCTTCTGGTCCATGCGACTCAACCCAAATGCTATTTTTCGCGCCTCGAAGAGACTTCTAAAGCACTCCAATCTGATATGGAGAACAAGAGTAAGCAACCTCAAAAGAACACCAGGAATGCCAATTAAGAATATTAGCTGTGAAATGTAATGTATCTAGGGCTAAAAGTACTCTATATTTAGCAGGCGTCCATTTGCTTTCTTTCATCTCCCAGCATATCTCCACTCGGAAAAGCGACAGTATTTCACAAGCGTCACGGCGGCTTAATAAACAATTTCTTGCCCAAAAAAGCTGTGACGCCGCCCGCAGGCAAGATGGAAACTTTCCGCACACATGTTTCCGGTGGATGTTTTAAACTGGGGACTTTCACGCAGAGGCGGAAGGGAATTTGCTCATATTTCAGTCCACCTGCTGACACGGTGAAAATGAATGCCGAAACATTTTTAACGGACTTATTCTGCATCGCTTTGTTGTTCTGAAAAGTGCTGTCTATCCACAGCATATATTGACAGTCAAAACAATGAAATAGTCTTTCACTAGATAGCAGAAGGTACGAATAGCGGCGGCCATATTTGGAAGTGCTAGCGTAGCAACCAAGCAGGAGGGTCAAAACGTGGACTTTTGCTACCGGTATAGACGAGACGTTGACCGCGCCTCCACTGTCGCAAAATAAATTGACGGGAATTTGGAGAGTTTATCACCATCCGCGAGCCGCAGTTTCACCCAGACTGCTTGGACGTAAATTACAAGCTGAGCAGGGAGCGGTGTCTTCGTAAAAAACGCCAAAGCTCGAGGACACTGCCACAACCGCATTTATTCAGGCTTCCTCCGCCGTCCTCATGCTGCTACGTGTAAATAAGTCCGGCGTCACGGCAACGGTGCTTTCAAATACATTTGTCATACGCGACGAATGGGTTCCTCAGCGACACGCTGTCCTAAGCGCAGTATGAAAAGGGATTAATATAGTGCGATACACAGCATGTGGAGCCTCAAAACCCCAAACGGGGGGGGGGTTGCAATTCCCGTCCGTAGAGTCGCCAAACGTGCGGGCGTGAGTTTGCCAAATCTCAATCCGTCAAAGAAGAAAATATCCAGCACGTTTGGAACAGGTACGCTATTACTTTTCACATCCTTCTGGAATGAGATCTTTTTTTTTTGTTGTTTATTTGTAGTTGCGGATTCATTTGTACAAAATGTGAAATCTTTGCCACTTGGGCCAATATCCTCGGTGCTTACCTCTTGGTGGGAGCAGCCGCCCCGGAGGACATGAGCATTGTGTCGCTCACGCGGTCGGCCGCTGCTTTGGGCTGACTACAAGACAAGATTAGAGCTCTTTAATGCTACTACGCAGCGGCGGGGCTTTCGACGGCGGGGCAGCTGATAATGAAGAATCAATCTCGAGAGCCAGGCACAATCAGGTTTTGAGTCAAAAGCCAAGTATTCCCACTCGCGCTGCCTCGCGTCACCAAACGTGGCTCGTTTTCGGCACGTAGTAGCTTTGTCGTGACTCACCCGGTTCACAAATCAATCAAAACCAAATGCGCGGCGTGTTCGGGACAGGTGTGCTATTATTTTTCACAATCTTCCGAAATTGTATTCTTTTTTTTTCGGGGGGGGGGGGGGGGGGGGGGGGGGGCAGAAAGATGAAAAGCAAGATAAGATCGTGCGCAGAATTGCAATGATGCCCCGGAATGGCCTAAGAGAGATCCAAAGACATTAGGGGCATATTTGCAGATTATGTCTTCGCATTGACGAATTGACGGTTGATTAATCATGTCTTGAAGAGACTGAGGAAAAAAAAAACAGAGTTTTAGCGCGGCAAATTTCCTAGCGATCAAAGGACGAAATGTACAGAAACACTGTTATGCTTTTCCTGCCGGAAGAATTCGGTCGATTGGGTGTTGACGTTTGATTAATCGTGTCCCGAAGCAAATTTTAAAACCGCAGCTTGTTTTTACAGCTTAATATTTTTGTTGTTGCTCAACTAATTCACGATCAGTCAAAACACGAGATGTGGAAGGTGCTAGGACAAGTGGACTATTGTTTTTCTCGCCCTTCCCAAAAAATTCCATGCTTTTTCTACAAATAGAGTTAGCTCGATTGTTTGGACCTGACAGTCGATTAGTCATGTCTTGCAGCGAATGGGGCAAAAAGGGAGTGTCCTTGAAAATGTTGCTCAATAGCTCCATGGTTACTTTCCGGTTAATCAAAGAACAAAATACAGGACAGTTGGTCAATAATTTCTTTTCCAGAATTCCTAAACAAAGTTTGGTTATCGTATGGAATTGACGGTCGATTAATCACGCCTTGAAGTGCACCGGGGCAAAATGGAGTGAACCGTCGCCGTTGATTCGCTATCAGCGAGTTTACTGTCCAAACGAGTACTTCTGGAGGACACAGCAGGGAAACGGGAGTTCAGAATTTCCAAAGTGCGAGATGATTCCATCCTGTTCTATTTTTTCAAATTGATTTTTAATACCTTTATTTGTTGATTCAGGAAACGAAGTCATATGCCCATTCCTAGTATCTCAGGCTTCCTATGACCATTATTCAGCATTATTTGTGTCTTTGGCATTTCTCTCAGCATTCACATTCTACATTAGGTGGGGAATGGCAACGCGTAATCAATCACACAATTAGCGGGCAAGAAGACATTATCACATAAAAAAAAAACAAAAAAAAAACAGAGAGTCCCATTATGATGATTTGTCCCGCTCAGCGTTTTGAAGGTGACGACACACAGATTTACATCCACTTGAAGGGACTTCTGTCAAGTTTCAGCATTCTACTTGATTGCCTGCGTTCATTTTGCCAGGAGGAAACAAATGAAGGGAACCACGCTACAAAAGAGTACAGACCACAATCACCGTCCAGCTTACCTCCACCAAGGAGAGAAGGCGCCTGCCCGCCCGCTTGGCAAAAAAAACACATCCGAGTCTGGGCTACTACGCTGATGCTGTGGCTGCTACCGTCTCCACGGAAACTCAATGTCGATTCTCTCCGGCGCTCTCTCTCTCTCTCTCTCTCGCTCGCTCGCTCTCTCACCCTCCTGTCTTTTTTCCACCTCTCCTACCCAATCCACCGGTCCAATAAAACGCTAGCGTTTGCCTCGTCTGTGCTCCTCCGCCTGTCCAAATTTGCCTGGGAAAAAGCATGGTTAACACAACTGACGTATTCCAATTCTTTGGGGCATGAATAATTACGCCCCATTGATTCTGCCTAGCAACAAGGATGCTTTACCTGACCTACCGTTCCAAAAAAGAGCTAGGGTCTGTCCAGCCCGTTTTCTTGCTTGCGGCCCAATTTGACGAGGCACCGGCATATTGGACATGACTGGCAAATATTTTGGGGCAAAAATGATTATGCCCCATTGATTCCGCCAAACAAGGGTGTTCCACTACATCCACCAGCCCAAAAAAAATTAAGATTTGTATCATCTGTGTTTGTGCCATAAATTGCCGGAGAAACAGGACAGTGAATGTGCTATTCTTTGGGGCACGAGTAATTCTGCCCCACAGATTCAAGGATATCTCATCAGATCCACCATTCAAAAAATAAAACAACAACAAAAAAAGCTAGGGTTAGTTTCGCCTCTGTTCCTGCATCTGCCCTAATTTGGCTAGGAAAGTGCAGAGTGAACATGACTGCCTTATTCATACTCTCTGGGGCACAAATATTTCTGCCCCATAGATTCTGCCGAACAACAAGACTGTTCCACCTGACTCACCAGTAAAAAAAAAAAAGAAAAAAAAGCCTGAGTCTGTTACAGTTCTGGATCACTGTCCTTTACCCAAACTTTCAGAGAAACCGCACAGTGAACTTTTTTTTTTTCTGGGCGGTACAATTAACTGTGTATGATTCTGCCTCGCAACAAGGGCATAGCCGGCATGTCATTTTGTTTTCTTTTCAAATTAGGATTTGGGGCACAAAGAATTCTGCCCTACAAAGAGTGCCCAGTGACAATTTTTATTTGCACTTGTCCATGATGGGAAAACAGCAAACCTCAGAAACACTTGTAAACCACCTCTCTGCATGATAAACACATTTTGTTTTACTCACTCTCCAGTATGTACATTTGATTTCTGTTTTAATTTATTCTGAATGAATATGCAAAAATGTTGTCATACAAAATTTTGAGGGGAAAAATATTGCATTTCAGAAGAGAGCTATAACCTAACAAAATGTAGAAATAATGGAAGCACTGTGAATACTTTCTGGCTGCTCTGTACATAACTGAATCGTTGTCGAAATAATTATGCACAGCAGAGATGAAGCAAGCGGCAATGTTCTTGGTGAATGACAATGCTTTCCTTGAACTTGGCGTGCGGCGGGGCCGAGCCGCAACGTTAACCTCCCCTCGCTGTCGCCGTATTTCACAGTTAGTGGCCCTGGCGGGGCTAAAAATAAAATGTAAAAAAAGTCATGCATAACCAACCACGGCCCCCCTCGTCCCAACCGGCGCTAACCGAGGTCATTTCATCCCGAATCATAAAAACCCAATGGAGCGCACTCTCCGCTAAGTGAATTACGTCTGCCGTGTCTAATCTTAATGGCTCTCTCTACTGGAGAGCAAGGTAAAGGCCTTTGGGAAGAAAAAAAACAAGATAAAAAAAACTGGTGATGAGCAGTGGTGATTTTGTACCAGCAGAGGGTGCTGTCATGAAAAAAAAGCGCTTTTTCGAATTGAGACGCTCCACTTTACTTACTTTTGTTGACATTTCTGTCTGACTTTCTGTTCCTGGTACCTCTCAATGTCCTTTTCTTGCGATGCAAGGGCAGTGCCCCACCATATCCGCTGATCAAATAAAGCTAGGGTGTGTTTATTTTTTTTTTATGCGTTTATTGTGTTCCTGCCCGTTGCCGAAGTTGTCACATACACAGCCTAGTTAACAGCCCCGTGAATTCTGCCTAGCAACAAGGCTGGCATGAGGAAAAATAATTTCATCAATTCTTCCCCACACAGTCCAGCTGACTGAGCTGTGTGTCCAAATTCCCTGTCCTTTCTCTGGTATGTAGGGCAGCTCAGCCGTCTGTCCCGTGATGCCTAGAACACAACATGCTTGTCTGGACTGTTTTTTTTTTTTTTGGTTTGTTTTGCAAGCTTCAGGGCAACAACGAGTGTGCCCCAAAAGACTCTGCTTAGCTCAACTTTAAGACCAAGTACAGGGAATTTGGCTGTTTTTGTTCTATTTTTAGTGCTTCAAAGAGTGGAGCCCAAGGCAGGTAGGTAGCGAGTTTTGCTGTATTTTGGATGCAACAGTCTGGAAACATACACATCCCCAAAACCTTTGAAGGCAAATCCCAGGGAAATGCGGCTAGGAAGAATTCTGCGAGCTTGGCTGTCAGGTGCAGGTAAAAATATTAAAAACGGCATCTGCTGGATTTTGGGAGCTGGAATCAAAGTCAGCGCTCGCATACGGCAGCGGGTCTCCGTAGACTATTCATTGGTTGGCAGTATTTGAAACTCTCTTTCCTCAAATGTCTCATCAATAAAAGTCAAAATGGAAGCTTGGCGGGGTTGCCATGAACGATCCCGTTTGGAGGCGGGGGGGAGAGATTTGTAGGAAATACAAATGAGGGGAATGGCTGGCAGGCACAGTCACAGGATTGACAGTTTTTCTTTGACATTACTTCATAAATATTTTACTTTCACGATGATTTTTGCTATTATTTCAAAATTATTTTTCAAAAACTTTTTTTTTACTTTTTCTTTGAAATTCCTTCATAAATATTCTACTTTCACTATGATTTTTGCTATTATTTCAAAATTATTTTTTAAAAACTTTTGTTTACTTTTTCTTTGAATTTCCTTTATAAATATTTTAATTTCACTATGATTTTAGCTATTATTTACCCCCCAAAATCTAAACTTAAAAAAAAAAAAAAATTCAAGCAGTGGTTTTTGCGGTTTCCGTAGTTCAAAGTGCATCTTTGCAGTTTATACTAACAAAGTGGCTAGTAACAGAGAGGAACATAGCTTGGAAAAGCACAGCCAGTGTTCGCAATTAGGCGATTTGGTCAGGACTGTATTTGCAACTTTTCTGACCCCTCCTGCCTTGCGTGTTGGGTACTTAAAAAAAAAAAAAGTGACCAGTGAGTGAAATTACTACTAGAAAAAAAGCAGCACATTGGAAAGAAAGCAGCCCCGTAGAATTTATATTTATATGTTGCGAAAGCAGAGGTGTCTACATGTCGACATTTTTTGGACCCGAGGTATGTGCGTCCAGCTGCAAATATTTTGCTGAGGTTGCCTTGGCTCACCTGTACAAGTCTACATGAGAAACAACAGACATATGGACCGGCCAAAGAATGCAGATTGATGATGTCAAACTGTTGAACATTGAAAATAATAATTCATCAACATGTTTACATACCCGTTCCAACAAAAAGGACGTTTTGCCAGGAAGAGGCGCTTACACTTTTAATCAAGCAGCTGCTAGTTGTAGCTACTAATGCTAATAGCTAACCATCAGCATGGAAATGACCGTATAAACTTGTCAACAAACTGTAATAAATGATTACAACTTTACACACAGCATTCATTTGTCGCGAGTGAGCTCTCGGCCAATCAGCATTACAGCTCAGAAAGTAGTACATGTCATAGTGAGTGAACGGAATCCCGGATGATTTGAAAACACGATTCATATTTTTCAAAAATATGACATACGGTTTTCAAGTATTTTATGAGTCATTTTTATGATGCTGGTAAGAAGTATTATGAGACTTGACGACTTACACATTGTGAGGGGGCTCCTGGGGTCTCTCGGCCTGCTCGGGGAACACGGGATGCGGGGGCTCGCCGATGGGAACGCAGCCCAGGGATTTGCTGATGGCGTGGCTCAGCTTCTTGGCGGGAGACTTCTGCAAAAGGCAAGGACGAATGCGACACAATAAGGATGGCGGCGTGCGTTGCCGTGGCAACAAAGCGGTGCCATTTGCATAAGTAGGTCGAGACGTAGGAATTGCGAATAGGCGCTTACCGTATTTCCTCAAGTGGTGGCCTTTGCGTCGAATAAACCTCATCCACTTGAAACAAATGAACGCCTCACTCAAGGAGTCATCACCTCATGACAAATAAGTGCCTCCCTCAAGCAATTAATCAAGTTAAGATGAAAAGATGTCTTTCTCAAACAATAAACTCATGACAAGTTAACGCCTTGCTCAAGCAGCTATCAAACTAAGACGAATAAACATCATCCTCACTTGAGAAAAAATAAACGCCTCCCTCAAATCATCATCATCATGAGAAAAATGGCTCCCCCAAGCAGCCATCAAACTCCTCCTTCAATCAATTTAAGACGAATAGTCGCCACGCTCAATTAATCACATTAGCAAAAATAAATGCCCCCATCAAATTGTTTTTCATAAGACATACTGATGCCTCCCTCATCTTAAGAAGAACCGCCAACCTTATGCAATCATCAACTCGAGGAAAATAAATACCTCCCTCAAATTTTTTTTTCTACTTAAAACAAATGAAACACCTCCCTCAAATCGTCAAAGTAAACGATACCTCCCTCATGCAACCATGACTGCGCAACATCACCACCAACAAACGCTTTCCAAAAGGAATCGGCAGCTCAAAACCGATAAAGTCCTCCCTCAAGCACTTAAAGACGGATAACCACCTCCTTCAAATAATGGTGGCATTAATCAACAATTTCAATCATTTCAAAGAGTATAGCCCTTATTCTTTCAATCGTTCCAAAATCGCCTTTCTTCTGGCTTTCGGAGTGGCTAAAAAAGATTTTGTTTGCTGCTTACCCAGGACGAGTGCTCCTTCATCTGGTGCTGGTTGCTGTGGGGTCCGTTGGCGTGGCCTCTCCAGAAGCAGCTCTGGCACAGCTGGTAACCGTGGCACTGCTGGCAGCGGTAGCGGAAACCCATCATGCTCTCGCTGCGGCAATACGAACACTCCACCGGATGGAAGACTGAAAACCACCGAGGAGAAGGACGCAAATATTGGAGGGCTCGCTAGTCGTGACAATTTTAGAATGGCCAAATTTGTGTTCGGCTTTACAATCCTGTCTAAGAAGCACTTCTCACACCCTCTCAGCGTTAGCTAAGGTCCAGATTAGGGTTCTGGTTTGAGTCATGTTTAGGATTACTATAGGGTTCCGGTTAAATTAGGTTTCGGAGTCTGGTCATGGGGTTTAGGGTTCAAACTAAGGTTCTGATTGGAGTTATGTTGAAATTTAGGCTTGGTGCCAAATCTACAGAACATGGGAAAACATGTGTGACGTGTGCGACACAGACTTTTAGTCATCTACTGCCTCGTTGTTGTCAGAGGGCACACTGCTGATGCGGAAACCGCAAACAACCCCCGAAACGTACCATTTTCGACATTTGCGAGTCTGTGCATGAGTGGCAGCCATACGAGGCATTGAGGCGGAGGGTCCGCCATCAAGACGTCCAAAAACGTGTTCAGCGTGATCTTCTTCTGGATGTAAACACAAACACGCACGCACGCACGCACGCACACACACACACACACACACAGATTTTCCACTATTAATGTGACAGGGGCCAGTATGATTGAATTGTTATTGTCAAGGGGGAAGTAAAATAAAAACTGAGATAACAGCGTTGCAGAAGTGTGCACGTTCTCTTATAACAATCAGATTCATGCTCACAATGAGAGTCAGCACATTCCTACCACCTTTAAAGTGCCTCTGAATAACCCCAAATAAAGTCCAGCTGTTCTAGTAGGCTTTTCCTGACATTTTTCTTTGCTTATTAGCGTAAGTCTCAAAGTTTTGTGCTAACACTGACATCGCTAACACTGCTATTTGGAAGTGTTTATAATTCCCTCCACCACAGACCAAAAGAAAATAGCGGCGCTCAGTGATATATTTTCTTTTTTTTAACACTGCTAAATAGTTTAAAAGAATCATCCTGACAAATGAGACTGGAGTTAAGAATCGCCGCAATGTGGCCCTCCCACCTGCTGGGGGAAGCATGTCCTGAGCGAGTGCTCGGTGTAGCCGAAAGAAGGCCCCTCAAAGACCGCCGTGGGAAGCTTGAGCACCTCGCGAAGGAACTGGTCGAACTTAGCGAACACCATCACGCCGCTCGAGTCCGACATCTGAGAGAAAATATCTGCCAGGTAACAAAAAAAAAAAAAAAAAAAAAAGTACACGTCTGAGCCATGGAAAGATTGGTGAAACAACAGCGCCCCCTGTGTGGTCAAAGCTTACAGTGACAAAAGTTGATTATGTTCAAAAAGGATAAGGAAAAAAATATAAACTTATCCATACTCCTTTAATCTCCATTATGTAATATATATATATATATATATATATATATATATATATATATATATAAAGCATTGTTATTTTTCATAATTGTTATATTTTTCATAATATTGCCATAACATACAATATATTAGATAAAGTGTACAATGTATTACATGAAATACACATTTCAACCCACAAACCATATGTATAAATATGTATGTAGATGTATTTGACTGCTATTAGACAATAACAGTTAAATAATGTTAAATAATTTTAATAATAATAATAATAATCATTTTAATTATGAATAATACAAACCTTTCGGGTTCAGGGGACCCTCAATGCTAAAGCTAACTACCATTATAGGAAATAAAAAGATGTCTAGCTGTTATGATAGCAAATTCACATTTCATAGAGACAAAAGGTTGAAATAATATAAGCTTAAATTAAAGCTTGATAAAGTCAATGTCTATTGAGGAAAGAAAGTCACATTTTCATAAGTGAATTTTGGAAATATAGCTGCATTATAGGAATGTTGTCTATATTATCAAATACAAATATGCCTTTTGTTCCTGAAACAAAAATAGGATTTTACTCAGCTAATACACACATTTGTTTTGAAATAAAATACATAAATGAAAAATATACCCAAAAATACTTTAGTCATCCAGATTTATGTGATGACGTGACAAGCATAAGGTTGGTTTATTATGTTTTTTGTATTGAATCACCGATCCCCTTATATAGGTCTGTACTTTTTTCAGATGATCCGACATCATATTTTTTTTTTCAAATGACTCCATGGATCCCCACGTATGGGCTCTTGCACCCTGCGTGTACGTAAGTTACTTACAGCGCAGCTTGTCCACGATTTTGCCACCACACATGGTTGCCAGCATTGCTTTCATGGAAAACACCGTCAACTTGCCGTGGCTCTCACTGCACAAACCAAGACAAACAATCATGCGTGACTACTGTATTTACTCAAATAATACCCTTCCTCTGTTCTGGTTGACACCGAGCTTGAATTAAACACAAGCAAACTAACTACTTTTCACAAAAAATCTCGATACTAGTTGTTTTGGCCTTACCAAAATGACACCAATGCAATTGTGTTCAATGGTGCTTCCTCTAGTGGGAAGTGTTTTGTTTACTTATGTTTGTTTGTTGCTTTAAATATTTTATTTAGGGGGGGGATGAAAAAAAAATATTTTTTACTTTTTTTATTTTATAACCAGACCTATTTTTAAATTCGCATTTTAAATTCCAAAATGTTATTCTTGCACTGTATGTTTTGTTTAATAGTTAGAGTTAGTAAGTAACTTTTTATTTCTTTACTAAGCTTTTAATCGTCTTAAACTCTTTTGTTTGAAAGTGCTTTTAAATGTTGTACTTTTAATTATGTGAAGAACATTTGGTTACCTTGCGTATGAAATGATAAATAAAGCTCCCTTGCTTATACTGCCACCCGGTGGACACAATCATTTTTACCATGATACACAAACTGTTTTATTACTATGGTACCCTAAACTGATTTCAAAAAGGTCTTCCCTTTATTTTACTAGCACATCAGGTTTTGAGATATTTGTATTTTTTTTCTTTTTAAATTTTACCTATAAAAGGTCTTGCGATACAAATTTTGCCATGCGTTGTAATTTATTGCTATGGCGTTTCAGAAAAGAAATCCACTTGTTGCTGATCCTAACCCTTAATTCATAAATATTACATGTATTATCATGATATTATTGTGAAAATCTGATGAAAATGAGGGCAGATTAGGAATCAGTGCAAAAAAAAAAAAAAAAAACATCTAGAAAAGTTTACTTAAATTCGTGATTAAAAAATGTATTAAAAATTTGGTGAGCAGGGTGGGACAGGACAGGGCAGAAATTAAGATTTTTTTGGGGGGGTTGGGGGGGGGGTTCAGTGTAAGGCAGATCACACCTGTCATAAGTGGCCACCATAAAGTTGAGCAGCAGTCCGATGGACTGCTCCACGTTGATCTGGTGCGTGGTAGGCAGCCGTTTGTTGAGCTGGTAGTAGATGGAGGACAGGATTGTCTCCAGCCGCGACACGTTGATCTCGGCGTGGTGCTCCAGCGTGTTGAGGCCGTTGTCCCGGAAGGCCTCGATCATGTTCCACACGTCTACCAGGTGAACTGACGCCACACACACACAAAAGCAAACCGTCAACAGGTTTCTAATAAACTTTAGCGTTTAGCGGACGGCCGCCGGGGTTCTCACGGTTGCATCGCTTCTGCACGAATCGTAGCTTGCACGCCGTCCTGTACGTCGACAGTCGGATCACGTCAAAGTTTTGAGCTCCTGAGAAGAAGAAAGAATACAAAAAAAACAACTTTTTATTGTAGTATTTATTCAAGTCATACAAGTGTATTAAGAACAAAGGCAAAGACGCCGGGACCCTGGAGGAGGTAATCCACTGGTGTCCACTCACTCATCTCCATGAAGAGCTGCCTCTTCTCCACGGCGGCCTTGCCTCGCTTGCTGCCCTCCTCGATCATCCTGTGACGGCATAGAGACAGAACAAGATTGACTTTTTATTACTAATGCTATTATCAATATCACTCATTATCGAGAATACTGTTATTAGTAACAGCAAATTTTAATCAGAGATGGCTTTATGTGCCCCTAAACATATTTTTGACGGTTTTTGAGATATTTTCATTTTCCAAAATCCAGAAAAGTTTACTTTACGTGCGTCTCTGCTGAAAATTTTGTGTAAAGATTTGCTGACCAGTGTAGTTAGTCTTAAGGTGGCTTTTGGTTGTGCTATTCGGAAGTGTGGAATTGCCGACGTGGAGTAAACATTTGTGACTGGAAGAGGTCGTTCAAAACGTACCGGTGTTGTGGTAAAGTCGTTCGACTGTCCTGCAAAGTTGTTTGAACGTATTGATAAAATTGTATGAACACTTTGGTATAGTCGTTCAAACGTTTTGGTAAAATGTAGGTGAAATGCTAAAAACAACATTATTTCCCATAATCCCACAGGGCACTGACTTACACACAGAATTGTGCTGTGGCGGGCCGAATCTGGCCCCATTGCCTTGAGTTTGACACATGTGTGCTAAGCTAATGAGCTACTCATGGCTCTTTAACTCCCTGTTTGTGAATCATTAATACTTTTTTGTTGTTGTTGGATTTTTAAGTGTTTTTTTTAGGGAAAAAAAAGGGTCAAATGATTTTTTTTCCCACTATTTTATTCTAAGATAACCAGCTAAGTGTGGCTAGCTTCTGTAGAAAAGCAGATTTTGACGCGCTTATGCTAAGCGAACAGACGAGTTGTGACAGATGTACATAGTAAGCTTCCTGTTTTAGGGGCCGTTACGGTTTTGGTCGTACTTCTACGAAACTGTATTGTCAAAATGGATGGCAAATAAATATATAGTAATTTTCACAAGCTATGCTAAGCTAACCGGCTAGTCGTATAGTGCTTGTAGCTTTTTGCACGTTTCGTATCACAGTGGTGCTTCCAAAAGTGATGACAAAATCGATAGCAAAGGAGTCACTCATATGCTGAAAACAAGACATGCTAGCACAATAAACAAATGACTCCTGAATGCCCATAAATTGCGCATCTGATGTGTGGGAGTGCTCGTAGAAGGATTATTTTTAGCCCTTCCAAAGCTCCCAGCTGGGTTGTTTCGGCACTTGTTTTCTATTTGCCAAGCTAATGGGTTAGCGGTGGCTAGCACTCGAAGGACAAAAAATATTTGTACCTGTTGGTGGCTCAACGTCACGCGAATCGAAACTTTTTCAACGGCGAGCCTGTAAAGAAAAGACACATTCATGTACACTTCATGATATACAGGACAAGACAGTGATCAAAGTCTTGCATTGAAATATAAAAATGTAGTTATCGTTATTTAATTAAATGCTTTGTTACATTGTAAAGCATATGAATTATAAGATCTACTTTTTTGTTAATGAAATGTGCGGCTGTAATAGAATACAAATACAATTTTGCGATGATTATATGGATACAAAATAAAACATTGTCAGTCATGATGAACTATTAATATATGAATGGTTAAATAATAAATATGCACACACACACACAATATATATATATATATATATATATATATATATATATATATATATATATATATATATATATATATATATATATATATATATATATATATATATATATATGTATTTAGAGTGAAAAATGCAATACTTGGGCGCATTAAATTAAAAATAAATGGCGGTTAAAGCTATTTAGAATAAAATCTCATCTAAATAAGCAAAACCAGAAGATTATACGTAGCCTATAGGATTGACAGTGATATATAATGAAACGTTGCTGAGTTGTAATACACCCAAAATGTATGAAACATGTTAATATGAATAACAGTTTAAGTGAAAAGATTCTTAAACTATTAAATGTAAACGTGAGAACAACAAAGCCACATATTCTTGAACAAATGAAAAATGGTACGCATACGTTCGTATGCATAATATTGATTGTACACAACGTAGCTGTATATTGCAGTACAGGAAGTATTTATCTCAATCGAGAGTTGTTACATAAATGGAAGAGCGAGATGAACTAAAACCTTGATTTATGTTGTTAAGAACTGACTGCATAAGGAAAAAGACAGTTTTATGACATTATAAACGACGACTGTGCGAGTGACATCATCGCTGCTGCTGCTTCAAGGTGCATTCACGTACAAACCGCACCTTCAGCATCCAGTTGACGCTGCTCTGCGGTATCTCGCAAAAAAATCACCCGTGTAGCGGCCATGTCGCACACACAAACGCCCCATCTCTCCACTAGTGACATCATAATCACGATATCATAATCATAATCGTCCTTAATAACGTGTGGTTCCCTCACCGTGCAGCGTCGAAGCCCCACCGAAGAAGCTGGCCTCCGATCCCACAGTTAAAGCACCGTCAGCATCCTCCGCTGCATCAGCACCAGGATGGAGGTTCCCCGAGAAAAAAAGAATAATAGGAGGAAAAAAGACCGAGGCACTCTTGTGTCTCACAGCAGTCTGCGCGATAACCGGAAGAAGCGTCTTGGGCGGCCGTCAGTCATCGTCGTCTCAATTCTCTCCGGTGGCCCCCGGAGCACTGCGGTGGTGGTGGCCGCGCACACGGACGTGCAGCTCGGCATAGTCGGCGAGCCAGGCGGCAGCGGTGGCAGCGGCGGAGCAGATGCCATGCGCGGTCACCTGTTCCTCTGCACGCATGCGCGCAGCCGCGCCACCGCTACGCTATTTCTGTATTTCAATATTTATTTATTTTTCATATTTTGATACGCATTCAGTTATGTAAATACGTTTTTATTTCACTATTCAATTATTTCAATGTTTACTTATTTCACTATTCAATTATTCCAACATGCATGTATTTACATGTGCAGGTAATTTGATGATAAATCACAGTAAACCTCTGCATATTCTCTTCTCAGAATGCCCGAATTTGAGGATTTATCTTTTATTATTTTTTGTATTGACTGAAAAACTCACCTATTCACGGTTGTGCTCAGGTCGAAGCTAAAGGAGTATTGTTTGGCGCCATCTGGTGGTGTCTTGGAATCATAAAATCTTTAAAAATACCAATTTGCAAAGAATTCCTTTTTTTTTCATACATCTCAAATTTCATTATATATATATATATATATACATATATATATATAAATAAATGTACATATGAAGTTCTTAATTTTAATCATTCATAGATTTTAAAATTGTATCTATCACTCACATAACTGTAATTAACCAATTTTTTTTTAGTATATGCAAAATTATTTTTAATCAAATTATCTTATGGTCCTTCCTTTCATCACTAATTTAATTATAAGTAATCCACCGACCATTTAATTGTCCGTACCGCACAAAACAACATCAAAAGTACTGCACTGTATGTCAATTTTCCAACGTCAATGATAAAGTAATTCAAACACAAAAGTTTTATTGTATTATTAATAATCATCCCACCCAATGTTTGGTGAGTAGGGGAAAAAAACAAAACACAAAGTGATCATTTTTATATATTTTTTAATTAATAATAGTCTATAGCTTCTGATAAAATACACTTGTTTTTTTACACAATAGTGCTGATAATTACATTCACCTGTTTAAAACGGAGGACAAAATGATATTTGAGTCTAATAAAGGTGGACATTGTTGCCCTTTTTCCTATCAGGGGGCAGTTTATTACTTTTAAGATTATTTTTTGTACTACAGGCTTTTGTGGGTTTAAGTTTGTTTGCCGTGTATGGCCCACATGCTCCCTGATTTACAGCGATGCTTTGTACCTCAATCCCCCACCGCCACCCCCCCCAAAACAATTGCAACATCATCACATTATTTGCCCATCAAGTTTTCTGATTGTTTTTCAGTATTACAGGGGGGTGTGTAGGGAATCCAGCGACATGAAATGACTAAACGCGTCTCTCATTCTCACACCTACCAATTCAATACACACATGGAAAAACTCTCACCTTTTCGCACAAATGTAGACACATCTAAAAAACGTAGTACACAGATTACAATTCATGTAACGTATATATCTGGGTGCTGAAGACCATAAAAAGCTCTGTGGTGGCCTGTTAAAAAAAAAAAAAAAAAAAAAACTACATACCCTGTTGATTTTGAAAATGCAAATATAGCTTTTATATTAAAATATATTAATTAAAATATATTACTTTGATTTATTAGCAAGACATTTCAAAATTAGATCTAATTAGTTTCTTTTTAAGGTGACTTTGGCGTTTTTGCTATTGCACCTCTAGCAAATGTATATTTCATATATTGTCGCCGTCATGTGAAAAACATCTGTCAATTTTTTTTTCCATATTTCTTAATTTTATATGAATGCTGTTTCCGCTGTTAAAAAAAAAAAAAATCCAAAATTGGCCATACGTTTTTCAAAGGACAGCGACGCAATATACATATATATGTATATATATATATATATATATATAAAATATACATGAGCATCATACACATATATGTAGACACACATAATGTATACTGTATACCTTTTTTTAAAGTGAAGTGTTTCATCACTCATTTTCATATTGCACCTCTAATAAATCTCGCTGTGCCAAATCAACCGCGACTACTGCTTAGCACAGTATGCTAAAGCATTAGCGTTTTAAATCTCCGTAGTTGATTTGCAATTAACCGCGTGTTTATTTTCTTGGTTTCAAACAAAACGTAGGCGTTGGCCTTAAATATTTACAGAAAAAAAAACTGTAACTTGAATGTTGATATATCTACAAACAGGTAAGAAAAAGTGGTAGGAAGGTATTTGTATATAAATTTCAGTGAATGTAAGCGCTAAACGCTCGTGCTACCTTTGTAATTGGGCATTTTTCTTCTGAATGTGCAATCGTAATTTGTATAAGGTGTAAAGTGGAAAAAAAAAAATCAGTTTAAAATTTCTCTTCAAAACTAGGAAGGATTCGTGGCGAGTCTCTGGTGTCGATATTATAAAATAGTTGCACTTTCTATGGCGTGTGTGCATGACAAACACCAATTGGGAGGTATTTCACACACCATGATTATCATCAACGCCCCCTTTTTTGCCTTAAAACTGACAGGCCCAATGGTAAAAAAAAAAAAAAAAAAAGTCTAAAACGTTAAAACAGTCTTGAGTTTCTACAAAAATAATCACTTTTTTTCCCTCCACTTTCCCGTTTAAAAACTAGTTTTCAGAAATCTGTAGTTTAAAAATATATATCATGCTAATGCTAAGTGCAAACGTTGTCAGATTGGATCCGACGAGACTACCGATTGGATTAAGAACGGACGTTTGGAAACGGATTAGGATGATAACATTTCATTCATCCATTTTCTAAAGCGCTTATCCTCAACAGGGTTGCGGGCGAGCTCCAGCCTATCCGCCAGCTGATTCTGGCGAGAGGTGGGGTCCACCCTGGACTGGTCACCAGCCCCTCGTAGCGCACACAAACTACTCACAAAAAATTGGGACTATTCGGCTTCAGGTGAAAGTTCACGGTGAACCTAAAAAGTCTCCTCACAAAGCCCTGTCTAATAGCAAAAGAGTGCACTGGCGCCATCTTGCGGTAGGTTGGCGCACCAGGCCAGGGTACTACAGTCCAAAGCCCAGTCTAATAGAAAAGTAGGGCTTTGGCGCCACCCTGTAAGCAGGGGTGCACTAGAGTCAGGCATTTTGCATTTTTTTTTTTTTTGTGTGTGTGTGTGTGTGTGAAGCGGAGCGGCTTGAGTAGTGTTGTGTTCCTGAAAAACCCGTCCCAGCGAACCGATCTCACGGCGTGCTGGTCTGTCAAAATGTCGATGGACAAAACCGGTCCGAGGTGCTTTAAAGGTTGGGGACCACTGATCACACTGTCCCATACTGTAAATGTAAATCTTTTCAATTCATCCAGTGAGGCTAGGAAAAAATGAGCACCAATGAGCATCTAGTGCTAAAACTGACAAACATTAGGGCAGTGGTCCCCAACCATTTCGGCCAGGGACTGGTTTGAAAGTGGGGGGCGCATATGACATATAATCCCAATCAGAACTCACTTTTCGACGCGCCCCCCCCCCGTCAATCTATCTGTGGGGTCCGGTACCGAATAGGTGCCAGTCCACAGACCGGTGATTGGATTGCAGTTTTTTCGCTATTTGGCACGGAGCTCGGACCCCGTATCCCTAATTTTTTGTGAGCATTGTAGTCAGTAGACAGAAAGACATTCACGCTCCCACTCACAGCTATAAAACAATTTAGAGCACAAGTGTCAAACTCCGGTCCTCGTGGGCCACTAACCTGTGTGTTTTGAGATGTTTCCCTCCTCCAACACACCCAATTCAAACGATCAAGACGGTAGCAGGCGCCTGCAGAGAATGCCGATGGGCCCATGGCTCGAATCAGGTGCGTTGGAGGAGTGAAACATGCAGGAGAAGAGCCCTCGAGGACCGGAGTGGGACACCCGCGATTGAGAGCCTTCAACGAAGCGGAACGTGACGTTTTCGGAATGCGGGAGGAAGCCGAAGCAAGCGGCGAAAACCCACACGAGCACACGGAAAACAAGCAAACTCCGCGCAGGAAAGGTACGGGGCCAAGATTCCGAGCCCGAACCTCCGAAATGTGAGGCAGACGTGCGAACCGCTCGACTCCCGTAAAAGACCATCCAGTGTAAACCTGGCAAGCGAGCGCCCAGAAAGCCACCCGATCCGAGCGTCACCGTACCACCAGACACGAGACGCACAGCTCCGAGGGTCCGATGCAGTCGTCGTGGCAGAAGGCCCCGCACCCTTTGCACATGATCATGGCCTTCAGCCGACAGTAGCACTTGGACTGCGCGTCCTCCATGCCGGCCGCCTCCATGAAGGACGGTTCCGCCGGCGGCGCGCTGCGGACGCCCGAGTCCAAGGGGTTGGCGGCAGCGGGAATGGTGGTGACGGTCACCGAGAAGGACATGACGCTGCCGGCGTCCGGCGCGGTCGGGCTTCCGCCGCCGGCGTTGCGGTTTAAAGTGTGCGGTACGGACAAGCTGATGGTTCCGCCGTAACGGGGCGAAACCGATTCCTGATGGATGGACATCCTCGGGGTGGGGAAGGCAGACGGTCGCTGGTGACCGGGCTCCTTCGGTGGAAGATATGGCTCGGATTTCCCCTGAGTGCAGAGTTGCTTATGCCCTGGGATGTTGCCATCGGCGGCGCTTTGCTCAAATCCCGGTTCGGTTTTAATGCCGCTGCAAGGCGGAGGGGGGCTCTCCGCTTGCTCGCGCTCGCTTCCAGATGACCCTTGCTGCTCCGTTTTCGACTCGGGCGTCCCCTCTGGCGCCGCCTCCCGGCCCCCCGCCGCTTCCCTTTTCAGACCGGCCGCGTTCGGGACGGCGGCCTGGCGGCACCGCTTGCTCTCTGACGCTCGGCCGTACGTGGACACGTTGAGGAGATAGTGTCCTGACATGGCGGGCCTCGGCGTCCTCCTGCGGCCCAAGAAGCCGGCGGATATCCAAGGTCGGCCCTGATGTTCCTCGCCACGCGCCGCTTGATGTCCGCCTCCTGGTTGGGGTTGGCGCTGCTGGATTTTTTTCTCCATCAGAGTCTGTAAGATCTGCTCCTGAGTGTCTTTGTCAAGAGGTTCCTTGGGGTACCTGGCGCAGTCGGGGAAGGCCCAGCCGGCGGCGTTGCAGCGTTGTTGCTCGGGGCCGCCGCTTGCGGCCGAATGAGGTGCCTTGCCCTTGCTGGAGTGTACACTTGACATCTTGGCCTCCGCTTTGGCGAGTGGTTTTGGCAGGATCTGCTCCAAGGGGACTTCCTTTCCCTGCAAGAGCCTGGTGACCAGCGGATTGTTTGCAGGGATACAGGAGCTGCTCCGGGTTGATGCAGAAGGGGTTTCCCGACACTCGGGTACCGAGTCGGAGCAAGTGCTATAAGGCTGCACGTGGGCTGCTCTAACATCCTGAATGTTCAAGTGACTCGGACTGAGCGGCCCAAAGAAGTGCTGTGGGCGAGTCGGAGGTGCGCCGGCGGTGTTTGCTGGTAACCTGGCAGAGGCGAGCGGGGACGTCGGACTCGGACTCGGGGAGGGTTTCGTCGGCTCGGCGCTGCCCGCGCCGCGGCCGGAGCCGGGCGCGGCGCCCCTGGAGGCCGCGGCCGCCGCCGCCCGTTGGGCTCGTGCGAGCTGGGCCTTGGCCTTGATGTCGGCTAAAGTGCGAGCGCCGGTGCGAGCCGGGCTGCTCGTGGGAGGGAGAGGCGTCCTCGGCGACACTTGGCTGGGCGACGCGGGGATGGGAAGAATTCGTGACACTGGAATCTGAAACGAAACAAGAAAGTGAGCGCGGATCAGTCCTGCTCAAAAAGTGCCGGTGGGATTTGTATTTGTCTATTTAGTTTGGTTTCGGCCTTTCTGTTTTGTTCGATTTTCTTCGATGAGAAAAAAAAAAAAAACTGTAAAAAGAATGCTGATGATGTAAGTAAGTAAAGAGCGGGAAGATTTATGCGCTGTCACGGGAATCCATTGTGGCTACTTTAAATTCAGGTTTACAACAGTTGCCGTCTTCGTTTCAAAGGCATATATCAAGTGTCTTTATTGAATAGCCGCTGAAAGAAAGAGAGATGAGTCTAATGGACTGGAAGGAACATTCCGAATGAGGCCCTGGGTGGTGAGGCTTCCATCTAAGTCATGTTTCCACTTAAGCAGGGTCTACACATTCCGACTGTCGGGCCAAATTTGTGCATTTGCCCCCCGGGGCTGTTGGACGTCTTTGAAAGACGATCCTCTGGTGCCGTGTATTCTTCCTCCCCCATGTGTTCGGAAAAAAACGGGAGGCACCGACAACTGTCAGTGTTAAACCTGCTCTGCTGCTCAATTTTCACGACAGCAAATCCGATTGCGCGTGGTCAACACCGAGTGCGGCCGAGCTACGCACTCCGTGACTGTGATGTGATCGCCAATCTGGAAGCGGCCTGAATCTGACGCTATTTTTACAGATGCAAACAGTGGAGTGACCGGTCATGTGTGGAGCTGTTTACATTAAAAAAACAAAAAAAACAACAAAAAAAAAACGTGTTAACATTTTTTTTTTCAAACGCGTTAAATGTTAAAAATCGGCACGCTTCTACACCAATTATGCAGTAATATCGTTCTGACATACAGCGAGACTGCGGTGAAGTGGTCTGGCCTGTATCACCTCATAGGGGTGGCACAATTTAAGATGAGTTTTTTTCCACACTAATGTGAAGAAAGTCAGGTTAACATTGATCACTTATGATGTCACTGATATTTTTTTCAGCACACTATGACAATTAAAATGACGGTCAGTAATTTCTTTTCAAAAACCTACATTCACCACTAGGGATGTAACGATTGATCGAAAATCGATTTAAAATTGATTCTCCCCAATTAATTGATTCAATTCATCGAAAATTGGGTCTAAATTAATCTAGAAAATGATGTCTTGAAACATTTTTTCATTCGAGATGCATAGCACAATTTGAATGTGTAGATCAAATGATGCTTTTGTGCCAAACATCGTTGCGTATTGCGTTTGTGGACAACTGCAGAACCACACTCGTGCACAGACACAAGCATGGTAGCAATTTTTAAAAAATTGAATCGAATCGAAAATCGGGAACTGAAAATCGAAAAATCGAATCGGGGCTTGTGTGAATCGTTCCATCCCTATTCACCACCAATGGACAGCTCAAACACCGAGTTTAGGCAAAACCCAACTGAAACATCTTCCTACCTTGAGTGGCGGAACTCTCTGGCTGCCAGCCGAAGTGGGCGTGGCCGGGCTGGATATGGATGACGCTGGAGGAGACACGGAGGAGACGGAGGACACTGAGGAAACTGAAGATATTCGCTGTCTCTTTTCCGGGGTGGCCTCGCCCTCCGTCTCGCCGGGAGGCTTTCTTTTCTGCTGTTCTGAAGCGCCTTCCGGCTCGACCTCCGTCTCTTCAGGAGGCTTTACCCCAGACGTCGGTGGATCCTCTTTTACCTCCGTCCCGGCTTCTGGAAGCGGGCTTGCGTTGACAGCGGACTGGGGGAGTTCCGTTTCATCCTCTTTCTCGCTCGGCTCGGGCTGCGTCTCGGCTGCGACGTGCTCGTTGCGCTCCTTGGCTTCCGGTCTCAAGGTCGGAGCGGGCATCTTACGGTCTTCGGCCTGCTGAGAGCGCCTGGTCTTCATCAGCTCCGGGACGGCGAGCGATTCTTTCAGAGGAGGTCGTGTTTTCTCCTGCGACGGCGTGGACTTTGAGTCTTTGACCGCGCCGCCACTGTCGGTCCGACTGCGGTCCTTGGTGCCCTTCGCTTCCTCCGACACTCTAACGGCCTGCCTTGGCTGACGGGGCTTCGGTTCCCATTTCAGATCAGCTTTCGTCAGCTCTTTGGATTCCTCAAGACTGAGTCCAGAACTGCGTAGGGAAAGAATAATGGGGAGGCATGAATAATAACTTCATAACTAATCACTTCAGGTCACAGGTAAGTTGCAAGCAAGCACCAAATTACTGTTATAAGAATGGAACAAGTCTAGTATCTAATACATCTCACGTCAAGTCAAATTTATTGATGTAACCCCTAATCACAAGAGTCTCAAAGGGCTTCACAGGCTCACAGTTGACAAATATTAACGACATCCCCTGATCTGATCCATTTTTTTTTTTAAATGGTTCCGAAACCAGTCTTCTGCATTTTCTGTTTATTATGTTCCCAATGAGGAGCTTACTTAATGAGGAGCACTTAATTCATGTTTGACTAGCGAACGGTCTGCTAAGCTGTAAAGTTAGCGTAGCGTAGTGGCTCAAGTGTCGTCTCTTATTTCTGAGTTGCAAACCTTACGGGGGCAGTCATTCTCGTTTCTGATGATTAGCAAATAGATAATCCCTTGAATTTGAGTATAATAATCTTTGAAGTTGCCTCCATGATAATTGCTTCCTGAAGTGGAATCTGCCAGGTTTGCGCAAACCACACAAAAAATAACTTAGCTTTCAAAAAACAAAACAAATGGAGCCCGGGTGATATTGATTTTTTTTTTTTTTTTAAAGGTCAATGCCAATTCCGATATTTTGCAGAATAAATTTCAGATAACTGATTTTTTTTCGGGGGGCTGTTTGAACATAATTAACTTTTGTGTTGTTGTAATAGGTTTAAAAAAAATGGGGGAAATCAGCATTTTTTATGGACGTTTTTTTTAAAAGAGCCAATATCAGCCGATTAATCGATCGGGGCCTTTGTACATACGCACTACCTTGAAAATGCATATTATCAAATGTAAACAGGCAAAACTTGTCAAGTCATGTGATTCAAGTCTAAGTCAAGTCTCAAGTGGAGTCTTTCATGAGTTTTCGAAGTCCTGCATTTCTGCGACAAGCAGTAGAAAAAACGATTCCTTCCCGTTCGTCTCCAGTCAACCTACTTTTCACCATAGTAGCTCTCAAAGAAGGCCTCTTTCCAGTGCTCCATTTTTTTCTCCTTCTCGATTTCTTGGCGCATTCGCAGCTGCAACTCCGGAGTGAATTCGCCTGGCGAGAGCAAAAAAAAAAAAATCCTCGGTGACCATCAGTTGAATACAAACGCGATGCTGCCATTATCGGTCGGGAGCAGTTGCGCTGACCCTCAGACAGCCGTTCCTTCCACGACTGCGCCGCCGACGTGAAGAATTCGTTGTTCAAAGCCGAACTGGTCACCTTGAGGAGGCCGTCCGTGCAGGCCTGGTCGAAAAAGAGCCGCGCGTCAGGAATCACAAACTGCCAAGCACGTAATAAGATGCGAGGCACCTGCTGGTCCACTTCGGGCAAAAGTCGAAGCAGCCTCTGCTGGCAGTCCGGCGGCAGGACGGAGAAGGTGTGCTTGTTGATGATGGCCCGCAGGTTGGTGTTGACCAAAATGGAGTCTGGAGTCTCCACGTCGATTTTACACCTGTTACGTTTTAGGTGCCCTGTAGAGCCCCAAAAAAAAAAAAAAAAAAGTTTACAACAAGAGCTCCTTTACTATGGCAGCGTAACCGAAAATTGTTTGCAAGTCCCTGTCAAGTTAGCGAGTGCTATTCTTCAGACGTTACCTGCACTGAGACGACCTGACCGCTGAGAAACCTTCCTGGCTCCAACGGGGAGGCAAAGATCTGTCGGTGACATTCGTTAGCAACAAGATGTTGTTTGGATACCGGGCTGCCAACGCGGACGCTTCGTGGCGTACGCTCACCCGTCTTGGCGGTGATGTTGTCGGCCATGTCTTTGATGGTCTTCAACAGCAGCCTGGAACTGGAAGTGGTCGGCATGGCCGCCTGCCTGCGTTGATTTCGCTGTTGCTGCTGCTTCAAGGCCTGCAGAGCAAGAGCAAAGTCATGAATAACGAGAATAACGTGTGATAATGTGTCAGCGTGCGTGCCGAGCAATGAATCGGTGCCTCTTGACACTCGCCTCGCTCGGATAACAGCGAAATGACAAGCGGGGTTTACGTAACGCGCAATGTGTAAATTGCACGGGTTGGAGCTAAAATGTCCTCAGTAGCACAGATGGAGTAAATCACGATCCGCACCGTCGAGTGAAACCTCATTATGAAACACAGACGCGCGCACACACACACACACTACACACACACAAAAAAAAAAAAAAAAAAGCAGCAGCGAGCGGGAGAGAGAAAAATGCTGATCGGGTGGATTATAAGGACACGGACACTAAAACTCGACTGTGGGCATTTTTGTTTTCCCTCACTGATGAGTTTCAATGTTAAGATGACAGACCCTTTTTACGCTGTAAAAAGCTGACATTTTTTTCGGATTTAAGATCCACATGCAAAGTGTAAATATTGACCGATCAACTTTCCCTTTCCCAGGGCCATTTCAATAAAAGAACACTGAATTCTGAATCACTCTCAATTTCATCAAGCAGTGCAACATGTGTGATGTAATGTCTACATTGTAATATTTCTACTCCAATATGTGCATATGTGTAAATACTAGGGACAGACCGATTGTCGGCAAGAATATCGGCATCAGCTTTTTAAAAAAATCTGCTGGCCGATAATAAATCAATTTAAAACTGTGTTAACTTCAAGGAACTATTTATTCAAATTCGCAGTTAACTCTATAAGAGATTCGACTGACCCTGGGAACACTCTGCACCTTTTGTTTTCGTTTGAAATCAAAACAAAGTTAAGTGAAATGTTAACATTTCTGCTATTTGGGAATTTTGGAGGACTTTATTTACTGTAGAAAACTATACGGAGCTATTGTTTAAGTTTTCATTTATGTTGTTGAAGATATGCTGATATGTTTGATGCTTGCAAACAAAGATGTATATTTGGCAAACATTTAGAATTAAAAAAAAAAAATAAAATCGACATTATGCAAATCTGAAAAATTGTTCATGCATGTTCAAAATGGTTCCTGCTTAACAAGACGTTTCAACAAAGTTAAGAGTTTCATTAACAGTCTTTGGCCATCAGAGTTTGGGGCATATTAACACTGTCTGAAACTTTTAATTTTACTTTGGACGGTAGTGAAAAATGCCCACAAATGTTTCAAGTTGTGATGTTGGCTTGTTTTTGCTGCTTCATAAAAAAATAACAACAACAAAACAATCAAACAGCAATAATAACATAACCCCAGACAAAAAGGATCGGACTCAAAACCAACGCAGTCTTCGGGTGTCATAGGACACCTTGGCGCCGCTGAAAACGCTTATGAATAACCTTTTTTGAAAAGAAAAAACTCACACTTGTCAGTCCTCCACCTACCTGTTTGAGAGCTTTCTTGCTGTGCTTCTGCGAGGGCGAGATGAGCTTGGCGGCGGCGGCGACGGACGGAGACGAGCAGCGAGGCTGCGGCGACGTCGGCTGCTGCTGCGACGGCAGCTTGGAGGGAACTGTTGAGACACAACATGCAGATGTTACAAAATACACTTCCTGAGGGCGGCGCGCCCACTGTAAAACACGGCGCTCTTTTGTTTGCATGAAACCGAAACCACGGCGGGAGCACAAAAGACGCCCCGATGGGATTACCCCGCCGACAATAACGATAAGTAGAAATGCTCAGTGGGGCCATTGTTAGGAACAATCTCTGCAGACCTACTTTCTAGTAAAATCGTTTTTCTAGTAGAACACAGAAATGTTGCCATTTACATTTCAAACTTACAGTGTTTTGAGCCAATATATCATAATTATACGTTATATATTATCATATGCCAAACCACGGGTCAGAAATTGAGATACCAGTCGAACCTTAACTTTGGTGCATCGTTACAGCTTCATGTGAAGGTCAACAAATAGTCTCAAGAAGCCAAGTTTGGGGTATTTTCACTAGGGATAGACCGATTATTGGTCAATGTTTACTTAATTGATGAACGTATTGGTAGAATGTAGGCCAAATGCTACAAAATTCCCTTTTTTTTTGTTTACTTGCGCACGCGCTCATCAATACACCTTGAAAAAAAAAAGGCAACGTTATTAGCATTTACCCTACAAGTCGAACGTATTTGGTCAAAGTGGAAGTCAACCCAAAACTTTCTTTACAATAATATGTTCTATGCGCCTTCACTAGTCTAAACACGCCATTCTGAGTAATTGTCTGTGGGATATGAATTAAACAGCAAAATCCACCAATTTTTAGCCATATCTGGGGGCGGCCATTTTGTCACTTCTGTCGACTGAAAATGACACGAAAATAACGACCAATCACGGCTCACCTGTTTTCTAAAGCTGAGGCATGATTGGTCGTTACCTGAGCCCCGAGCAACTGTGATGTCGTTTTCAGTCGACAACAAGCGCCAAAATGGCCGCCCCGATGAGATGGACAAAAATGGGTGGATTTTACTGCTTTACTCATGTTCCACAAACACAATATTAATCCAAATGCAATTTTTAAACTAGTGGGGCTGCATAGAACATTTTCTTGTGAAGACATTTTCGGGGTTGACTTCCCCTATAAACCCCGCAAATAACAAGGGTTCACTGCACTCGGATCAAAGACTCCATCTGGAACACCTTCCAACTTTCGCAGAACTCAAAACCTTTGACAGTATTGTCTCGGAACTCAGGCGATTGCGCCAGTGCCAGTTGACTGGTTCCTATGACTGTGCGCCGTTACCTGGTCGCATCCAGCGTCTCCTCCTGCCTTCCTGAGGGCCGCTGTTGTTTTCCGAGCTTCGCGAGTCGGACAGGTTGTCGCTGCTCTCTTCGGATTCTTCCTCCGACAACTCCGTGGCCACCCCCGAGATGTCCTTCTTCAGAAACACACAAGTTGGTGGTGGCCTGCTGTGTTTTTTTTTTTGTGGTTTTTTTTCTCCATGTGTGTTCAGACTGACCTTTAAGGTGTAGACGCCCATCCTGCCCGGAACTTTGTAGAAGATGCCCTCCTCGCCGCGGGAGTTTGTGTGCAACATTGCATTCAGACATGCTAACGGCGACGTTCCGCTGCATTCGGCATCGGCGGGGAGGGAGAAATTGTTTCAGCTCATTAATCGTTTTTCAGCACACTGCCATAATATCAATACGGTACATAACAACATGCCAAGGTTATTATAGTCAATGGACCCTAATAAAAAATTTTTTTAAAAAAGAACTAAAATTGAAAAAAAATTCCGTTAATGAAATAAAATAAAAATGAAACTCGTTGAAAAAACTGTAATTACAGCAAAAATGTAATTCGCTATCATTTTTTGTCAATTAATATAATATGTTCGGGGTTCATTTTAAATGTATTTATTTCAGTATTACTGTTCGGCCGTGCAGAAGAAAGAAGGTTTAACAGTCGTTTGGGAATTGTAGTTTACTTGACTTTATTACACAATATTTTTGTGACTTTTTCTTTTTATCTTGCACTTGACAAGTACTCCATGATACTAAGAAAAAATGAAACTAATACTAAAACTAATGAAAAAAACTAAAATTAAACATTTTCAAAAGACAAAACTAATGAGAATTAAACTTGTTCGAGAAACTAATTAACTCAATTAAAAAAAAAAGTTGAACGAAATAAAAACTACAATGAAAAATCCCAAACTATTATGACAACATACTGCAAAATGCTCACTAAAAATTGTGTTTTTTCTTCATTCGCCCAGGTCACAGTAATCCACAAGGGTTGATTCACGGCAACTGGACCTTGGACCTTCCCCAAAAATTTTTTTAAAAATGACTTGGGCAATTATGGTATTAAGGTAACAACATTGCAGATGAGTTCACAAATAACTTGATTGGTGCAATCTGAAGAATTTACTTCCCAAGAGTTTTGTTTTTCTTGTTTTATGTCCGCTAGTGGTACGCAGGCCCCATCTAGTGGTCGTAAGCAAAACAGTCACTGAATTAAATGTTCAAAACTCTGCTTAATGGCTTGAAGTTTTTTTCACCTAGTACACTGCATTACTTGCAATGACTTACTGAAAAATCGTAGTTGCACATATTGTTTTATGACTAACTTTGTGTTCTTCGGGCAGTATAATATAGGACACATGAATGTTAGTAAAAGTCATCCCAAACAGTGAGTTTGTTAGTTATGTAGGGGACGGAGGGTGGGGTGCAATCTAACTTGTTCTTACCTTCTGGATGAAAACAGTGACAATGATACAGAAAAAAAAGAAATGAAAACAATTAGAAGAGAATTTGAGGTGATAGGAAGCAATCAACTGAAGTGACGATACAGACGACAGTGGTGAAAACAGAAATACTGTTGTTGGTGTTTTTGGTTTTTTTTTACCTTATCTCTTTAAGTCTTTCTCTTTGGATCACCTGCAAGATTTCTTTATGGCTCATGGGTGTGTTGGGGTATTTCTCCAGCACCTGAGACATGGGAAGAGAAACACAACAACATGAATTCATCAGGTACACCTGCACAACTGATGGTCGCACCGGCCTATAGGCGATTACTATTTGGTCCAGCCAGAAAAAATGGCGAATAAACGGACGGTGGAAGGGTACCCCAGCTGTAGGTGGAAGGCGATAAACGGGCCGCAAATTTTTTGTAACATGCCCCGCTCTCATAACAGCGTCGAAAAAGTGTGAATTGCTGTGTGTTGTTGGACTTTAACAACACAGGTGGGAGGGACAAAGTCTCATGGAATCTTTTTTGTGCACTGTCTTAGATTTTCAGGGTGAAACGACTGAACGTCAAGGAAAGGACGGGGATTGTCAGTTTATCTTTGCACACAGCTAGGTGGTCAGAAATGTTTGAAATGTGTAGTGATTGTACTTGTTTATAATGGCCACTTTATCATCGTCCCCCGGCTTTGCCTTAAAGTCTCTCTATATTCTGTCAACATTTTTAACACTCATTCTAGCACATCCCGATGATAGAACAAGTTAGAATGGTTGGATTTGGACACCTACTATTTTTGAGTTCAGACCCGAACCTGCAGCATGGCGGAAAAAGTGACTACCAATCACGTGATTTTGACCTATCCATTCACTGGTAGGAATTCTATTGTCGTAGGTGATGTAATGTTGTTGAGCACCATGCAAAGATCCAACTTTAACGGTCTGTGCAACTGTGCTTTAAGCTTTGAATATCTAATGTCAGTACATGACAATAACTTGAGCTAATGCTACGAAAGTCAGACACTAACGTAGACTGCTGTTTTGACTTCATTAGCACGTCAGGCTAACTGTCATGAGAAATGTTGCGGGGTTCTAGTGACACTATTACATTCAAAACAACGACAACACCAGCATTAAATTATATATTGAAATTTTGTATGTGCTTTTGTGACGTGTTCATCGTGTTTATTGACAAAACGTCGGAACTTCGAAGTAGCATACTACTCGACTAGGCTAGCTGCGTTAACTCCCGCGCCCCTCGCGCCGTAAGTCGACTCAATTCCTCGACACACGAACGTATTTCACGTTACGGGCACGAACAACTTTATTGATCGAGTCTTTTGTGACACCCGGCTGATATCACACTCACACATACGAGGCCTGCTGTGAGTGGACATTGTAAGTAACACAAGTGTCACTCAAGTGGGCGCGTTGGAGGGCCACGCATGACATATTTGTACCGTCTTCGCGGCTTCCGCCCACGTCCTTCCTTTCTTCTTCTTTTTCTGTCGCTCCCTCATTGTCGTCGTCGTTGTTGTTGTGCAACGCTCGTCTTCAGTTGAAATGGTGTCGCCGCCACCGCCGCGTAGGCCCTGCTATGTCCGCCATGTTGGATTTTACTGTAAGGGGGGGAGGGGGAATTGTGGGATCACGTGACCGCCGCCGATGATGTGACGTCATCCTACTGTACGTGTGTCATTCTCTTGACTCAGCAACCTTTCCCACGCTGCTGTGCTAGGAAACTGTTTTTTTTTTATTTCAAAATTTATATTGAGACTTTCAATTACCCATTTAAAAACACGCGATTGTTGTATAACAAAATGTAAAAACATCAATGTAATACAAAAAGTAAACAACACAAAAAAACAAAACATAAGGCACAGTAAACTTTCATTCCAGGTCAAGTAGAGATAGCGCACTAAGGAATTGAAAAATGCAAACACTTTTCTTTTTCTTTTATTTCAAAGTATTTACATTCAGATTAAACTCTACAGTAAATATCTGAAAATTTGGTAGGGATTTAGACATTCTTATTTTGTGCAAATAATATTTGCCAAATAACAGCATAAGATTGATCACAAAGGACAAAGACAATGTCATCATCAACAAAAATCGTAATTATATCTTTTACACCAAGTTCAATGTTATTACCATTTTTTTCGACATATTAAAAAAAAGACTCATAAATGTAGAATTGTCTCTGACTCACTCCAACAAAGGTGGATCTATGGTCTAAGTCAATGAACTTGGAAAGTGAATTATTGCGTGGATACATATTTTGCAGTATTTTAAATTCAATCTATTTTATTTGAAATGCAGAATTGAAAAGGGCATAACCATGTTATACGCCAATTTAATTCTGCATTTCAATAGAAGTTTCCTCATGAGGAAATTGTTTTATATCTTGAAAAAAGTATGATTAACACGTTTATTTGTGCATTTTATCATAAATATATCAATTCCTCTAATTGTGAGAGAACGTGTTCTATTACGTCTTTATAGCTTAGATGTCAGATGACATTTCATCAACTCAAGAATACTCTGAGGAAGATCGTTTACATTAGACTTAAATTATTTGAATTTGACATGAAATTACTTTATACCAGACAATAGCGTATTACCATTACTTTGAAATAAATCCGCAACATGAATTATACCTCTTTCAATCCAGGCTTTATTGTATTTCCGGTAAAATCTCGTACCCTTTCAGGTGATGATGATGCTGGTGTGGTTTGAATCCGCTTTACAGAAAATTCCTTACATTGGTCAACATTTATGAGGTATTTTTTTAGGCCATTGTTTGTATATGTGTGGTTGAATGGATTCGTCATGGAATCGAAGAGGAGGAGTTAGCGTTACACATAGTAACAATGTCTTTTCGCGGCATTTTCTTTCTGATTTGATCCAGCCGTCAACACGACAAGCGCACCGTTTGTTAACACTTGTTACTCTGTTTACATCGATTAACGGTGTTTCTGGCTTTTGACTTTTCCTGTCTCTGTATATATATATTTCATATATTGTCATTTTATTGTATTAAAAAGCAAAAAAAATGTTTAGGCAGTGGTTATTTTTGCCGTGACCAGCTCTGATTGATCAAACGCCGCATCGATCTAATGGCTGTTATTGGTCAATTGCCGGGGCGAGGGAGGGTGTTGCCGTGAATTGGCTTACGTGATTACGGTAGGTTGGCTGTGAATAGGTTATTTTACCGTGACGTGTGGGCTGCCGGGATTCGGGTATTTTGCCGTGAGTCCCGCACACTGCGTGGTTCCTGCCTCACTTCACCCTCCTTGTGTCTTTTCATGAAGTTTTCATTTTGTTTCATCACTGAAATTAGGCCGTTATCGTGATTACCATTTTATTATTCTATTATTATTTAATTTACTACATTTGGGGCTCGGTGTGCTTCATTTTTGCCTAAAAGTTATTTAAAAATCTGTTTTTATTTAGTCTAGAGAAAATTTTGAGTGCTAGGTAACTGATTCTTAGCATCGAGATCAAAATTATGGTTTAAGAACTTTGTTGCAACGTGAATATTAAAAAAAAAAAAAAACGTTTCTTGGCTTACAAAATTGACAGATTTAGGAGTATCACCATTTTTTTCAATGCTGGCCATTGAATGAACTTGGCTGATGATGCTCCAACCTTTTACAAGTTGTGGGAAGGCCATCCCTCTTCTGTCCGCAAGGAGGCAAGTGTTGCTGTCTCCACGTGTCACACCATGGACAATCACATTTGTTTTTGTAATGTAAACGAGTACATACAAATATCGCATTTAACAACAACAACAAAAATCACAATTGCGCATCAAGCCCTGAAGTGTGACCGTAGCCTAATATGGACTTAAAACACTTTCTTGTTTCGTCTTGTACTTCTTTGTGCTCTGCATCATCCAAATTACGCTGCTTTGGGAGAATCTGGAAGTTTCCCCATTTGATAATAATAAAAAAAAAAAAAAAAAAAAAAAAAGACAAGTTAAAGGAGTCCACCCCCAAAAAATTATTTACAATAATATGTTCTCTGCAGTCCAGTAGTCTAAACACAGAATTCCAATTGATACTGTGCTTGTGGAATATTAGTTTCGAAATAAAATGCACCTGTTTCTGCCCATCTCAGGGGGCGGCCATTTTGTCACTTGCTGTACCTAAACTCTGAGCAACTATGATGTCATTTTCAGTTGAAAGCAAGTGACAAAATGGCCACCACTTGAGCTTGCCAAACGGGTGGATTTTTGCTGCTTAACTCATATTCCACAAATGCAATACCATTCACAATGCTGTGATAAAATTAGTGGAGGTGCATAGAACATATTGTAAAGAACATTTTGGGCTTGACTTCCTCTTTAAATAATGTTGGAGAACAATGACAAAGTTACATGTAGCATCACGTACCAGCATTTTGACTTCGATACCTGCATAACGTACCTCAACACCGGTATATCGACAAAAAAGTGAGACATCAGCAAAAGCGGAAACATTAAAACTGACAAAAGAATTTTTATGAATTCAAGGTATCGGGCTACACTTGATAAGAAAATAACATTTTTAAAGGTGAACATTTAAAAAAAAAAAACATCATGCCCGACTTAAAGATGTGACAGCTCTTTGGCCATTTTTAAGTTCTTTTCTAGGAAAACAAGGGCATCAACATTTTCCTCCGACAGCCTAGCGCGTCCAGGACCGCAGGTGACAGCCGACGTGCTCAACACGTGCTCTGAAGCACAGCTTGAGGCTGGAATGCACATGTACTGTTTGGCAAAATGTGCCAGGGTTGGCAGGACACTTGAGTGGCTCCTCCACCAGGTGAGCGGGTCTTCCGAGGCCATTATCTCGTCCATTTTTTGATACAACAAAAATTCCCTTCTCAGTTTGTTAGCAGCGGTCATGGAAGGGCTGTCCTGTTCCTCAGCCACACTTGCAGCTTCGGACTCTCCCATCTTTTCAGCTTTGATGGCGGATAGCAAGCTTTTTAAGTCAGTTCTTTTCACTGGTTTTGGCCCGTTTTGTTCTTCCTGATGCTCTGCGTCTTGGACCACCACAGCCGGTGGCCACTCATCCATTTTCTGCAAAAGTAACGCCTTCACTTCTTCCTCCAGGGTGACAAAGCTATTCTTAAACCTCGGGTCCAAGAAGGTCGCGGCGTTAAGCATCCTGTCCAACGCTGCGCTGGCATATCTTTCGGCGAAGTCTTTTCGGATTTTGTCTTTCATGACACACGAAAGAGCACATTCGTCCTCTTTCGCTGCCAGACAGGAAAATATTTTCCATTTCAGGGGCAACACAGAAGACAACGTGGGGTCCCTCTCGCCACTTAACGCATCTGTGAAGCTGCTGAGTGGGCCGAGGACCTCTCGAACAGTTGCTAGGATGGCCATGTCCGTGCCTTTGGGGATCAGGTGGCGGTGCTTCTTCCCGTTCTCAGCCAAAACAGCACAGACGGCTCGCTGCTGCGAACAGAATCTGTCCACCATTGCAAAGGTGGAGTTCCATCGCGAGGGCTCGTCATGAATTAATTTTTGGTCGGGTAACTTCAGCGCCTTCTGTTTCTCCTTCAAGCTCCTCATCATTTTATTCGACCGAGCAAAGGCGGACACGGTTGACCGGATCTTCGACAAGCACGCCGAGACTCGATCCAGCCCTAAAGCCTTGCCCACGGCCAGATGCAGATTGTGGCCAAAACACGGGATCCAGTTGTAGGTTCCAAACGCCTTTTTGTTGTTGGCAACATTCTCAGTGGTTATCCCAGACATTTTTGAAAGGTCCAGTCCCCATTTCTCTGACAGTATCTCCTCTAGTGCCTCATGGATACTTTTGGACGTATGGTCTGAATATAACACGGAGCATCCCAAACACCAGGACTGCGCTTCCCAGAGCCGATTAATAAATTGGATCGTGACGGCCATGTACGCATCAACTGTCCGGCTTGTCCAGATGTCGGTGGTACAAGCAAAGAAAGGCTGGTTGATGAGTTGCGCCAGAATGATCTCCCTGGTCTGACTGTAAAGTTTGGGGATTTCATTTCTCATGAAATAATTTCCTCCAGGCATGTTATATCTTTGGTCCAGATGACGCACAAGGTTCTGGAATCCGGGTTTCTCGACAGTATACACGGGCACCTGATCAAGGCATATGAACTCGGCAACGGCTCTGTTCAATCTTTTTGCATCCGTTGAGTCAGAATGATACTTTCTGGTGCCCTCACATAAAGTTGGAAGAGGAGACTGCCTCGAGTAGGTTGATTTTCTCGCCGTCTGTTTTTGGGCCTGAGGGAGAGCGAGACAAAAATCAACTTCACTGTTTATACACTTTAAAAGGGAAGTCAACCCAATTTGGGTTTTAACAAGAATATCGTCGCTGCACTGCGAAAAACATTTGATGATGTAGCTGATTGTCTGTCACCAAATTTTTGTTTTCTTGGGCAAACAGTAATAGGAGCAGCTCCGGCTCGAGGCCCTTATAGGACAACCCCGGTACTGCACAGCATCTATTATGTACCGGTAGTTCACTTTTAGCCATGACGGTAGAACTATTGTTTCAGTGGACCATCGACCAATTTTTCTAGAAAAAAATGGAATCAAAGAAAATGCTGTTGACCCTCTGCAACGGTTAAGCTGCCATGGTTGTGACAATGAAGCCCAAGGCTCCGGACTAACTTTCATTACTAGGAGCACACTGGCCCCTAACCTGAAATTTTAGGAGCGCACACAAAGCAACTTGAGATGTAAATGTTCACATTTGTACTCATTTTCACTATATTACTGACTCTACATCATGGATGAATGGGCAAAAGTGTGGCGCAAAAGTTTGTCAGCAACAACAAAAGTATTCAAAAAAAAAAAAAATTGTGCAAACTATCCGAGTAGATAGTGCGAGTAAATTTTCAGTCCCAAATTTAAAGGGCAAAATGCCACCATTTGGGGGCAGTCTGGAGCCCTGAAAGCACAGGTACAGATCCAGGGGCACCCAAGGGGGCGCATCCTGCCTATTTTTCTTAAACAGATTGACATCTTTTTGCTAAAAAACAAAGATCTCGCAAGATTTTTCTATAAACGCCCATTTTTCACCATGTCTATCAATGTAAACACAATCCAAAATGTTGGGAAGTAACATCTTTGGTGTCTAACCTTTGCAACTTTTACTTTACCAACGGGGTGATTATGATGTGTGTTGATCTTTACAACAGCAATCTTCTGTCCATCCTTGGTAGCCCTGAACTGCACAAACGCTCCACAATCTTCACGGAAGGTGCTGTTTGAAAGAAGAAGGAAAAAAAAGTACATCAGTAAATCAGGGTTCATTTGATCAGATGCCATTGCTTAGCAGAGGTTCTCAAATGGGGGTAAGTGAGATTTTAAAATATTTTTTTAAATGAAGAATCAGTACATAAATTGAGCTTGATCACAGCAACAAAACTCACCCGTTTTTATCCATCTCATGGGAGGGGCCATTTTGTCATTTGCTGTCGACTGAAAATGACATCACAGTTTCTCAGGTAATGACCAATCATGGCTCAGATTCAGAAAACAGGTGAGCCGTGATTGGTTGTTACCTGAGGCCTGAGCATCTGTGATGTCATTTTCAGTCGACGGCAATTAACAAAATGGCCTCCCCCTGAGATTGATAAGAACAAGTGGATTTTGCTGCTTATTTCGTATTCCACAAACACAATATTAATCAGAATATCAACTTTAGACTAGTGGGGTTGCAAAGAACATACTATTGTAAAGAAAATTTGGGGGTTGACTTTGGCTTTAGTAATGTATGTGAAGACACTGACCATGTATACGATTTGTCAAAATAATTAATCAACAATGATGTAACATGGTTGAAAACAGATTTCAATTTACACTTCTCTACAAATCTCTGCAAATATTAACATTTGCAAAATATAACTTCACTGACGAGCTATTTTCTTTTTTGAACAATCTCACGGGCTACTCATGTGGTCCTTGGGAGGGCGAGGGGGTGTCAGTGCTGACCCGTGATCTAGATCAACCACTACAAATTATGTTTGAGAAAGTTTAAGAAATGAGCACTTTGTTTTACGTCTTTTTTATTATTTCAACCAAAATGCTTTGTGTTGGTTAGGGGGTACTTGGCCGAAAAAAAATGTTTCACATTGGGGTATATAACCAATGAAAAAAGTTGAGAAGCACTGCCCTACAATATAAGGGACGGCCGAGGCCTCATGGAATTTTGGATACTTACTAGTACAGTTCTGAACTTTTTGTCTTCTTCGATTCATATTTTCTCCCACCCTTCACACACGTGTAGCGAATTTCATAATATTTCAGAGCAGGGTTATCATGTACATTCACCCGTTTCTGGGCTGCTTTGAAGGTCCGCGTGTCTCTACGCCAGTAGGACACACTTTGCGCCTTCTCAAAAGAGGCAATCGCGTCCTCTACTTCTTTAAATGTAGAAAATTCATCACCAAGGCAGAGTGAAGGCGACTCCATCACGGCAGCATTCACGATTACAACTCTGTCGATCAAGATGCGTCTTCTCACATGCAACAGGAGCAAATCCGAGTCCACCACGGCAACATTCACGGCACATCCGTGATTCACGGTCAAATGTGGCCAATATGGCGTCGATTACCGCGCGCTCGACCTAGTTCTCGCGCGATAAAGTGCTCGCGTGAGATTTACCGGCTCGCGTGAGATTTGCCTGCAATATCACGCTAACACGAGAGTTGTCGGTCTCGACGAAATAAATAGATATTTATTTTTATAATGATTCTCAAGCTTATATAAAAGTGATCAATAGCTCACTGATCAAAAAGGCAATGAACCAGTCACTACATTGAATGTACGTGACATATGCATACACCCACTGGCATTCATTGAGCATTATGCTCAATGGTGTATACTAGTTTTCTCTGTACAGTATAGGGTTAAGTAGGTCGGATACGCAATTTTAGCCTCTAGTGTAAAAAGATTTTTACGGTGTACCGGGAGTTCACATTAACTCACAGTACCCTCTCTTGTTCTATTTCTCTCTTGCACTTTGTGATACCCATACGACTCATTCAGTAACTCGGATACCTCCAATTAAAATAAAAATGATGACGATGATGTTTTTGCCTGCCTGCGGTAACGGTTTATTTGGCGTGTGCACCGTCGCGAATACGTAAAAAATGATACAAACACACTCGTAACGCGCCACCAACGCAAAGGCTAACTTCAAAATAAAAGTTTGCGCCAGTACAGTAGCCTTAATAGACTTTTATTTTGAAGTTGGCCCGCGTGCTGGTGTGACGTGTACCTTGACTTACATTCTCGACATTTTGGCTTACCTTGTTTTAGAGAGAGTTTCAACCAACATCAACAGAACGCCATCCCGAAATCATATTCAAGCGCTGATTTTGGACGAGCGAGCGAAAAAACGCTCGCTCACTCACTAGGAATCCGCAAGTTAAATACGGCATCACTTTATGATACGGCACAAGTCTGTGCCACTAACGAGAGCGTAAACATTGACGTCACGACATCGCGATACGGACGAGACGTGAAGTGTATTCAAATGCAGTCGGACAAATTAAAATTCGAACAAAAACAGTATCTGTGTGCTGTATATATTACCTGTTACATACCTTTGTATTAATTAACTTAATGGTCTGCTGTTACCCACCACCTAATTTACCTGGAAACAGTCGAATAAAGTGACTTATTTCCCTCCACTGTAAAGTGTACTTGTACTTTGGAATAAACATAAATAGAACAGGTATTTATGTCATTTTCCTGCGCCGCGTCGCTGGGTTTCCATAACAACCACAATGGCGGCAGTGATGTGGTATAAAAAAAAAAAACAGTACACAGTAGAGGGGCATAACGTACTTCAACGAGATTGAGTCTAGGAACATTAGAGAAGCACTTTTATACACACACATTTATGTACGTATTCTTTTGACATTCATAAAAAACATCTAATGATGTACTGTATTTATTATGTTATTTATAACATTTTTATTCATTTTTAACATTGATTCATTTTTTGTAATTGAAGGAATATTTTAAAAAGTGCTGTGCCCCCCCCACATCTTTATTTTCACATTGAAGAACAGTACACTCAATTCACTTGTCACAATGTCGCCAATGTAAAAAAATAAGGCAGCTAAATAGCCAGAGCAAGCCTTTCTGATACAAACCATATTTGCCTGACAGTTACAGTTGCGAGCGACACATGCCACCACCACCGATACTCCCAAAAAATGCAAATGAAATGGTCAAACACGGAAGCTTTGGCTGTGCTTTTTTTTGCTGATATCCTCTTTGTTAGAAAGCACCAGTTCCTGTAGTAGGTCCTCATGCTTACCGGCGTCGTCGTTGTCACACGCTAAGCTAATATGGCAGGGCGGAGCCGGATCCTACTCAGGGGCTGGTTCGAAGCGAGGCCTCGGGTACGAGACAGGCGGCCGAGGAGGGTCTGCGACACGGACCCTGAGAGAGTGACGTCAGGGCGGTGGATGACACGGATGCTGAAACACACGTCGCTTGTGGGGCCTGATACCTGCAACGGCCAAAGAAAACATTTTCTGCAATTACACGGGGAAATTGTTGTGCTCATTGTTGTGAATATTAGCTTATTTATGAAATTTTATTGGCATTTCGTGGCAATTTACTTGGCATTTTTGCCAATTCCATTTTATCATTATTATTAGTAATAGTGGTGGTAGTAGTAGTATTTAATGATCATAATGATGATGATTATACTTCCAATTCTTATTTTTATCATTCTGCTCACTATACAGGAACCGTTGGGCACTCCGGTCTCACCAGGATCGGGATTTCCTGAGCCGCGCCGACGACCGGGTCCTCTCCCGCATGACGACTTCCGACCGGGGGTCCGGCATCAAGCTGGGGGAGAAGACCCTCTCCAGTTGGGACCCGTGAAAGTTGAGGGTGAACATGCTGGGCGGAGACACATCCAGCTCCAGTAGCATGATGTTCTCCGCCTGCTCACACACACACACACGCACACACCAGAAGGAGCAGCAAAATATTCATTGAATTGAAGTCATGGCTTTAAAGTACAATAATACAGACGGCTATTTTCTCTCGTTACAAGACACTTTACAAAAATGTGTTGTTTTTTTTGTTTTTTTTTAACGGAATAATGGCTTTTCCCTTCATTCAGATACGTGTGTCGTGGAACACGTGAAACTTGCATCTCAAGGCGCTGACCTGATATCTGGACGGGGCCCCGGTTGCCGTGGCGACAGCGGCTTGGGCATACTGGCTGATTGGACGCTTGTATCCCACGGCGGACAGAGGTCTTCGCTTCACCCGAGTGGCCGTGCTAGCATACGCATGGGGGCAAGTAAGTGAGCGAGCGAGCGAGTGAGTGCCAACCGGTCCTGCCGCATCCAGCACCAGCGTTTACGCTGTTTTTAATTATATAATAAAACAATAATGCTAACTGTTGCAAAATATCTCATGTTTTTTTTTTTTGGGTGAAATTATTTCATCCCTAGTATAAAGTCATCCAGGCATCCGCATCCAGCACAGGATACACTTGTATTTTTTCCAATCGTACCGTTCCACCGGGATGACCGACATCAGCCTCCACTGATCTTCCTCGTCGTCAAAGTGAAGTCTGTTGATCATCTTCTTCTTTTCAGCGGGAGGGACGAAATTCTCCATCAGGAGGGATCTGAAAATATGCGCGGTGGTAATCCGTATAATACACGCTCGCCAATGTATTAGGTACAGATGAGCTCATGCTAATCTCGGGGTGGAGAACATTCCATTAATAATAATAACGTGACCCGAAATAATATTTGTTCTCACTTGTACTTGAGCTCTCGGGTGAGTTCCTCCTGCGTTTGCTCCAGTTCCTGCCTGGTTGCGACGTGCTCGTCCATCACGTCGCGCATCTCGGCCCATACCAGCTGCAGTTTAGTGTACAGCTAAACATGCGGGCGCCACATGAGACAACATAAAAGTAAAGTGAAAGACTTGCATTAAAAGTAGCCAGGAAAAGAAAGTTAAGTTTTGAAAAAGAAAAGTTAGTATTTTTGAGGAAAAAAATATATATTTGGGGAAAAAAGTCTGTATATTTTGGAGAGAAAAAAATAATAATATGAGTTAAAAGTCATAATCTGTGTATATTTTGAGGGTATATTTTGGGGACTACTGTACATATATTTTCATGGAAAACTTATAGATCTCAAAGGAAAAAAGATTTACATTATCGAGCAAACAAATGTAGATTTTCCCGAAATTTTTTTTTTTTTTTTTTTAAGTTTGTTTTGAAAAATGAGATTACTTTGAAAAGGTTGCATATTTCAAAGAATATGTGTATGTTCGAGAAAAACTGTTTATGATTGAGAATTATTACTTTTTTGTGTATTTTGTGGCAAAAGAATACTATTTATGAAGAAAAATAATTCTTCAAAGGAAAGAGGAGGAAATTAAAAAATATTGTATTTTGGGGGAAAACATTTTCATGAAAATTTGTAGATTTTAATCTTAAAAAAGAATAATTTCCAGAAAACGAATGTGCTCTCATTTTCTAGTTCATAAATAAACTAATAAAACTAAAACTAATACTAATGATAATACAGTAAAAACAAAACTAACAGGGACATTGTCAGCAATCCATCCATCTTTTTTAATCTTGCACACAAGAAATAACCTGTATTATAAAAATGTAAACAAATACTAAAAATATTGAAAACTAAATGAAAAAATCCAAACTTTGAGAACCCTGGTCTGCAGTAACTTGCGTCCATATGCAAAATGGATCGCCGCGATCTCGGGAAAAATCGACAATATCAAATTAGATGTGCGCAACTCAAAAAGACGGGATACGGTGAGACCATAAAAAATATAAAAACAATATTTCAATATTTCAATATTCAGTATTTTTGCCGCACGTATTTTTCAGCCGACAGCTTTTTGCGTCGTACGCACTTCAAATGTGTCCCTAATGAAGCGTCCTGCTGAGCCCATTTGGTGGTTTGTGAGCGTTCTGACCTTCCTCAGCTTCTTGGTCTTCATCTCCACTTCCTGCTGCAGCGAGGAGAAGGTCTCCCTCATCTCCAGCGTCTCCTCGTCCTGCAGCATCACCTGCTGCTGCATCTCCCGCTCCCGGCGGATCTTCGGAAAAAACGCTCGCTCTCGCTCACTCGCTCCGGTCGCTGGCGGACGTTTGAATGGGAAGTTTTCTCACCTGCTCGGCGATCTCCTGCCGCTTCTGTTCCAGCAACTTCTGCTGTTCGTTGGTGTGGTCCATGATGGTCTTACCTCCCTCTAGCAATTTGCTCTCCATGGCCTGGCCAGAAAAACATGTGGACATGACGCTCGGGGCAAGACCAGAGTACAGTCATACACCATAAAATATGAATATTTGAATATACAAGCACAGAGTATATTACCGAAGCCTATTGCGTTCACTTGGAAAAAAAAATCCTGTTTGTCTAAGCAATTTTGGGGGGAGGGATTTGTCTTTTTTTCTGTTTTTAGGAATATTATTTTCTGTTTTGGAATATTTTCTTCTGTGTTACATTTTTTTTTCCTCCTGTTTTATGGAATTAATTTTTCTGTGTTTTTTTTTTTTTTTTTTCAGTTATTCAGAATATTGTTTTTAATGACCAGAAAAACAACAGGGACAAAAATATATATAAAAACAACAACAACAACAACAGAAAATCTAAAAAATATTTGAAAAAAAACAAAGCCCCCAAAAAATTACTCAGAAAAACAGGACGTTTTGTTTAAGTGAATGCAATATGCTTCCATAATATATGTATTATACATGAAAAAATAAAAAAAAGCTCAATAAAAAAAGTCCTATATTTTCAAAATTAATTTGTTTTAAAAATGACAGATTTTTTAGGAGAAATTTTAAATATTTTTGAGAAAATGACATATATATATATATATATATATATATTTTTTTTTTTTATTTTTTTATTTTTTTTTTTTTTACAATACTTTAGTTGTATGCTGCAGAGAAATGTTTTTTTTAAATATATTTTCAAGGAGAATGTATATTTTTCAGAGGAGGAACGGGGATGAATAATACATTTTCAAGTAAAAATGGATGTATTTCCATGAGAGGATTTTGGCCATCCCATCGTTTGTCTATACCTTGTACTTCTCAATGATCTTCTCCACGGCCTCCTGATCCCACTGGCCATCGTCTATTTTCCCACCGGAGTGGCGCCACTTCATTGGGGGCCCTTTGCCGACTCCTCCCTCGTCCTCCTTCCACAGTTGCGCGAGGTCCCTGCTGAGTCTCTTGCTGTCCCGCCGCCGCTGCCGCCGCTCCCTGGCCAAGGCGCCTCGCTCCTCCAGGAGGGCCTTGAGTCTGGCGATCTCCCTCTGGAAGTCCCTGAGGAGGGCGGCCTCGGGGTCCTCGTTGACGCGGGGCTTGTTCTTGATGTTCTTGGCCCGGCCGGCGTACCTCAGGGTGGCCAGGGACTCGTGGCGGTCCCGCTCAGCGGGCCCCACCGTGGCGATCATGACCGTCTTGGCGTTGCCGCCCAGCGAGTCCCGCAGGAGCCGGGTGAGTTTAGAGTCCCTGTAGGGCACGTGGCCCCCCTTGCCGTCCGCCAGCGCCGAGATGACGTTCCCCAAGGCGGACAGCGACAGGTTGATCTTGGCCGCCTCGCGCAGCCGGCCGCCCTGTGCGCCGGTCCGGCTCTGGCGCTCGCTCCCCGCCAGGTCCACCATGTTAAGGCGCCCCACGCGGACCGGTTCCTCGGACTCGGACCCGCATTCCACCGTCACGGCAAAGATGGCGTGCGAGCGCGAGCTGCGGCGGTTGGCATCGGTAGAGCCCACCGAGCGGCAACGGTCGCCCAGCGTCAACAGGTGGTGCATCTCGGCCGGGTCCTTGGTGACCACCCAGGACAGGTCCTTGACGTAGACGCCCTCCTCGGGACTCTCCTTCAGTTCCAGCTTTCTGACGTTTTCCACTGGAAAAAAAAATACTTAAGATTTGTTACAGATACATTTATTGGTTTGTGTCAGAATGGTGATTAGTGAGTACAGGGAATGAGTGAATGAATCTGAAGGCAGCGACTGCATCCCGAATCATTCATCATTCACCACTCCCTAATCACTACAAAAGTATTTCCAGTGGACTCTTTAAGGAACTATCAACGTCCACATTACAATAAACGCAGTCACTCTGATCGTTCGTAATCATTCACTTCCCTGTCGCAGCACATAAGACAAAAATACGCCTTTAACCCTAGAACACTAACGTCGGGTGATTTTCACCCACACAATTTTCTTATGTGACATTTTGTATTGGGAAATTAAAGAATTTATATTTTAGAGCAACAAATCTAATATCTAACAGAAAAGTACTGACATTATGAAGATATTTTGGGGTATATATATTTTCGAGGGAAAAAATGCATGCACCTATTTTTTTATTCTTAGTTTCTTTTATCATTAAATAGTGAGGAAATTAGTGAACAATTTGAACACAGCCAACGTCGTTAGACTTATTCCCCCCCCCTAGTATCCTTACTCAGCAGATCCCGGATCTCCTCCTGGTAGATCTCCAAGTAAGAGGACCGGACCAGATACTTGTGTCCACGGCTGCGCGAGATGTGCGCGAAGATGTGATGGAAGGCGTTGGGGATGACGCCCCGCTTGTCCGGGTCGGCCGGCACCCCCCTCATGGTCCACGTCTTCCCCGTCCCCGTCTGGCCGTAGGCGAAAACCGTGCCATTGAAACCCATCAGAACCGAGTCCACCAGGGGTCTGACGGCGTCGTCATACACCTCGCACTGGGTGGACCCCCACCCGAACACCGAATTGAAGGTGAACTCCTTGGCAGGCTCGCCGGGTGGCGCGCTTGGGTTACGGACGCAGATGCGGCCCAACTCGGCGTCCAGTTCCAGGATGGAGCTCCCCTTCTCCGCCGTCGCCTCCTTGTTGGTGGGGGGCCGGCAGCGGACCACCACCCGGACCGACTCGCACGTCTTCCCCTTGTTGGACATGGCTAGACGTACAGAAGACAGCGCCTTCTCTTATTTATTGTTTTTAACACGCTTCGGTTCATCCGGCCGCGTCACGGCGAACCCGCGCTGGTGTAGCCGGGACTCAAGCTCCGCATCCCGGCTGGGAGGAGGACAAGACGCCGGTGTCAACAGCAGCAGCTCCAGCACACGCCCTGATGATGATGACGACAGACAATGGCAGGCGCGGCAAACACACGTGACCCGCCCACGACCATTCACGTCACGGCACCATTAGCCGGCCACTTCATTAAGCACACCGCGACGACGATGCCAAACAACAACAAACTGCTTTGGAACACACCTGGAATATTTCTTGTATTATCTGAACAGTTTCCACCCTATAATTGGTTACTAATAGTGCAAGTCATTCATCTCAAGAAACAATTTGTTCATTGATTTATTGTTGAATAGAAGTCAATCAAAAACTTTGTATTTTTATGTTAAATAAATTCATGGCAATTAAGAAAAAATTCACATGATTTGCAAACAATTTAGCATTTAAATTGGTTACAAAATTCAAATTGGGTTTAAACATTTTAACACTCATACAACGACTGGTTTGAAAAAAAACCTACATTTGATTAGTTTAGTTAAAATACCAAATAAAAAATAAATTATTATAAATAAAAAACGAGCTAGATTTATTAATAAACTATTTAACATTTTTTTTAAAAACAGTTGACTGGACTTTCTTGAAAAAATAAATCTAAAGCAAATACATATATTTACACATACTGAACTATTTTACTAGAGGATTACGACTCAGTGAAAAACATACATCCTTTCAGAACGATTTTATTCTTTTGGGATATTTCTTTTTTCCCTCAAAAATATGCCAATTAATTTTTGGGGTGGAAATCACAACTCTTCAAAATATAGAAACAAAATAAACAAATAAAAAACAAATAAAACTCACAAAGATGAAATTCACAAGTTATTGTCCATAACCCAAACAAATTGGATTTTTTCTTACCTTTTTCACCTCCCTAAACATACTCAACTCATTTTTTTTTTCAGTTATTGAAGGCCAGAGTTTGAGTTTCTCCCTGTTGTAGACCATATCTGAGGCTATAAGTATGTCAATGGACATACAAAACACATACAAGCATTTGATTCAATAACAAAATTTTATTTAAGGCCCTACATTTACATTACCCACCCATAACATCTTTTAACGTACAAAAAAACCAAACACTACCATACTGGTACATTTCAGCATGAATTCGTATATTCTTTTGGAATATTTTAATGCACGTACATCATACCATCACCAACTGCGTGGGTGTTGATCTGGTGAAAATCAAAAGCATCCAATAATTGTCGTGAGGCACCTTGTTGATGTGGTCTACTGCAGTCGTGTGTTAAGTGCTGACAGGCCAAAGGCGACGAGCGGCTCACTTGTGAAACTTCTTTGCGGGGTCGCTGGCGTGATCCAGGAGGAGCTGGCACGGCGTGAAGTGATCCCCGTAGACGGCCTCGTACCGCCGCATTTTCTTCACCAGCTTGTCGGCACCAAAGGTATCTACGAAGCGGAACGGGCCTGGAAGCGCGGAAAGAAACATGAACGCATATATTAATTGTTGATATTCTGAGCGATAAGCAACTTTGCAGAATGGCAACTTCAAGGGGGAAACATTTTCTTTAGCGATACTTTGGTGCCCATTTCGAGCTTCATTAGCAATTCTTAGTTGTATGTCTTCCGTGCAAGGCATAGTTCCTATTTTTACGAATAGAAAAGTCAGTCATAAGAAAAGTCTAATCAGATAATTGATATTGCATTATTAAACAACAAAATGTGTATTCGAGGTGTCGGTATTATAGTTTCCTACTTGGTCTCATTATCCTCATGTTCCACACTATGATAACTGTTACTTTGAGTGTGTATGGCTTTAAAAGGTGGGGCCTGGTGAGTGACGTGGGAGTCAGCGAATCAGAGTGTAGCGTTGATTCTTTCGTGATGTCGGGGCAGACACTCCAGAGGTCGAAATTTGGGGCACTTTTTCGAAAGAATGTCCACTTCAAACAACAGAATATGCCATGAGTCTGACCTCCGAGGCAGGGAGGGAACCCCAGGCCGAAAACGGCTCCGATGTCTCCCTCCAGAGGACCGTTCAAGATGCCTTCTTGTAAACACAGCACCGCCTCGTTGACAAAGCGAGAAACCAGTCGATATTGGATGTCGTAGTCGGATGAACTGAAAAAAAGATTTGGAATTAAAGGAAAGACGCTTTCAGAATGGAATCACAGCTCGGCCATTTTATTGGTGAGTGTCAACTCACACAGCGGGATTGGGAGCGATTTTGTATTTCTCCAGGATTTCCTCGATATCAGGATTGACTTCTCTGGATTTCAGGCCCGGCTGGTACACATAGCAGCCCTTTCCTGACTTGCGACCTAAAGAAGGCAACAATGATAAAGCAACAACAACAAAAAAATCCTGTCAAATTTAAAATAAAAAAATTGGAATAGAGTTCTGTATTTGAAAAAAAAAAAAAAAAAAAAAGCAGCAATCTTACAAGAATGAAGTTATGTATTTTAGGAAAAAAATGATTTTTGGAGAATTAAGTCGTCTACTTTTTAGAAAATTACTTGAATGTTTTCTAGAAAAAAAATCAGAAGTCTATGAGAATAAATTAGTTAATTTTCAACAAAAACTCATAATACGAATAAAAAGTAATTTGAGAATTTTTTAATAATCTTACAAAGATGGTCATATTTGTTGTCTTAAACAAGTGGTAATATTTGGAATAAAACCCCAAAAAAGAGACTGAAGTTATATATTTGAGGGGGAAAAACACATCTAATCCAATAAGGATAGTCATATTTTTAAACAAAGTAGTATATTTCTGAAAAAAAGTCCCAATGCAACAAAAAATAAAGCTTTGTATTTTGGAGGAAAAAAAAGTTATACTAAGTCATCTAATGAAAATTCAATTGTATTTATACTAAAATAAAGTTACATATTTTAGAAAAAAAGAAATCATATTTCACAGAAAAAAAATCATTTTAAAAATTAAAATTACGGACATACATATATGCACACACGCACACTTGAGGGGAAAAAAGACATTTTTGAGAAAGGTGTTTTTCAAAAAACACCCCATGAGAATGAACTGTTAAGTGTACTAAAAGTCATACTTTCAAGTCAAGAAACTTCAAATCCTGCAAGAGCGAAGTATTAATTCCATTGCGGCTCACCCTTGAATCCCATGGCCACCAGCGTCTTCAGGACCTCCACGTCGCCGCCGCCGAAGCGCGATCCGAAAGCCTTGCCCAGGTCCTCAGCCACGTGGGCGGCCACGTCGATGCCCACCTCGTCGATGAGCGTGGCGGCGCCCACGGGGAAGCCGAAGCTCGTGGTGAGCGCGTCCAGCTTCTTGGGGTCCGCCCCTTCCTGCAATGAGCGCACAGTTAGGCTGCACAGGCCATCGCCGTACTCAATATTGGGCGGAGCCAATCCCATATATTAAATCTCGATGTGTCTATGTTTGTGTAGACGTGTATGAGGTATATATATTTGACTGCATGGGATGAAATGTTTGTTCTGTTGCACTGCGGAATAAAAAAGGCGCTATAGTCGAATGCGACAAACCTGAAATATTCGCACGGCTTCGGCCAACATGGGCGCTAAACAGCGAGTGGTGTAGAATCCTGGGCCATCCTGCACACGTACAATCGCTTAAATGTAATTGCTCATGTTTTTTTTTTTGTTTTTTTTTAAGTTATTCTGATTTTGAAATATGTCAAAGTCTCACCCCGACCACGATGATGACTTTGCCCTGCTTGAGCCCCACAGCCACCGCCGACGCCGTGGTGTCCTTGGAGGTCTTATCGGTGGTGATGATCTCCAGGAGCTGCATCTTGTCCACTGGGGAGAAGTAGTGCATGCCAATCACCTGAGGGGTGACCACAAGGAACAGGAATTCGATTTTTGTTTTTTCTCACACACACAAAAAAAAAAAAAAAAAAAAAAAAGAAAGAAGTGTAGCAAACCTTATCAGGCCTCTTGCTGGCGGCCGCAATATCCTTGATGGGCAGAGCTGATGTGTTGGTGGCGAAGATGCAGTGAGGAGGAACCACCTGCGTTGGTGAGTTAAAACACAACAACTCATTTACAAGCCAAAACAGCAGCACTTATTGAGCCATGCAAACAGAGCATCTCAGCTTTTCCACCACAGGGAAGAAAAGTGGATTTACTGTAGTTACTTCACTTCATGGATGTTATTGGTTACACGCGGACAAAGAATTTACAGTTGAGCACATTTGTACTGAATGGAAGCAGCACCTACCGGGCATAAACAAAAGTCAGTTTTCTCTTCCTCAGGAAAGGAAATAAAATATTTTTCAGTCACAGACAAAGATTTTACTGTTGAGCCAATTGAAACTGACATTAAAAAATGCATTAAGTGTGATTGTATCATTCACATGCAGACATTGACTTACTATTATTCAAATGTGTTTATTATGCAATTTCACACATTATACAACAATGTAATTATTAACTAAATGAATTGAGGTTTATAATCGTTTGTTTTTAATTGTAGGGCTAACTTTAATATTAGACTATATTGTCCCATGAAAAAAAAAAAAATTAACTGTAATCTTAGAAAAAAACCAGCTTCAGTTTGTTATTATTAACCCTCTAAAACGGATTTGAATACAAATGGTGCAGTAACATGTAGACAGACAATATAACAATGCTCACAGGTATAGTTTGTTTCCTCTCTGAAAATTTATGAATATTATTATTATCGCAGCGTACCAAGTCAGCTGTGAAACGCTTCGTTTGTGTCCGTTTGTCTGTATTACACTGCCCCCTGGTGGCCAAGGCACACACTCCAGAAGAATGACAACATACAAGGACTAATAAACTCAAGGCACATTCGTATTTGAAAAAAAATAATTTCTGACTTTCTTCAGGCGCTTTGTTGGTTAAAAAGCCCTTCCAATGAAGGATTAGAGCGGCACCTGTTGCTTGAACGCGCATTCCTTAAAAAAAGCATGCGTGTGTGAGTCGCACTCACCGCTTCGACCTCCTTGAGGACTGCGTGTTTGACCTTGAGGTCTTCAAACACGGCCTCGATCACCATGTCGGCCTTCTCGAAGCCGCTGTAGTCCAGCGTGCCGGACAGGTTGGACAAAATGGAGTCCCTCTCGAAGGACGTGATGCTCCTCTTCTTGGTCTTGTCGTTCAGCCTGACATCACAAAAATGTTTGTACAGTAATTGGTGTCAAGGAAGTAAGTTCAAGCGATAGATCTTAACAGAGATAAGCTTTGTATGTTTGGGGGGGGGGGCGCAAATGACTGATTACCTTCTACTGGGATTCTCTCTTGTTCGACTAAACACACTGAAAACGATTTCACACATTTGCCGTTTAACGCGAACTGAAGATTACTTCAAAAAATAAATTGCCGAAAGGGTCGGAAAAGTCACTAATTTGGCAACGCTGACTGCTTTGTAAACCAGCTCGTCTCTCTCCTCGCCCATGTTGTTAGTGTAAGCAGCGTGCCTAACTGGGGTTGAACTTTGAACTTAAGCCACTAAAAATAATAACAGAAAAAAATGGACCATCTGACAAATATCAGCCATAAACTATCTTGAAAAACAAAACAAAAAAACGCACCCCTTGTACACCTGCTGCTCACCGCGGGCCAGTCCCGCCTCGGTGGTGTCCTTCAGGATGGTGTGCACGCCTTTGTCCACCGTCACCTGGGCGATGCCGGCTCCCATCAGGCCAGCGCCCAAAATTGCCAGAGTTCTGGTAGCAGAGAAACCAACCGGTTCTAACTAGGATAGAGGACTACAAAGATGGCTGCCGGCTGACATACTTGACTTCCTTTGCAGGGCTCCCAAAGCGGTTCTTCTTGCACGCGACCTGACCGTGATAGAGTCCAATGAGGGCCGCAGACTCGGTGGTTTTAGCCAAGTGTCCAAAGTTCTGTGGACAGACAAACAGACGGCCCAATTATGATAACGAGTACATCGTTACCTCTGCCAAGGAAATTATGCTTACGTCACGGTTTGCGTTTTAGTTCGGCAGCGGGATTTTGCAAAACCGCTCAATGATTAATTGATCACTTCAAAATATAAATCATTTCTATTACAGTTATTAAATGTATTTCTCATGAATGATTTTACACAAATTCAACAATTTGTTATAAATTTACAGAATACCAGTCGGACTGGAACTTATACTCAGGTGCGACTTGACTATATTAAAAACAGAGCTCAGACTGGCACCCCAAATCCCTGTTCTTAATCATATTAACAGCAACAAACATTTTCTAATTGGATTCCAAACTTCCACATCGAACAACTGAATTTTTTTTCTTTTTAGTTTAAAATGGCTTCCCGTAACGAGAATCCTGCTACAAATTGCGGCCAAAGGTAGAATCTTGGTCGGTTATTGCGCCTTTTAGCGCTGTAAACCCTTGTTGTGGTGGAATCCGAACACTAACGTCACACATTAGTTGCCATGACTACTACTACTGTTTCTTCTTCCATTTCCTTTTTGTGGTTGGCAAATACTTCTGGCGCATTACCGCCAACTTCCTTAGCATGCGGCAACCGCAAGTTCGGAATCCGCACGCCCGGCCTAGACACAACTGTATCAAGACGACTAGTTCAATTACAACTGTTTGGCCTTGGTCCAGGTCTGCAGTGCTTGAAAAAACACTAATCTTACCTGGGACTCTGCCAGGTATCCAGAAACGGGACCTTGCTCCACGCCAGTCTTCACACACTGGAAGTAGCAAAACAAAAGAGTTCAATTGAAGGTAATGTCAAACGTAATGGCTAAGACAAGAACTTACGTCAATGATCTTGAGGGGCGCGGGATAAAGTCCCTTGCTCTGCTTCATGACTTTCCCGTGGACCGTCTTGTAAATCTGGTTGCGTACCATCTCAAAACTCATCACGTAGTCTTGGATCTCTGCGGAGGAGACCGTCAAAGTCAAGTCAAGTCACAGCATGTAGCATATGGAAGGGTCCGACCTACTCTGCATGGTGCCCTTGTCCTTGCGCAGAGGAATCTTCTTGCCCACAATGCCTCTCGCACATTCCACGGCGACCTCCTCCAGGTAGTCCATGGTCCTCTCCTCGGGGCTCTTCAGACCTGGGCCTGTTCAGGTGGACTATTAGGCAACTTTTAATAAGAGGGTTTCTGCTGGTATTTAGTTTAATACTTTTTTAATGCAACTTATAACACATTTAATGCCCACGTCCTACCACATACACCAGTACATTTTTTCCTTTTCAAATTAAGAGCAAATTAATTGGAACATGAAGGGTCTCGTGGAATCTTGCCAATTTTGTTCATAGTCCCCACTCATCACAAATACAGTATATATGTGTTATATATTTTCAATGCTTTTTAATGACCCGTGGAAACCCTCAATAAGCAAGACATGATCTCGTTTATTTATTAATTTTTTACCAAGGGTGTCTACAAGCTGGTCGACGAGGCCCATCTTCTTGGCTTTATCCGCTCGGATGTTTCGCCCGGTCAGCATCATGTCAAAGGCGTTGGGCAGACCCAGCTATAAGCAGTAAAACCAAACAACTCGTGTTAACAATAACTCTTCTGTTGTATCAATCTAAGGAAAAAGATTGTTTGTGGAAACTAATTAAAGCCATTTGCTGAGAAACACACTTCTAAAAGCAGCACCCACCATTTTGGGGAGTCTCTGCGTGCCGCCGGCTCCTGGCAAAAGACCCAGCATGACTTCTGGCGTACCCAGCACCGTTTTCTTGCTTTTTGTCGCAATCCTGTACTGGCACGCAATGGCGAACTGGAATGACAAGAAGAGAACATTGAGGGGTAATACAGAAGCAAAACCTTTAAATTGACAGCAAGACACTTGGCTGACCTCAAGGCCCCCTCCCAAGCACGAGCCATTGATGGCGGCCACGATGGGCTTTGGGGACTTTTCGATCCTCTCGAACATTTTCTGGCCTTCCTGCGAGAGCGCCGTGACCTCCTCTGCGTTGCCGCAGGCCTGGATCATACTGCGGCCGAAACATGATTAATGATGGAATCCCCCTCCCCCAAAAATGTGGTAAAAATGGGATGATTAAAAACAGTGTTAGGAATGTGCTAAATTGTGACACATACTTCAATTTAAATCGCGTGAGAAGTAATGATTTTAACTTGAAATCAATGACCTGCTCAATACTTCAGTGCATTGACATACAGTTGGACTTTACACAAAAATGCTCAGTCAGTATACCTCTGTGCTCTATTGAGCATGGTTTATTTATCTAATGAAGCCAGTATAAGCTGTCCTAACAAAAAAGAGAAACCTGCAGGTTTTCACACGGCACGAGTATGTTATTCGGTATTTTTTTTCCACATATATGGCAGGGTTAAATAAATAAACTTACTTGATATCCGCTCCGGCAATGAAGCATCCCGGCTTGGAGGAGATGAGGACAGCGCTCTGAACGGCATTGTCTGCCCACACCTCGTCCATCACCTCCGTCAGCTCCTTTTGCATTTGGACCGACAGTGTGTTGACCTGGATGGAAGGAGGAGTAATGACGGTTCATTTTTAAAAATAAATCAATAAAAAAACTAAAATGAAAAATGGCCAAAAACTACATAGCCCCTAAAGGGACATGGGGTGACTTTCTGGTGCGCACGAAACAGCTCAACGAGCACATCAGAAAAAGAGTTATTATGGCCCGACCATTATGGATTTTTTTGAGACGGACACCGATTCCTATATTTGGCAGAATAAAATTCTGACAACCAATTAAATGAAGGATTTAATTTAAAAAAAAAAAAAAAGGTTTTTTGCCGATTTTCATTGAGGGACTGGGTGTCAATGTCATTCATCACCTTTGTCTTGAGTTGTGATGTGTTACGTAAAAAAATAATCGGCAAAAATCTGCAATTTTTTGCAGATTTTTAAATAACTAATATCTGCCGATTAAACTTGAAAAAAAAAAAAAGGCTCATGCATGCGCCAGAAAAACTTTATGGTGCTCATGAGAAAGCTTTAATTTTTATCCCCTACCTCCTTTCGGGAAAACTGTTGTGCTTTACCTTGGAATTGGGGTCATTAATTCGAACCACGGCGACGTCGTTCTTGACTTCATAGCTGACATGTGTTCGGGCTTAAAACAGAGGGAGATAATGCACAGTCAGGCACTATTCACAGGAGTTAGGGACCCAGCCCTGCCGGGAATAGCAAAAATCTATATGGTATTGATTATAGGATCATAGTTTGGGGGGTATTTAGAATAGAAACTCAAGTATCTAAAAAAAATGTTGCGAGACAATTATTTGAGATTTGTATGCTCTTTGTGCCAGGGCTTGGTTCCATGAAAAACTAATGTTCACTTAACATAAAAATCCCATGTTGCACAGGAAAAATCATACTGCATGACAGGACAATTTTTTATTTGTTCAAATGGACAAGTTTAAAGTTTACCTAACATTGAGGTGGCCACTGAGAAGGTTCTAAAGGTAGTTCCTGTGTAGCAGAAAAGAAAGAAAAAATACAAGAGTCATGTATTCATTACGACAGGTCAGAGAATTGACATGAAAATCATGCTCACAGTTTGGAATTATTTTCATTGCTGCATGATACATATTTTTGCATACATTTAGTCGTCATGTGGAGTCGCCCCAGAGTGACCTCAAGACGCTCTCACTTCAACCCCGCGTTATAGTGACCCTTCACCCATATTCGAGATGCCAGAAGTCTAATCAGAGCCACTACAATTGCGAGTTGTGACAAACATTATCCAAAAGCAAAGAGCAAATTTCCACCATTTAAAAAAAAAATCTGCAGTGGAATTACCTATTTTTAATAGCGTCTTTCATTGACACTGCTGTATAATAGTCGCTGATCATGAGCATTAAGCCCAAGTTTATTCACGGGTTGTGTTTTGAAAAGAATGTGACTCTTAAACGAGGGTAAGATGTTACTGTTGAATGGAGTAAAGGGCTCCCAACGTTATGTTAATTTATACATTAGCACGTTTCGAACAACTATTTGGCGTTTTGCACTCAAACTGAGTAAGACACCCAGCCTTACAGAACTTATTACGATACAGATATTTAAAAAAACGTCTCCCCGTTGTGTTTTACCTGGTGCTGCAGCATATCTCCTTAGCGTCAATTTGGAGAGAACACCGAGGGATCGAACACAAGCCATGTTGCGTCGGGCGGAGGTCAGGCGGCGGCGGGTAGCTAGCTAGCAAAGTTAGCTCGCCCTCTTTTCTTCTTCGTTGTCTCGTTTGAGCTGAGTGGGAGGTTGCCAATAAGGGTTGAAGTTCCTTTGCGCCACTTACCGAACTGGAGTTTGAATCAGTGGAAAGGAAGAGATTTTTTAAAAAGAAATCCATCAATGATTACAAAAAAATTTAATGTGGATGTAAAATATATATAATAATTTCATTGGATCATTAAGTAAAAAGTAATTTAAAAATATTTATATTTGTTTTAAGTATATGATACATTGGGTATAATGACCATTATTTTGATCTACTTATATATACTTATATAAGATTGCATATGAACAACCTATTATTTGCAAAGTATGCTATTATAGGTTTAAAATTATTTAAAGACTACTGGGTGGGACTACAGCCGTTTTTTAACTTCCCCTTTGTTGAACATGTAAACTATGATTTTTTTTTATGTACAGTATTTTAAAAAAAATCTATATATATATCTATATATATATCTATATATATATTCTGGTGTGTTGTGTTGTGTAACAAAAATATACAGCAAGGAAGTGAGTTTCAATTATGTTGAGTACACTAAAAATAATATTAATAATAAATTATTAATTTGTATAATATTATTAATCAATTTAATGTAGTTACAAACGCATTGTAATTTGATTCATTATTCCATTAAGTTACAATATATCAATTTCATGCTATCAAACATGATTCAATTCAATTCAATTTACTGAAATTGTATTTTATTTGACTTCATTTTATTTCAAGCAACTTCAGCACACTAGCTAGTACAGCAGCAGCAATTTTGAAGGAGGCGGGACTTGTTTGACGTCAGTATTCGAACAACCAATCAGAGAGCGGGATCTCCCATAGCAACACCAATGAGCAGCAAGGGGCTGCCTGGTTGCGAAGGTAGAGGCAAAGAAGTGTTTCCACCGACTGACTGACTGGCCGTGCTGGCTTCATGTTGGCAGCCCAAGTGGCAACATTCTGGCCGCATATCCGTCAACAATCGGGCACGTGAAAATGTCGGTGCCGTGTGTGACACCTTTAAGGTCGTACCAAGGATTCATTTTTTAATTTATTTGATCTTTTTTTTTCTTTTCGGCCAATCGAGCCTCGGAGCCTCGCCGGGAACCGCCGAGCTGAGCTGAACTGGAGCCCAAAGAAATCATCCCGATGCCATCGCCGATGGAGGGACCGTCCAGAGAGGGCGACCTCTTTACGGTGAAACATGAGCTGAAGAACGGTGAGCGAGCTGCAGATTTTCGGCGGGTTCCGTACATGTGTCTAAAGGGAGTCGTCCTGTTCGTTCGAGCTACTTAAACGAGCAAAAAAAGAGGCGGGGGTTAGCGGAGCGACTGCCTCCCTACTAACTGCACTGCCTCTCGGTGACTCACGTTACCTAACCATTCAACTCACTCCGGAGCTATGGCTAATAAACAAAGCTAACTTGGCCGTCCGTGGCAACAACATCTATGTCACCATGCGAGCTTACCAGCTACTTGTCGTGCCATTTGGCCAGAATAAACCTTAAACCCTCGTCTTAATAAGTCTAACCGTGTTATTCGCATCCCCACCCACTTGTCTCTGCTAAGTCACGTCAAAACTATTAGCGGTCGGTCACACGGCTCAAAAGCCAGGCGAGCTGTCAAAAGCGAAGCCGAGCTAACGTGCCAAGCGTCATCAAAAACAGCCGTTTATTTCCAAAATAATTTACATTAAGGGTCTTGTAATATTTTATGCAGTAGCTTACTTGTTTTGGCTACATTGAAAATGGTAAATTAAATGTAATTTAAAAACTAGATAAAAAAAAAATCAATATTTGCAGTTGACCCCGCATACTTGCGGTTCGCCACCTGCGGATTTACCTGAGGGCGTTACAGAAAGAAAATTGCAGAGATTCTGTGAGTAGGTGATTTTTGTCTTGAGATACGAGGAAACATTTGTGATATTCAGTGAATTCAGACCTCTATCGCTAAGTGGAGCCAGCAAACATCACAATATCTGGCCACCATCAATTCACATTGGTTTCCTTACAGTGAAAGGAAGGACACTATCAGTAGGTGGGGATAATGCGACATTAAGATGCTTTGCCAACCGCCAATCGATGTCTTGAAGAAGAACAAGGACGAACATTGCATTAGGCACAGTCATGAGTTTGGTAAGTAAAATAGGTCATGTACTTTAATATTTAATTGAGGTTTATTTCATGGGTTTATTTGTTATGGAGTATTTTAGAGGCATTTGAAGTGCTCAGTTCATGTTTTTTTAGAAAGTTCAAGTTGGCAGCCACTTGTCATGTTGCTATTAAAATACTGTATGTTCTACCTAGCGCAGGTACGCTATATTAAATTAGCCAATGATGTTTACATTCGTTACCTTACAGAAAAGGGATGTTTCAATAATTGGCTTTCCACCCAAACGTTTTCCACCCTAACCCTAACCCTAATCGGCCGATGTTAGCTCTTTTAAAATCAGCAAAAATTGGCCGATATTTTGGGGGTTGATTTTTTTTTTTTTTCCTCCCACACATTACAACATAAGACAAAGAAAATGACATTCAACCATTGCCCCCTCCCAAAAAAGTCAGCAAAAAAATTGTCAGATTTTTGCTGGTTTTCAACAAATACTAAAGGACAAAGTAATGCAGAACATTCATATCTTTATTGTTGTAAACATTTAAGGGATCAAAAAAGAAGTTATTTTAGCCATTATATATTTTTAAAATTAATTGGCCGATGAATTTGTTATCAGAATTTCAATCTGCCAGATATCGGAATCGGCATCAGCCTCAAAAAATCCAATCGGTCCAGCCCTAGTTTTGAGGAGCAGTCAGCAAGTTGTGTTCGGTTGTGCACCTCCGCTGTGGGTCTATTAATAAACACGGAGATCAAACTCGGCCTCGGCGGGGCGAGCACGACAACGCCGTTATGCAATGCACACTCCTGACCCGGCAGTCAGTGGGGAGCGCGGGGGGGACTTCGTTTGTCGGCGAATGCCCTCCCAGCCTTGTCACGTCTAGTTGGAGGCACTCGAGTTTCTCTCGGGGGTGAGGCGTTCACTACGGCGCACGGCGAGCATGATCATCCGGCTGTGCAGAGACGTCGTGAGTCGCACTGAAGACCTCAAAGACGGACGCTAATGACCCTCCTCTTGTTTAATGTGGCATCCTCCGCCTCTCGTGCATATTTCCAGTGGGTGCGAAGAAGAACAAGCACGCTATTTATGTAACATGTTCTTTTTTTTTTTTTTAACGTTGCACACATTTTTGCAGGTCAACAAACTCGGAAGACGCCCAAGGGGGTGCTGTCAGTGCGCTGCTGCTTTTTGTTTGCCACTCGTTCATCAGTCATTTCAAGCACTCTGACTCGTCGAGCAGGCTCACTGCATTAGATTGCTAAACCTTACATTCATATGACTATACTTTTGGAATATGTTAGCATGTATTATACATGATTTCACCATGTTCTTTAACATGTTATTGTATTTTCATTCTGTTAATTTCTAGACTTTACACAGATCTGATTGTTTGGATCGAATCGGCAGATATTTGGCATTTTATTTACGGGGGTATCAGATATATATCATTGTAAAGATGACGATTACATTTGGCTAATTTCGTACTCATTTTACAATTATACATTATTATGAGCTAATATTATTATTATTAACTAATATAATAATCCCCTTCAAGTGTCAAATATCAGCTGTTGCTATGCTAGAGTTCATGACCCCAACATACTAGCCTCTGATTGGTGTATTGCCGTTCATTTGAGCGGAATAATAGGCACAGCGCTCAAGGGGGGCGTGTCGTATCTACCTATTCATATCTGTGGTAATAATGTAATGAGTGATAAGGCTGTAATGGTTGACATATCATTGGAAAGCTGAGATCATTCTCTTTTTTTTATTATGCCAAAACCTCATTTCTGAAATTTGGGTCACTGTGACTCATTCTGCTATGTGGGTCCATTTTAGCACAAGTCACAAATATGGTTTCTTGCAAGCTATAAAAAGACTTTTAGCCGTCTTTTCCATATTTCCATAATGTCCATCGGATACAGATTATAATATTTTTTGTGTGCGTGTGTTTCTGTGCTTCTCAGCCAACCTGACGGGCCACGTCGAGCGGGTGGGAATAGAAAACTTTGAGCTGCTGAAGGTGCTCGGCACTGGAGGTAAGTCCCCGTTGTTTGTGGTGAAGCAGAATTTTTTTGTGTCGCGTGTGCATGTGTGTGTTATTCATTTTTGTGTGCTGAACTGTGTCCCTTCTGTCCTGTGTCAATTCCCCCCCGCCAGCGTACGGCAAGGTGTTCCTGGTGAGGAAGGTGAGCGGCCACGACGCGGGCAAGCTGTACGCCATGAAAGTACTGAAGAAGGCCACCATCGTGCAGAAGGCCAAGACGGCGGAGCACACGCGCAGCGAGCGTCAAGTGCTGGAGCACATTCGCCAGTCGCCGTACCTGGTCACGCTCCACTACGCCTTCCAGACCGACACCAAGCTGCACCTCATTCTCGGTGACCTGACGCGCTCGCCCTTTTAGATTTGTTTATTTGAAAGGGGACGGTGAAATTTCACATAACACATGAAAAATCATGGTTAAAAAACAACCCCAAAAAAGCCAGAATTAGCCAAAAGGTTATTTTTCATCTGTAGGCCCCTGGCTGGCCATGATGTGAAAAAAAGCATTCGATACAATTACAAGAAATACATATAAATAGCAATAAAAATCACAATTAACAATTACATTCTAAACACATTATTATTAGAAACACATAAAGACAATGACAGCACAGAAGGTATACGTTTTAGTGTTGGCAAGTGTAGTTACTTTTGTTCCATGTGCTCAAATTTTTAACGAAAGCCTTGTAGGTAGCTTTGTCACTTTCTGTTGACTGAAAATGACATCGCAGTTGCTCAGGTAACAACCAATCATGGCTCATCTTGAGAAAACAAGTGAGCAGTGATTGTTGTGATCATTACCTGAGCCTTGAGAAATTATGATGTCATTTTCAGTTGACAGAAAGTGTCAAAATGGCCACTCCCATATTTTGTAAAGAAGTTCACTTCCCCTTTAAAGCAACCTTAATACAGGTGGATTGTGGAATGAACCATTTTACATTTTTTCCAGTGTGGGTGTATGTCGTCGTAAATCAGCTTTATTCACCTTTACCGTGAAATCTTAACATTCATGAGATGTTTTTTTAAAACTGACATAAATAAATGAAAAACAAAAAAATTCAAAACTTAACAAAAACCTCGTCCGACTTTCCAATGTTCCCCCCCTCCTCTGAAAGGCACTATAAAGATCCAAGCATTTATTCTAACAATTATTGCCTTCCGCAGATTACGTCAACGGCGGCGAGCTCTTCACGCACCTGGTGCAGCGGGTGCGTTTCAAGGAGCAGGAAGTGGCACTGTACAGCGGCGAGATCGTGCTGGCGCTGGAGCATCTCCACAAGGTGACTGCGGTCGCACAGATGTCGGCGTGTTGGAATTGTTTGTCCTCATTATTTACAGACGTTTACCGTTGCAGCTCGGGATTGTGTACCGCGACTTGAAGCTGGAAAACATTTTGCTGGATTCAAACGGTCACATCGTCCTTACAGACTTTGGCCTCAGTAAAGAATTTGACCAGGTTTGTCCAACTCTATGATTCACATTACTGTATGAACCAGAGTGAACTTTATTTTTTGATATATTTCAGAGAGAAAAGGGAAAACAAATGATTATATAATAAAACCAAATGAATAATAGATTAAAATAATTCAAACAGCGAGTGCCTCAATTTCACTCCAGACAAAAAAAATAGCTGATATTGGAAAAGAAAAAAAAAAAACACGTCGTATATATTCATCATGATGAACGACAACAAAAAAAGATTGTGAACTAATCCCTAATCTCAATCTGTGGTTGGCCTTGGTGACGTTCTCGTGCTCTTGTTGGTACCACATTTTGTAATGATTAATTAGCATTTTAATTAAAGTATTAATTTATAAATGTTAATACGTTAAAACAGATATTAAATGTTTTTGTTTGTGTTTATTCAAATGCCGCATTGTATAAAAATGTTCTGCAATTTTTTAAAAGAGTTAGCTGGTCAATTTCACCCCAGATATGACATTATTAAAAAAAATGTGTTTGTGGTTTTGTCTATTTTTTTTTATTCCCCTTAACGGATTATAACCAGTGTAAAAAAAATATTTATTTTGCTGTCGTTTATTTTACAAATGTTTTAAACTTGTAATGGTATGCAAAATAAAATTATATACGCAAACAAATAAGATCCATCGTTACATTGAACAGTCAGATTTTCTCATGGAAAACAAGCCATTTAAAAAAAAAAAAAAATTCTCCTATAAGCAGCCTGAACAATCTGAGCAATAGTAGCTGTGTAGAAATATTTATATTTATAAAGATAATAACGCTGAGTTTGGTTTGACGCTGTTGACTGTTTGTTTCCAATGACAAAGGTGGATCGAGCCTTTTCCGTGTGCGGAACTATCGAGTACATGGCACCCGAGATTGTGGAAGGAGGCGAGTCCGGCCATGACAAGGTGACTTTGCTACTTTAACGGCTGTGATTTATGCGACCTGGAGCTCATACAAGCCGAGAGCGCTTGCGTCAAACGTGTGTGCGTGTGTATTCCCTCGCAGGCGGTGGACTGGTGGAGTCTGGGCGTTTTGATGTACGAGCTTCTGACCGGCGGTTCGCCCTTCACCGTCGACGGCGACGAGAACTCACACACGGACATCGCCAGGTGCGAATCTACTTATCGGTTGACTTTTCCTACACGCGTATTGTACACTGAAACATCTGTCTGGCTCCGTCTGCCCCAGGAGGATTCTAAAAAAAGATCCTCCTTTCCCCAAAGACATGGCGCCGCTGGCCAAAGACGTCATCCAGCGGCTGCTCACCAAAGACCCCGAAAAGAGGCTTGGCTCCGGTCCAAACGGGGTGGAGAATGTCAAGAAGCATCCATTTTACCAGGTCTGTGCTGCTATTTGTGGCTGAGCAATTCATCGAAATGTAATCGCGATTTTGACTTTTTCTTCGCACCATCCTAAAAAAAAAAACATTGGACAAAAAAACGATTCATGTGCCATGCGTTTGCAAGTTTCTGCATTTTGAAAGTACCCTGAATGCCCCGTGTCGCTTGTGCAGTAAGCGTGTGACCTGTGACGTTATCTGATTCTGCCCTTCCCTGAGCATGCTTTCAGCTATTTAACTGACACCTCAGTTGGGGTTAACTTTAAAACTAAACAAACAACCACAAGAATTACACACATTGTATATTTTAGATACAGCGCATACTTTGTTTTAGCCAGCGCTAATGTTAGCCGCCTATGTAAAATTCCATTGACAGGCTGATACAAAATTACCATTGAGTCCCATGAGTGATATTCTTTCAAATCACGATTATTCACGCACAAAAGCTGTAGGAACACACACAGAAAGGATATAAAACGATATTCAAAGGCACATACAGTAATCCCCCCTCCATCCCAGTGGTTGCATTCCAGACCATCCCCACTATAAGTGATATACACAATATAGAAATACTCAAGTTCAGTCCTTCATAGGCATGTTTTTATAGCATTTATGGAACTTAATTTTAAAGTCGTTAAACACAAGTTGACTTTTGGTAGTTGAATAAATACTAAGTTTGTAAATCAACGGATAATCATGTTTTTTCATTGTGATTTTAATATCAATCAAAACAATTGTGACTATATTATTTTCACATAAGCACCCAGCCTTACTTTCAGCTGGTGGTCAATACTAACATGGTGCTGTAGAAGGCACAAGGCATTTTGGGATGGAACTTGTGGTATTGCAGAACGAGCACAAAATTGCGCGCTCAGGCTCCGGTGCATTTTTCAGCGAGTAGTTATTTAAAGTTCAACCCCCCCCCCCCCCCCCCCCCCAAAAAAAAATACGAGGCTGGTGAGTTCTCAAATGGTGAATTGCAAATCGATAGGATTTGACTTGATTGCAAGCTGGGACGCGTCAAGATATCCACAGATTGAAGTCTCTTACATAGGAGTGCCACGTTTTGCCCACCTGCAGAAGATCAACTGGGAGGACCTGGCGGCCAAAAAGGTGCCCGCCCCGTTCAAACCGGTCATCCGGGATGAGCTGGACGTCAGCAACTTTGCGGAGGAGTTCACGGAGATGGACCCCACCTATTCGCCCGCCGCTCTGCCGCAGAACTGTGACCGCATCTTCCAGGTGGGACGCCAAACATTATGGTTAGTTTTAGTGCCGCGATGTCGGACGTATGATTGTCTTTTAAACTTTAACGGGAAGTGGCAAGAAACACCTCTTTTTTTGTTCCGTATGTGCCAAATCGGTGCTTTTTATGAAATGAGTTGAGTGAGCTACTACCATCGTGTGCTCGCAACATCAATTTTTATCAGAGCAACGGCTTGTATTGCTGAAAAAATGTGAGTTAGGTGACAGGTCACTCGTTAATCAAGGCCACACTGTATATACTTTTTTTGTTCGGAGCAGTGTGATGTGGGATTGTTTTTTAATTACATTGGCTTATTATAGCCTTGGAAACAATGGTGATTCTCAAATGGTGGGTCGAACAAAGTGCTATTGAAGTATTATTTTCCTCCATTTTACCCTAAGAGACTGGACCACAATTTAGAGAGAGCTGCCCATTAATCAATTTACAATATAGACAGTAAACTCAATCATTTGACATCAGTGGCAGAGCAATTTGGTATTCCAGTGGTGGTCAAGAGTCATGCCTGAATAAAAACTGCCTTTAGAATAGGACATTTGATTCTTGCAGTCAGTGTCAATTATATCCATTATTTTCACATCATAGCGACCAAACAACATGGCTGAGAAGTCATTGTTTATCATACCATCCACGGTCATGGTCTCATGAAATAAAATGCACACGTGTGCAGAAGCTTGCTCAACGCATTCATCATACAAGCAGGAACAAACCTAAGTAAAATTTGCGCTCTAGTCACTAGCGACTCTGTAAACAAATACAGTGCAGATCAGGTTTTGGCTAGCAGATGTCATAGACATGATCAATACAGTTTGCTTTTGGCGGCACGTCAAACTAATCTTTAACGGCATTTAAAAATGGACGTTACTTAACATGTATTTGAAAATACGTTTTTGAATTTTTGCTCTTAACGTCTAGAAAAGTGGGTCGCGACTCTGTAACAATAGGAAGATTCGGGTCCCAGGGTGAAAGCACTGGAGAACCACTGGTCTAGAAAAAGGCTGGATGAATACAAAATGTCTCCCTTTTACATTTTACATTGTCACGTAACGGCCCCAAAAGTCGGTCACTGTGCACTCCTCCGTTAATATTTGTTTCTCTCGCGCATGTGGAATGTGGATTCCCATTCCGGGTTTTGCGACCATATTTGACGCCGCAGTCCAAGTCATCGAGTCAAGTTGTGGATGTCCTCAAAAGGTTGCTGTAAGTCAACAGGCGTCAGTGTGCGCGCCCAACGCCATTCACGGCGCCTCAAAGAGCCTTTCATCGGCGTAATTGCAGCCGCGCGCGGCCTGCCCCATTGAAGTCACAGATGCGAATGACTATTTTTGATGGTTTGGCTTTGAACCGTAATACGGCCCAAAACGCCCCACCGCCAGCTGATGTAGGGGCGTTGGAATTTCAACTCTCGATTGCCTTCTGGATGCTCGAGCCGGGACGCGATCAATAGACGCATTAGCTCGCCTTCTCTGGCGGAATAAAAGGTGACATTCGTGGAGCGTCGGCGCGTGTGCCGCGGTACGCCTCCCGTCTTTGATTGCGCATTTTTTCGCTCTCAGCCCGCCTGGGGAGGGGAGGGGTCTTACCATGTGCTCCCCCTCCTTCTCCAACAACAGTGCCTAACAAAACAGAATTAAAATTGCATTAAGAGCGCCAGGCTGTCATTTTGACAGCAATCACATTTTCAAGCCCGGCAATTTGGGGCATCTCATTCATTCACGCAGCCATCCTTCCGTCCATCCGCGGCTGTCACTCGCGCATGCCACAGCTGCGTGTGTGTATGTGCGTGTAAATTAATGTCAATGCATGGGGCTCCGGAATCCCCGCAGTTGGAATTAAGCAGTCGTCTCTTCACAATGAGCGTTGGTACAGCAACAACACTTAAAAAAAAAAAAAAGGAACAGCTGGTCAATTTCCGTGTAGAATTGGTGTGATTATTAGACTGGCGATTATATTTCCAGGGAAAGATGTACCAAAATGTCGCTTGCTGAAACACACAGTGGAAACCTCTAAATTTGTAAACATTAGAAAAAAAAAAAAAATTGGGATATTGTCTGGAAAAATATGCCTGAAAACTCAAACAAAACTTCATGCGTGAGCTCATCAAATCTCTTAAAGGCTTGAGCTCGTTGAGAAGCAACAAAGTGTTTAGTAAGTTAACAACTCAAAGTGAAGTAGCTAAATCAACTGTCTTCCATATTAATTTATCGTTCATTTGCCTTTAGTTTAGCATAAGCCTAACCTAGAAGACCAAAACATTTATGTAAAATGTCTGATATTGTTTCTTGTAACAGATCAATTTATTGCTTGAGTTTGTTAGAAAACACACGGGAAGAGGACCTTGAAGAAATATTTACATATTAGAATCCGAATAGTTTTATGGTCATTGTCGCACAGGGGGCAACGGACTGGAACAGACGCAACCCGTCCGAGAAACAGAAAAACAATGACCAAAAGGAGATACACAATGGGAGTCTGCCGGGTTGCCTTTTACTGCGCCCCATTTTCGCAAATGAAAAGTAACATAAGTGATGGGGAGGACAAAAAAAACAACAACCTCAGACTGAGCACCTGTAAGGGGAGCGCAGTATGGATTTATAAAAACTCATCAACACTCCAACCTGCAGAGTGCAGGCTTTGCAGCCAGCAGGGTGCCACCACATCCCATTCTCCAGGTGCGCCATAATAAGTCACAATTGCAATATTGAGGGAAAAAAATTACAATTGATTTGTCTGTGTGTGCCCTGTGAATGGCTGGCAACCAATTCAGGGTGTAGCCCCGTCTACTGCGCAACGGTTTAGATAATGGATGGATGGATATTTTTCAAAATCATTCAGCCCTACTGCAAATGCAGTATGAACAATACAGCCGGAGTCTATCTCAGGGACACCCTGGACTGGTTTCCCGCCAATAGTAGGGCACATTTAAACAAACAACCATTCACATTCCATACATGGACAATTTAAAGTATTCAATCATCTTAATATTGTAAAGCATCTTAACATACATTTCACACATTTAAGTTTTATTTTATACAGTCGTGATGGTCTATAAAAAACTGATGGAGGTGTTCTGACGACATATTATCATGTGCTGTTAACCCTCTCACATTTTTTCATGTATCTTTTTTTTGGGGTGGCGGGGAATCCAGGGCTACTCTTTCATGTCCCCCTCCATCCTGTTCAAGAGGAACGTGGTGATGGACGACCCCATACAGCTTTGCGGCGGCTCCGAGCGGCCTGGGTCGGTTGCAGTGGCCCGGAGCGCTATGATGAAGGTAGGGCAAACGCAACTAAAAAATGTATCTATTTTTTTTTAAATCATATCGAGAATGTATTTTACTATATTTCCAATTTCTCACCTTTGCCTTCCGGGCAGGACTCACCTTTCTATACGAGCTACGAGATGGACCTAAAAGATGGCGCTTTGGGCGAGGGGAGCTTCTCTATCTGCAGGCGCTGCACGCACAAGAAGACTGGGCAGAAATACGCCGTCAAGATAATCAGCAAGCGGTACAAAGTTTAAAAAAAAGTTGACTCCTCCTGATAAATGAATATTTTGTGACCCCTTCCTTTTTGTTGTCTTCTTCCAGGATGGAGGCGCAGACTCAACGGGAAATAGCCGCTCTGAAGCTCTGCGACGGCCACCCAAACATCGTCAAGTTGCATGAAATTTACCATGACCAGGTGCGCCACCCCTACTCCCCCCCCCCCCTCCCACTTTCATCCACCCCCACTGTCATTCCTGTACTTGTAAATTCTGCTCGGTTGCCCGTACCCTCACTAATTTGTGAAAAAGGCCTAATTAACGAGGAGGAGGATGAAAGCCCGAGAGATGCTGTTACGGTCTCTCTTCATGCACCGTCCCTTAAAGCCAACCTAGATACACTCCCTAATTGTACTCCAAAGAGCGGCCCCACAAAGTCTGCTCAAACTTACCGCTGTTGTTTTGGACACGTCGACCTAAATGCTGTAAATGACTATAAGCCTTAAAAATAAAGGTCCCACAGATGATTTGATGCGGAAAGTTTTCATGACGCTGGCGTAAATATCGCCTCTCTAAAATACCAATTACTGCTTTCCTATTTCATATTGTGCGACAATGTTCACTAGGTGGTACATAGATACTCTTAATTATTTTAAACACATACACTGGATACAAAACGTCAACACACCGCTGTTCAAATGCCAAATTTTGTGATGTCAAAAAATTAGGCCGAGTGAAAATAATTAAAAAACGTTTTAACCCGTAAAAACCTGTACAACTCAAGTGAAAAAATACACTCGAGAGAGGAAGTGAAAATAAGCACTTGAGATCACTGAGACGATTGCTTCAGTCCACTTTATGTTAAGCGGCTCGCAGTTACCAGCTGATCCGTTGTTAATTACCACCACTGCCAGTAGCAGACCGCGCCTTTTGCTGCATCGTCTTGAGAGGTTTACCACTGGCCAACATTAGCTACTACTGGAGCTAGGCTATTTGGTGCCATCTTAGGGCCTTACAGAAAGAGCACAAACATTAATTCTCCAGGGAAAAAACTGCAAGTAGGTGAATTTGTGTTTTTTTTTTTGTTTGTTTTGTTTTTGTCACAGCTCCACACATATCTGGTCCTGGAGCTGCTCGGCGGAGGGGAGCTGCTGGAGCGGATCCGCCGGAAGCGGCACTTCAGCGAGACGGAGGCCAGTCGCATCATGCGCAAGCTGGTGTCGGCGGTCAGCCACATGCACGACGTAGGCGTGGTGCACCGGGATCTGAAACCAGAGGTAGTCCGCACACTCGGTGCACACGAACGATTTGGCGTTTTTTCAGACAATCAAAAGAGCAAGAAAAAAAAAAAAAATGACCCTCCACCCCGTTAGAACCTGCTCTTCACTGATGAGAGCGAGCGCTCCGAGATCAAAATCATCGACTTTGGCTTCGCTCGCCTCAAGCCGCCGGACAATCAGCTGCTGAAGACGCCCTGCTTCACCTTGCAGTACGCCGCACCCGAGATACTCAAGTATGACGGCTACGACGAATCGTGCGATCTGTGGAGTCTGGGCGTCATTCTGGTGAGTGGAGAGTCAAGCAAAAAGAATGGAGTCAACCGTGGCCCATTATGTCCATAAGAATTATGTCCATATGTAATGATGTCACTTTAAGTATTTTGTCAAATGTCATCCTATAGTGCCCATTAATGGCCCCTATCATGGCAAGGCAAGGCAAGGCAAGACAGCTTTAATTATATAGCACATTTCATTCACAAGGTAACTCAATGTGCTTCACATAATTACAAAACAACATTTAAAGAGGAAGTCAACCCAAACATATTTTTTTTCAATATGTTCTGTGCAAGCCCACTAGTTGAAACATGGCATTCTGATAAATATTGCGTTTGTGGAATATGAGTTAATCCACCCATTTTTTGCCACCTCTGGGGGCGGCCATTTTGTCAATTCTGTCGACTGAAAATGACATCACAACTGCTGAGCCCCGATCAGTTGTGATGCAATTTTCAGGCGACAGAAGTGACAAAATGGACGCCCGCAGAGATAGCTAAAAAGGTGTGGATTTTGCTGCTTAACTCATATTCTAGAAACGCAATATTAATCCGAATGCCGTGTTTCAACTCGTGGGCCTGCTGGGAACATATTGTTGAAAAAAAATTGTTTGGGTAGATTTCCATTTTTAAAGGCAAAATACAACATTCAGGGGCAAAATAATTGAAGACATAAAAAAAAAAATAAAAACAGAACTGAAGAATTTAAGACTTAAAAAGCAAAATAACAAGTAGTGTACTAAAATGACTAAAAGAACATACAGTGCAAGAACGTGATTTGGGGGAAAAAAAAGATTAAGGAGCTGCTCTAAAAGAAAACAAGTATGCTCACTCACCTGGAGGCAAAATGAGAGGAGATCACATCAGGACATGACATATCCTCCGCTGTCCTACCTTTACCCTAATGAGAGCGGATGGAAGCTCGTAGAATATGCAGCCCAGTTTCAGCTTGCGGCTATTTTAGTGCCGTGCTCAGCAAACCGCAGCACCCATTGAAAGTAAAATAACATAGTAACATAACAGAAGACGTCGTGAAAAGTCTATGTTCCCGTTGTCTTAATGTGTTGCATTTCATGTTGTTGTTGACAGTACACCATGCTGTCCGGCCAGGTGCCTTTCCAATGTCAGGAGCAGAGCCTGACCCACACCAGCGCCGAGGAGATCATGAAGAAAATCAAACAGGGAGACTTCTCCTTTGAAGGCGAAGCCTGGAGAAACGTGTCGCAGCAGGCCAAAGATCTCATCCAAGGTGAGACCAGACCAGAGTTTTTGTGGCTTGTGGTGGTTGTTGGACGGCTGTCTCGCAAGAGCACAAAAGGGCTGCTGCCGTGCATCTGGCACGTCCTGCCGCTGCAAATCAAGCCGGCTGGCTTTGTGTTTTGAGGAAAAAACGGCAAAGAGAATGCGACGCTAAAAATAATTACTTAGAGCGGAAGTCAACCCAAACATATTTTTTTCAAGAATATGTTCCCAGCAGGCCCACTAGTTGAAACTAGTCAAAGGAGCGGGGTTTACGGGGGGGGGGGGGCTAATTGAACTAGTTGATTCATTTTGCGTTTGTGGAATAAGAGTTAAGCAGCAAAACGCACTCGTTTTTTTAGCCATCTCTGGGGGCCGCCCCATTTTGTCTTCTGTCGGCTGAAAAATGACATCACAACCGCTCACAACGACCAATCACGGCTCAGATTCAGAAAACAGGTCAGCTGTGATTGGTCGTTGTGAGCGGTTGTGATGTCATTTTCAGTCGACAGAAGACAAAATGGCCGCCCCCTTAGATGGCTAAAAACGAGTGGATTAACACTTTATCCCACAAACGCAATATTTATCAGAATGCCGTGTTTCGACTAGTGGCCTTGCATAGAACATATTCTTGAAAAAAAAATGTTTGCGTTGACTTCCCAGTTAATAGAAGTATAATTCCTTCTTAACTAAATACCCTCGCTTTGCCCCCATGTCCTGGTTTGAACCCTGGCCTTCACTGGTCTACGCCATTTCACGGGGCTCACGACATCGACATCGGCCGCCTCCAAATGTTCATACGCAGATTTGTGAGACTTTGCGGCCCTGACAGCCGGCCTCAAATAACTGCCTGTGGTCCCACAGAACTGCTGACCGTGGACCCGAGCAAGCGCATCAAGATGTGCGGCCTCCGCTACAACGCTTGGCTCCAGGACGACAGCCAGCTGTCTTCCAACCCGCTCATGACGCCGGACATTCTGGGCTCGTCCACCGCGTCGGTCCACACTTACGTCAAAGCTACCTTTAACGTAAGATTGCTTGATTCCTCCTGTCTTATATTCATGATTAACTCGGAGAACCAGTAGTTAATACAAGGCCAATTATAATCACGTTCAGTTGTGCCACCAGGGGGGGCTGCATTTATATTATAACTTGTTGTCACCATTTGCCGTGGTAGATGGCTGGAGTACACAAATGCTACATCACACGGGCACAGTGGTGGCATCTCTACAACTCAACTTTACAGTACTCTTTTTTTTTTTTGGAGGAAGTTGTACTTTAGAATGCGTGACAAACACATTATACAATGATATACTGTATATCAGTGTTTTCAATCCAATGTCCAAGTGAGCCAAGACACTTATTTCACATTAGGAAATTGTCATACAGTCTTTATAAGGTAACAGGTAACAGAAACACACATATGACAAGGATTAACATCCTTATCATTTCGTTAATTAAATGCAAAAAAAAAAAAGAAGTTATGCAGTATATATTTTTTTCAATTAATCGGCCAATTAATCAGTCATCTGTATTTTTTTCTTCTGCAAAAATTGGAATGCGCCTCAAAAAATCCATTATCAATCGGGCCCTAATTTTTAGCATTATTTAAAAGTTAATTTATGAAAATTTTCAAAATGTTTTTTTTGGGGGGGTTGGTCAAGTAATATTGTTATTTTAAATGCCTCTTTCACAAAAAAATAAAATAAAAGGAAAAAAAAGTACAGAGAGAGTATTTAATTTTTGCCTACATTGTTGCAACGAGCACAATTTAAAACGCAACAAACCAGGCATGATGAAGGGGACAATTAGAATTTCATTTAACCTCCTCCTCGCGTGGCAGGCTTTCAACAAATGCAAGCGGGAAGGTTTCCGCCTGCAGACGGTGGACAAGGCGCCGCTGGCTAAGCGGCGGAAGATGAAGAAGACCAGCACCAGCACCGACACGCGCAGCAGCTCCGGCGAGAGCACCCACTCCTCGTCCTCCTCGTCGCAGTCCCAGGAGAAGAACTTTGCCGAGGGGGGCGACGGCAGCCACCGGCCCGCCGAGGCCACGCCGGGCACCACGCCCACCGGCACCACGCCCACCGGCACCACGCCCACCGGAACGGACTCGGGGCAGCAGCAGCAGCCGGCGCCTCCCGCCTTTCACTATTCTGACGGGAAGTGACGACTCTTTTTTTTTTTTTTTTTTTTTTTTTTTTTTTCTCCTTTTTTTCATTTTCTTTTTTGCATGGCAAGCATGCAGCAAGGAGCAGCAACCTCAATATCAAGCAAACCTCCTCTAGCAATAGCTCGTCCCACTCGTGATCCCGGGCCCACACGCTCACACACACACACACAAACATAGAAACACGCACACATACACAGAAACAGACAAGACAGAAACAAATACATTTGTAGAAACACAAACTCACACATTAACAGGCAGAAACACATCCACGCACACTCACACTGTGTCAATAAAGGACTGGACCAGGAAGAAGCTGTCACGAGGAAACAAAACAAAAAAAAAACGCAAGGGCTGCCCTCCTGTCCCAGCTCCCGACATTTCCAGCTTGTAAGCCCCTCCGCCCCCGTCTTGCCTGTTGGTCCCTGTCCCCCCCCACCCTCCCAGGTCCAAAGGGAAAAGTCCGAGCCACGAGAGAGGAAATCCGAACCCTCGACCGCATCGTGGGTCCACTCCTGCCATCTCCGGCGAGACGCGCGGGACACACGGTATTTCTACGCCATTTGTACGGCAGATTATTTACGATGAGATGTGTTAACTTATTTATGACTCGGAGGAGAGAACGTGTGAATATGGTGAATCTTTTCAAAGAAAGCTATTTTATGTACAGTATGTGCGGCTAGGCTCGAAAAGACTGTTTTCCAAGAAGTAGATTGTAGTCGATGGTGAATCCTTTTTTTTTTTTTTTTTTTTCAGTGAGCATCAACGCTAACTGGCTACTAGCATCAACGCTAACTGGCTACTCTTGAGAGTAAGGTTAGCGTCAGTAACTTGAGTATCAAAACAGTGTAGCCCGATTGCAAACGCTGCACTTAAAATCAACTGAATGGAACACTATATTTGTCCATTCACTACAAAAAAATACAGAGCCCCAGACTAGACATGATTTTATTTAATTATTTTTATTTTTGTGGCCTGACAAGCTAGAAAACAAGACATTCTTTAAATCCGCGCCAGAAATACATTTCGGGACACATGAGGGCATCTCAGATTCAAATTTGTTGTTGACCAGTGTGGCCATTTTGTGTGTATCTATATTGTGACCACAAGGGGGGGGAAAAAAAATCCACGTCAAGTCTGGGGCTCGTTACGAAAGTGTTGGTATGCTACACCATCTCAAAGTAACGCACGTATGCTAAAGTCACAAACCAGACGGCTCAAACGCTCCATTTATCTTTTGTGCTCATTTATCAAATAAACGTGCCAAAATATAGCAATCACTTTACAATTACAGATCAGTAGGTGGCGGTGTTTTTGTTTTTCAGTTTGTCAGAAATACGGGCCGTCTGCGCCCATTCTGAGAAATGTAGCATGTCACCTGAGCATGAACGCGGTACCGTCCACGAGGCAGCAGTCAGTCACCAACTGAAAAATACAATTTTAAATGTGAATTTTAAGACGCGATACACGCGCTTATATCAGCTGTTTTACGCCAGTTCGATGTGAAAATTGATAGTGCGCTAACCTTTTCTTTAGCTAGTTAGCTTAGCATAACGACTGACAGGGGGGAAAAAAACTATTACCCTCCTTCAGAATTTTTTGTGGTCTGAAAATGTTTTGGGGTTTGTCGGTTTCTCACCCCCGGTCCGGCTTGAATATGGTGGTGATAATATGCAATGCTAACCACAGCATACATGCTAAACTGAAGACGTGTTTGCTAAATTGGCCGCATTTATCCCCACTGTGCTCTAACTTGATCGGTCGGATTCAAGTTCGTGAGAATGTTTTCTGACCACTGAAATTCTGCGTGGTACCGTTCCGGGACCATCAATTACAAGCCCGTTTCACTCTTTTCCGTCTCTCTTTAACGTTTTGCAAGCGATGCATGCCACCCCAGCCCCGGCCCTCGTCTCCGTATTCTGGCCGCTTGTGTTCCGTAGTTTTTATTTCGGCGGGAGTGACTTCTCCCCGTCTTCCGTTCGGATGCGCTCATCCGCAAAACCAAAGCGCGATACTACCGCTGATAATAACCTCGAGGTAGCTGCTCCGCAATCTCTCCCTCATGCGATTTATGCAAAACCAGTGTTTGTTTTGTCCCACTACGCCGATCGTTTCTCTTTTTGCTTTGAACTATGCAGCCCCCCTTTTATGACGTTTTTTTTTTTTTCTTTTTTCTTTTTTTTTGGGGGGGGGCGTCCTCGCCGACCTTTTAAGCGCGACTGAAACCAAAGTGCGCACTTGCACGTCGTCGTCCACAACGAGAATGCAAAAAGTGGGATCCGTGGAATCTGCGGAGCCGCAGCACTACAAAGCTCTCCTTGAACTATGTGCCCGCCCCCCACCCCCCCTTCCATCTACCAACCCTTCTTCTTTTGTTTGGGTGTATTAATAGCTGAAGTGGAGCAAAGAGGAAGAGTGTCCTACATTGAAACCCAGCCCCCAGCACCCTCTGGGAGCCAGGCGCTATTAGCTGATGTGCACCACTTGTGTTTGTTCCAAAGAAAACACAAGCCTCCTTCCATCTTTCTGTCCATCCTACAACGCATCCCCGGAAAAAGCAGGTCCGCAAGCTCGTTTACAATTACCCCCCCCCCCCCCCCCCCCCGTAAACCCCGCTCCTTTGATTTCGCCCTTGTTCTAGCCTGAATGAGCTCCACAACCTTTGCTCCACACTACATTTCTCAACATTTTCTTGATCGACTAATTCTCACTATTTAAAAAATGTTTTCCCCGAATCCATGCCAGGCAGGCTAATTGTGTGTGCAGGGAGTCGAGGCGTAGCGTGGACACAGTTCAAGTTCCCCTGTTGTGCTTGTTTAGACAGCACAGGCGTTGAGAGGCGTCAATGCGACGGCTGGAGCGATAGACAAAAGATTTCATAACGTTTCATTTCATTTCTAAACCGGCGATTGATACACGATGAGAATATTTCATTCATGTAATAAATACGAGATTGTTATAAATGACTTCATATACAGTGCACATAAATACTCACGCTTCGGCATCCTCGGATTCGCATAGTTAGAAAATATATATTTTTGAATATTCGCCCCATGTGCCCGACGTTTTGAGTGGAAAACGTATATCGAATGCTTATTGTTTTTTTTAAAGATTTTTTTTGGGGGGGGCTTAAAATTTTTTACATTTCTTTTTCCAATGCATTTTTTTTTCAATGGGCGTCAGTTGAACTGCGCGGATTTTCACTATTCGTGACCCGGCGCGGTCCTTGTGCCCCGCAAATAGCGGGGGTCCACTGCAAAATATAAAATTCATCTCTATTGTGTTTGACGCCTTTACATACATACAGGGAACAATCGCAGTCACTAACAATCACTGGCAGGGGACAGTCTGGTGCCCACGAGCACCACGTTGGTGACCCCTGGTCTATATTAATAGTTGAAACGCTAAATATGACTCAAACCATGATTGATTTACCTGTTACCGCTGTCCTATTAAACTAGTGGTATCGGTACTTGGTATCGATATTGTTGACTACTCAAGAATGAGAAAGTGGTATTGAACATCCCTACTATGAACTATTTTGACTCTCTGACATTGCTCTGGATACGCTCATTTTTGCAAATACCGTGGATCTAAAAAGTCTACACTCAAGCCGTTTAAATGCTGTTTATTATTTATTTATTTTTTAAGTGAGAGCAAGGAAAAATCCGTTCAGAACTCTTTTCACCATTATCGGGCCCCTTGACCTGTACAACCCAATTGGAAAGAAAATCTTTTAGAGAGGGGAAGTAAAAATATCTGGTAGAAAATAATAAAAATAAAAATCCTGAGATAATGGGGTTGCGCTAGTGCGCACACCTTCCCACAATGTAAAACGCCTCAATGCAGATTTGTGTTTTGTCAGCAAGCAGGCTATGTACTTCGATTTTTCGAAGAGACGCGTTCACTAACAATCAAGCGGACAGACAGACTTCAATCCTTGGCTGAGCAATTTGTTCTAAATCCGCAGTGTGTAGAGTATTTACATTTAAAGCGGAAGCCAACCCAAACATTTTTTTTTTCAAGAATATGTTCCCAGCAGGCCCACTAGTGGAATATAAATTAAGCAGCAAAATGCACTCGTTTTTAGCCATCTGCTGGGGCGGCCATTTTGTCTTCTGAAAATGACATCACAACTGCTCACAACGCCCAATCACGGCCGACCTGTTTTCTGAATCTGAGCCGTGATTGGTCGTTGTGAGCAGTTGTGATGTTATTTTCAGAAGAGAAAATGGCCGCCCCCGGAAATGGCTGTAAACGAGTGGATTAAATAACACTTATTCCACAAACGCAATATTGATCAGAGTGCCCGGTTTCAACTAGTGGGCTTGCGTAGAACATCCATCCATCCATTATCTGTACCGCTTCTCCTCACAAGGGTCGCGGGGCGTGCTGGAGCCTATCCCAGCTGTCTTTGGGCAGTAGGCGGGGGACACCCTGAACTGGTTGCCAGCCAATCGCAGGGCACACAGAGACAAACATCCGCACTCACAATCACACCTAGGGCCAATTTTAGAGTATCCAATCAACTTACCATGCATGTTTTTGGAATGTGGGAGGAAACCGGAGTGCCCGGAGAAAACCCACGCAGGCACGGGGAGAACATGCAAACTCCACACAGGGAGGCCGGAGCCGGGATCGAACCCACGACCTCTGAACTGTGAGGCGGACGTGCTAACCAGTCGACCACCGTGCCGCCCTGCGTAGAACATGTTCTTGAAAAAAAAAAAAATGTTTGCGTTGACTTCCCCTTACGAAACTGAAAATCACAAACACTTCACTCGCCCGCAGCAAGTAGGACACCTGTCAGCATGTGGCGGCTCTGCTTCGCACCAGCACTTGTTCCTGGGGTGGGGGGGTGGATCTTGGGGCGGGAGTGGGGGCGGTGTCACGTCTATAAATAACAGCTGGAATTCTCTATGCAGGAAAATTAGGTAGGAAAATGGAACCTCTGAGGCGGATCACTTTCTTATCTCATGATTATATACATTTTTTTTTTATCATTCAGATATTATTTCTAAAATGTACGGGCCATGTGTTAATGTAGCACTTTGACATTTTTAACTTTCATATAAAGTGTAAAAAAAAAAAAAAAAAAAAAAAAACCTTCAAGTTCACCACTGCACAGAATAGTAAAACTAAACTACTTACAATTTCAAGACCGCTGACACACTCATAGTGGATTTTTATTTTCGTTTTTTATGGTCCATTTTTATGGTCTATGGTTATAATCACACTTTGTACTTCTATTTTATTTATTTGATTGAATTATGAAAATCATTTTATCAAAAGGAAAAGTGTTAAAGATATCAACCTTGCAAAATGGCCAAAACAATACAAAAGACAAAACAAAACAAGACAAAAAATACAACCATTACAAAATATTCGTTTCCTGTTTTGTGGTTATTATAAAAAATACCAAAAATTAAACAAAGTATTCAAAGTACAAAAACACAAATTAGGACAAAGGCAGAATTTTTTTTTTTTTTTTAATTAGACAAAAACAATATTAGAAAATATTAAGCTTCCCATTCTATGGTTATCATCACATTTCTACTTTTCTCTCAATTTGAAAATATTTTGATACATTGAATAGTTTTCATGAAAATACGAAGTAAAAATATTAGCTCAAAAATATTTTTAAATGTTCCATTTCCTGTTCTGTGGTTATCATCACAATGACTTACGGAGGTTCCACTGTCCTTTATTTCCCCTGGAAAGTGACGTATTTTAACGTCACAACAAACAAAAGTGAAAAAGGTTTTTGAAAGTATCCTTGAAAAATCTTAGCAAATTCCTTTGCGGCTGCTCCCTTTTCCTTTTTTTCCCTTCCCACGTGTAAATAAAATGTACTGTAGCAGTAAATCCCTTTGAGATGCGACATTTTGCACTCGGACGTTTTCTGTTTGTTCGTTTTTAATGTGTCACGTTCGACTTAATTTGCATCTACAAGAACCTCCGCAAAGAGTTTTTGCTTCTTTCTTTATTGAACTTGTGGTCCACTGTGAATCGTTTGAGGCCTTTAGCCTAGTGGGAGGAAGTGCATCAGATGTCTTTTTCTTCTCAAGAACGTAATCATATGTTTATTATTTGCTCATTTGGTCTATTTGTTTTCGTTTGTTTTTTTGTTGTTGTCGTTGTTGTACGAAACCTGCTTAAAAAAAACAAAACAAAAAAAACAACAGGTACCTGGCGTGTTGTTTCAGTGAGCGGCCGCCAGATAGCAGCAAAGCACATGTGGAAGGATGTCAAGCTACTTAAAAAAAAAAAAAAAAAAAAAAAAGTGACAAAACTACTGTAATAATTGTTGACTGATCAGTTCGTTGTCTGCAGTTGTTTTCTTCCCGACCTGACCATTGTTTGATGTGCAAATATATTTATATTTATTTTTGACTTTTATGGTCCCTGGGAACTATTTGTCACGTCACAATAAAAGGTTCCTTTGTGTTTACTAACTTGTGCTGTACGTCGTCTTTTTTATTAACTCATTTGCACACTGACTAAATTGTTGCAAAGCCTTAAAAAAAAAAAAAAAAAAAAAAAAAAAACCTGGATAAACATAAAAGTAACGTAACTTAAACTCAAAGTAACATAATGACGTATAACTAAGGAGCTGCAACCTTTTTGGTGGTGTTGAGAAATTACATTTTTCAAATAATTATGTACATTACATAATACTACATATTAAATGCATATTTTGGGGAGACTTGTGTGGAATTTAAACCGGACACAAGAGGGCAGCCTTTATCCAAAACACAATTACACCAGTGCTAGCTGGCTATGTCACAAGTACGTATACATGGATATGAAATAACGTCATAAACCCAGAAATGTATTGTACACTACAACGCCATTGTACACTACAATCCGTTTTTTAAATTTGATAAACATATTTCTAATCATGGTAAACAAACCTGTTTCCTTCCATTATATTGTATTTAACATGTTTGTTTCTATAACAAATAATGAAGCATAAGATCATTTTCTTAGATTATATAAGATTTTATCCAATATAATCATTATACTAAATGCTGATCTGGTTGAAATCACGTTTTATCTGCCCGGCATACGTATATATATATATATATATATATATATATTTATATATATATATATATATGTATACTACCAGATATTTTCAGTTGTTTATTTGGTGTTTTTGCTTATTTTAATGAATCTTTTATTCATTGAATTGTGTGAACTATAAAAGAAAAAAAAAGTGTGGCATTGGGGAAAAAAAAAAATCACAGCAAATTGACATTAATTTCATGTCGTTTTATGGAAGAATCATCAGGATATAAAATTGTGTCCACAGCGCAGACTAGCTTTTATTTTTGGACAACGCCGACTGCCGCTGCACTTCCACAAGCGTCTGCGCTAATTGAGTCGTGAGCGACTCATTATACACTCTGTATGTGTGGCTTCCATTACTGTGGTCAAGTATCCAGATGGAGGCCGGCCACTCCAAACGCTATCAGCTAATCCGCGCACACGCGGACGCCGGCGAGCTGTTTCAAATGTTCGTTTTTTTTTGTTTTGTTTTTTTCTTTTTCGACGACTTGATGATGCAGAAAACCTGAAATAATACTGGCTCGAAATCCCCTCGCTTTCATTCATGTCAACATTTTTGTCAACAGATTGAACTACTGAATGCTTTTGTTTACGAAACATGGGCTCACGCGTGTGTTCATGCTACGAGCACAGTGTTGATGCTTTATGAGCCGCTTCGTTTGAAGTGCTCCGTCCCAGTTACAAATGCCTTTTTGGTGGCCATCAATTATTCATGCGTTTCTCTATTCATTCAGTATTTGTGTTTTGGTCTAAAATTTGTCAAATATTTGTTCATGATTCTTTTTGTTCATTTTGACAATGTTTTTGCAGTTTTAGTCTATTTAAGTAGTTTTTGTACAATGCTGTCTTTATATTTTCTACTCCCATTGATTTTATTTTCTGCCATTTTGTAGTATTCATCACATTTTGATGAGATTTTTCTAGTATTTGAGTAGTTTTTAATCTGTTTAATGTTTCATTTCATATATGCATATTTTTGTCTAAATGTGTATTTTTATTCAGATATATTTGAACAATTTTCTAATGTCTTGTATTAATTTTGTCCAATAGCCTTTGTCTAATATTTTGCATTACTTAGTTGTATTTTTGTATTTTTATTTATTTATTATTATTTCATTTTGTACTATTTTTTTAAAAATCTTTTAATATTTATTGGTCTGGTATTCATATATTTTTGGTGTAATATGTTTACTTTTTTTTGTCTGCTAGTTTTGTACTACCGGTAATTTTTTCCTCCATATTTTTCTATTTTATGACGAGTATTTTTGTATGTTCTATTTCATCTATTTTTCATATTTCTTGATCTAATATTTTCAGATTTTTTTCCCCCCAAATATTGTAAGAGTTAAGAGTGTGCTTTTGTGTAATATTTCTCTTTTTTTTCTAACCATTATTTCTATTTTATTACAATTTGTCTAGTGTTTTTGTTTTGTTTGTCCTTTTTTTGTTTTTTTGCAATATTTTTATATTGTTTGTGGGAAGTTTGTATTGTTTTTATTTATTTTTTCTATAATTTCTAAAAAAAAATATCCTACTTTTTCCATGTTTTTCCCTTTTTAAGCCTTCATTTAAAAAAAGTATTTTTCATCTAATATGTTTTGAGTTTTTGGATTCTTTCCTCAAAAGGTTTCAGGTGTCTTAGTGTATTTTTTATGTCATATATTTGCCCACGTGTCCGTTTTGTGTTGATTGACCTACTCGTTACATCCATTTATGTAACATGGGTTCACGGTTGTGGACATGCTAGAGAAGCATGGTGATGATCCTCACTGTTTTAAATGCTTTAAGTGATAGTTTTGTATTCTTGTATTTCAGTATTACTTTACTTATTATCATTTTTTTTCCACTTGACATGATTTCCTATGGGAATTGTGTGTGTACACTGGTGTTGGTGCTGCGATGAGGTGTGGGGGGGGGGGTCAAATCTAAAACTGCGCTGAAGTGCTTGCTGCTCCTCGGGAGTTAAGCGTTTCCTTTTGACTGGCCTTACCCCCCCCCCCCCCCCACGACCCCCCCACCCCACCCACAACACCGAGCCGACCCAACCTTGCGCTCACCCAGCCCCCCCCTCTCAACCACCCCAAAGCGAGTGGCATTCCTGGGGGCCACCAGTGAAGCGGCTTTTGAGGAGGAGGAGGAGGAGGAGGGCGGGCCGTGGCGGTGGGCTCCTGGGTGGCCCCTTATACGGCGTCCCGAAGGGGGCGGCAACAATGTCTTCTTAATTGACTGGGCATCCTCGGCAGAGTGAGTGGAGGAATTTGGGCAAGGGGAGGAAGAGGGGTGAAAAGTGAAGGATGAGCTCGGAGGAAGAGTCAGCATCCTCATCATCCGGCTAGCGTTTGTTCCCAGCTGATTGGAAGGCAACAGCCACATAGTTTAGCCCTTAAATTCACTCGACTCATGCTAATTCTAACACATAATTGCAAATGCTATAGAAGTGCTAATGGTTAGAATCTATGTGGCAGTATTATAACTCGTGCTGAACCCATTTGGAAAAATAGTCAAATTGTGAAAAAAAAAACTATCATGTATAGTAAGGTTTTTTTTGGTGAAAAAAAAAAAAAAGGACCAAATATAGTAAGCGTTTTTTGTGGAAAAAAAAAACCGACCATTTATAGTAAGGTTTTTTTTTTGTGTGAAAAAAACCGACCATGTATCGTAAGACATTTTTTGTGAAAAAAAAACAATCATGTACAGTAAGGCAGCTTTTTAAAAAAAAAAAAAAAAAAAAAGTTTTTTGTTTGACCATGTTTGAAGTTTGAATTTATCTAATCCTTCCGCTTTAATCTTGTTCTCCTACAGAACGTGGATTGCGAGGCTTTGTGGTACATGGCGCCGACTACGGTACAGGAGGGACTTAGCAGTCGGTGCTGCGATATGTCAATCATCTGGGGTGGCACCTGGGGGGTCCAATCGGATTTCAGGGAGGTCCAGTGCTACCCCGGCCTCCCCTCTGGCTCCGCCAGTGCCCCCAGGTGTCCTCACCCTAATCTTGTTACATGTGTACCACATTAGCGCTAATGGAGCGCCCATTGTTCCGCCCCGCACCTCCCACCGCAGTCACCTTGAGTCAGTCAAGTCAGCTCTGTCGTGTTTGGACTGCTTCCCACACGCAGCACCGTTGCCCAGGCGACAACAGCAGACCCCCCCCCCCCCCCCCAAACACACACGGTGCTGACATCATCAATTGTTGTTGTTGTGAGGTTTGGCAAATCAGGTCTCAAGTAGTATGAAATTGGACTACCATCATCGTAAACATGATCAATACAGTAGCATAGAAGGCCAAAGTGTTCAGCAAAAAAAAATTTTTTTTCTTCCTAAAAAGTAAATATCATATACATACAGTACATATACAAAACATGTATACAGTAAAAGTTCAAATATATATTTAAAAAATGTTTTATTTATTAATATAATTACACTCCATAAAAATGAGCCTGATTTTTGTTAATTGAGTTTTATATAAAATTCCTTTTATTTACACATTTTAGCATTTTTTTAAATCTATATGCATGATGTGGCCCAACGTAAAGCATAAATTCGTTCCAAAGTGAAAAAAAACCATGATTATATTTTATTATTATTATGAGTTAAGACAGTAACTTTTACAAAACCGCCTCATAAATCCAGTTTTATGAAATGAGATGGACAAAAATGAAACCAAAAATATCAAAGAAAATGGATTGTTGTCGTTGTCATTTTATGTCATTTAAAAAAACAAAACAAAAGGATGACAATAATCCAAATGTTTAGAAGTGCAGAAAGAGAAAGCAAAGAATAAAAATAAAATAAATACAAGTGCAATTGGGTGCTCTTGCGTGCCTGCCATCCATCATCGGTTGACCTTCAGGACCCCCGGGCTTCCTCTTCTTTATGGGTCCCTCACAATGCTGCTGCCAAGAGAAGGGGGTCCAGGTCTTGGGGGGGGGGTGTCTGAGAACCGACTAGCGTGGTAAAGGAACCCAGCCACTCCCCCCCATCCGACTTTACCTTCATTTTCCTCTTTCATTTTTTCACTTTCATTGTGGACCAGTCGAGTGCTAGCCTAGCATGTCGGCATCAAAATAAAAAATCCCTATGGATTTATTTGAACTATTTTTGTTCTTGGATTATTATCTTGCTACATGTTAGCATACCAACTGGTAGCATGTTAGCATTTGATCCCTTCTCATTAGACAACTATGAGGAAAATGTCAAATCCACCCTAAATATGCCTCAGCATTGTTTTTGTTCTTGCGTTGCTATCTTGCATGATGTTAGCATACAAACAGCTAGCATGTTAGCATTTGGCTCATTCTTATTAAAAAGAATGTGCAGCCAGCTACATAGCATGAATGTAAAATACCTATTGATCCGACAGCGTGCTTTTGTGCTCAATATCATGTTACATGTTAGCATACCAACTGTTAGCATTTGATCAGTCCTCATTGAAAATCACACCTGACGACAGAGCAAAAATGCAAAACCCTTACAAATCAACCTTAAAGTTTGTTGTACTGTAGCCTATGTCTTGTGGGGCAAAATGAAAACATTGAATATCTCTCTTAGCATTTTTGTGCTGTAGTTGCTGTATCGCAGTGTGCTAGCCTAGCAAAATTAGCATATTAGCATTTGAACACTTCCCTTTGGAAATAGCGGCCAGCTACAGTGCATGCTGTAAAGTTCAGCATTGCTCGCTTCCTCTGTTTAGGTTGCTAAACTGTATGTTAGCATAACATCTATTAGCATGTTAGCATTGATGCGCAACATCTTTCGACCCCGAGCACATTTTGTGTCTTTTAGGAAAGCTAATTGCTCTATAAACTTTGTGGGCTTCTTTTTCATACAGCGGTTGAATTTGAATGCATGTTCGGCAAAACAGACGTCCTCAATCCACGCATATTCATGCGCAGCTTTGTGTAAAGAGCCGGTTACCATGACAGTACATATTTGAAGGAGGGCGCTGGGGGGGGGGGGGGTCGCAGGGATGCGCATCCATCCAATTGCTGCCCAAGTGATATGGATCTGCAAAGACCTTGGGCAGCAACATGCGTGGCGTGATGAGGCCTTAATGCATTGGGTTAATCGAGTCTTTATTCAGCACCCTGCTTCACTACCATCCAAAGCGAAGGTTGATTATTTATTTTCACAAGATGCACTCTGTGACAAATCTATATGTTCTCCTTTCATCCGAAAAGATGGAGAGGAAAAAGACAACAGGTAGAGCTACAAGTGAGCATAGTGAGAAGCTTGTAACTTGAAACACCAAACCTGGTTTGAAATCAAAATTTAAAACCCTAACCCTGGCTTGGAACTCTAGTTGAAAGTCTTAAAACCCTAACTGTTGGTTGAAACCCTTTAAAATTCAAACACTGGCTAGAAAACCCTCATTTCAAACCTCAATCCTGGTTTTGAAAACCTAATTTGAAATCTAAAGCCTGACTTAAAACCCTAACCCTGTCTTAAAACCTTAACACTAGGTTTGAATCCTAATGTCTGCCCTGAAACACCAACTTTTTAAAAAAAAAACCTAACTTCAAACCCAGACCCTGTCTTGAAGCACTAACCACTGCTTAAAACGTTACCCTGAAATAAAACCCTAACTTGAAACCCTAACCATGACTTTGAACCTTCATTTGAAAGCCAGATCCTAAACCTTGCTTAATATCCTACCTTAAAACTCTAACCCTGGCTCGAAACCTTGGAACCCTCTCTTGAAACCCTAATCTTTCTTTGAAACCCCAATTTAAAACCCCAACACTGTCTTGAAACCCTAATCCTGGGTTAAACCCACATTTAAAACCATAACCTTGGCTTGACACCTTAACCATGGCTTTGAGCCTTAATTTGAAACCCCAAAAAGCATTTGAAACCCTATCTTGAAATGCAGACCCTGTCTTAAAACCCGAACTATGGTTTGAAACCCTAATCTTGGGTTAAAACCCAAATCCATTCAATCCGTAACCTTGGCGTGACACCCTCACCATGGCTTTGAGCCTTAATTTGAAACCCAAACCTTGGCTTGAAACCCCAACCTTTTCTTAAAACCGTAACCCTGTCTTTGAAACCCCAACTTGAAACCCAGATCTTGTCTTGAAACCCTAACCATAGCTTTGGCCCTTAATTAGAAACCCAAACCCTGTCTTGAAACCCTAACCTTTGTTCCAAACCATAACCCTATCTTTGTTGAAACCCTATCTTGAAACTTGCATCGCCTTATAGAGAGCTCCAAATGCATCTTTTCCACTCCCTCGTCATTTGCAATGCTAATAATAATCATTTACATTGTTACTGTTATTGTTGTCATACAAAACAGTAACCCACCGAGACGGAAAAAAAGAGAGAGTGCATGAAAAGCTTACTACTGTATATGCAAAAGCCAAAAAAATAAAATTAAAAAATCAATCAATAAATAAAAACCCGGATAATGAGCGTGGGCCGGGGCTTAATAGGTCGCCTATTGTCGCAAGCCAGCGAGCCGGCCTTGCTCGCTCGGTCCTTGAGAGCCGCCCGCCCGGCGCCGCCGCCGCCGCCGCCGCCGCTTGCGTGAAAAAAAGAGCGCCAGCCACGACGCAATAGACGAGTGTGGAAAAAGACGGCGGCCCATTCAAAGCGCGGCAAAAACAAGTTTTGTTTTTCCAGCCGCCTGGGGAATGGGGAAAAAAAACAAAAAACAATGAAGGACGTTTGCGTACGAGTGCTCTCCATTTAGCCGGCGGATGGAATGCGTGCGTGTGCGTTGTGTCGTCGCGGATGGAAACGGAAGGATGGCGGCCTTCAGCCTGGTTTACGCCGGACGAGTGGAGGCTTGTTTGTTTCAATAACGAGGCTTACGCTGTCAAAGGGAAGATTACGAAATCGATGACCAAAAAAGGAGTCATTTATTGTTTTGTGAGGAATTTGGCCGTTTAATCGGAAAAACTCCAACTGATTAGTATCATTTTGAAACGGGCTCCTTTTGGTTGATGGAATCGGGCGGTGGATTCATCGGTTGGGATTAATGAGGACTTCAAAGCAGGGTTTTAAAGTGGGGTTAGGTTTTCAAATTAGGGTTCCAAACAAAGGTAACAAATTGGGGTCTAAAAACTAGGGTTAACGTTTCAAAGTGGGGCTTGAAAATGGGGTTAGGGTTTCAAGCAAGGGTCAGAGTTTCTAATTAGGTGTTTGGACTAGGGTTAGGGTTCCAATTCAGGGGTTCAAACTAGGGTTAAGGTTTCAAGTTTGGGTTTCAAACTAGGGTTTGGCTTTCAAATCAGGGTTTTAAGTTAGGGTTAAGGTTCCAAATTGGGGTTTTAAACTAGGGTTAAGATTTCAAACTAGAGTTAGGGTTTCAAAGTAATGCTCCCAAGTAGGTTTATGGTTTCAAAATAGGGTTTCAAATTAGGGTTAGTGTTTCTACTTAGGGTTTCCAAGTAGGGTTTCAAATTAGCGTGAAGGTTTCAAATTAAACTTTGAAACTAGGGTTAACGTTTCAAAGTAGGGCTTTAAAATAGGGTGAGTTTGGGTTTCAAGATAGGCTTCGGCTCTCAAATTAGGGTTTTAAACTAGATTTGGGGTTTCAAATTAGGTTTTCAAACATTTCAAATTAGGGCTTTAAACTATGCTTAGCGTTCCAAATGAGGGGTTTGAACTAGGGTTTTAAACTAAGGTTAGGGTTCCAAATTAGGGTTCCAACATTTCAAATTAGAGCTTTAAACTATGGTTAGCGTTTCAAGTGACGGTTTTAAATCAGGGTTAGGATTTCACATTAGGGTTTTAAACCAGGTTTTGGATTTTAAAGAAGGGTTCAGACTACCTTTAGTGTTTCAAATTACGGTTTCAAAGTCGGGTTTTATGATGTGTAGAGCATATTATGAAAAAAGAGATTTTTCAAAGGGATGACATGACAAGGACTAAATGTCTTGCCTTCTCTGTGGCAGGCTGTTGAACGGAACTGAAAGGAATGCGCTCAACATTTCCGTAAAATGAGAAAACGAAGAAAGAAAACAGAAAAAGCAAAGCTTCCTTTACAGCGCCACTTGAAGTTCGCATCGATGCGGCCTTGATGGCGATGGTCCCATTTATTCCAGAAGGTGGCACAATTGTGCCGGCGCTGGTCCACGCCGCGCCGGCCTTTCAATGCAAACAAGACCGAGGGCGGGATGGGGAGGGGGGGTGCGGGGGGGGGGGTCGCTTGGGTCTGAGGAGCTCTCGTCCCTCAGACGCCTCCACCTTTGTTGCGCGCCGCTTGACCCCGCTGGCCCCGAGACACTTTTGACAAGTTGCCAAAATGTCACGGCCTCAATCATTTGAATGAGGAAAAAAAAAAAAAAAAAGATGTAGCGAGGCAGAATGTGGATATTGAAAGTTACCAAGGGCGCAAGGCTTTTGTCGGCCGAGTGCACTTTTACCTTCTCTCTCTCTTTCTTTCTATTTGACGCTCTCAACCTTCGTTTGGAGTCTGGCGTCAACACGCGGGCGTGCGTCCTGTTTTTCTCGCTGGTCGCCATGTTGAAAACTTGACAGCGCTCACCGGGTCCCAGGGATAGCTTTTGAATCACTTTCGGTCATTCGCACAAGCTCACATTTGATTCCGATTTTATGACGCAATCTTTGATTCACGCCGACTCCAATTTAAACTCCCATTCGACTCGAGTCCCAATAATACATATTTCACACATTTAATTGATAGTTTATTCCTATTTGATTCACATTTCATTCCAATTGACTCCTATTTGATTCACATTTGTGTTAGAAACTGGATAATTGTTTATATGTTCAGTAAACAAATTGTATTCTTATTTAGTATTTGATTCCATTTTATTTTAAGTGGATCCATGTTGCTTTTTCATTTAATTCCTATTTAATTCAACTAATTGCAATTTGATTCACATTTTACCCCATTTGACTCCCACTTTATTCCGATTTGATTAATACATATCATTGGATTCTCATTTGATTCCCATTTAAGTGACTTGATTCAAAGTGATTCCTATATTATTGACTTTGATTGCTCTTGGACTTGGACTCATTTGTACTTCATTCAAATTTCAGTCACCGTGATGACGATTTGATTTGCATTCCATCCCCCATTTAATTCCAACTTGATTCCAGCTACATTCTTAATTAATTTTTACTTTGATTGCCATTTCATTTCTATTTTATTCTCATGTACCTTACATTTGATTCCCATTCAAATTCAAATTTGATTCACACTCCGTCGTAGTTTATTCAAATTGATTTATATCCTGTTCACATTGCTTCTCATTGAATTCCTGTTTGATTCAAATTTTACCCTGATTTCAGTCCCCATTGGATTCACATTGATTTATATGTGATTCTCATTTGATTCCGTTTTTTTTTTTTTTTTTTTTTGTGTATATGGTCCTCATTGAGATTTACAAGCATTTGTTTTCCTCATTTGATGTCAATGTCGATTTTGCGTGTGAAAGGACGGACCACCATTTGCAACATTTGTTTACGCGACTGGACAAGTGTTTGTATGTTGCGCGTATGTGAAAGGACTGACAGATGTTTACACCATGTGTGTTTATTATTATTACATTAAGTAAAGTGGGAATCATTTGGGGGATAGCGACCCTCTTCATTCTGAGATGCTGCCGCATGGCGCTGTGTGTGTGTGTGTGCGCGCGTGCACGTGTCGGAGGGGGCGCACTTGACCTCCCTCTCAACGGCGGAGACGATGGAGAGCTTCTCAAGGTTGTCACTCAAGACCCCCCCCCTCTCCCTCTGCACGCTACACCTTTGTTTCGACCAACATCTCTCCACTTTTATCTTCTCTTGACTTCACGTTGCCGGTCGAACTAAACAAATATGCTCGTAGAATTTGGTTTCCCCCTCAGAAGCTAACCTGGAGAAAAATCATCAAATCGTCTTATTGGAAATTTGGTTTCACCTTCACGAGGTGAAACCATGTAACACTTTCAGACGATATTATATCGATTGTCATGATAGTCTTGAGAGTATACCGCATAACCAAAGGAAAGCTGAAAGACCATGGAGGGCATTTTAACAATATTTGGTTCCACCTTCATGAGTTAATCAGGATGAACTTAAAGTTCAATTTTTATGAGCTAACCTGCGAAGCTTTTTTTAACCATCTCCAACAAAGATACAAGCATGATTGTACAGACCATCTTGAAGAATTTGCTTCCAAGTCTAACAGCTAACCAAGATTATGGTTGAGTTCACTACGGTTTTCACTTGTTTTTCTTGGATGGATGATGGGGGACCATCTTGCAGTATTCGGTTCCATTCCTACGAGCTAACCAGCTAATGTTCAACTAGCTTTTTTTTTTTTTTTTTTTTTTAATCATCCCCAACCAATATTCTTGAATGATTTGACAGATTTGAAAGTATTTGGTTCCAACTCTATGAGCTAACCAAGATTAGGGCTCCAATATTATGAGCTAACTAACTAGGGTTCACAAAAGGTTTTTCATCGACTCCGAGCATGATACTTGAACGATTATGGCGAACACCTTAAAAGAATTGGGTTCCACCTTCATGAGCACACCAAGTAATGTTTTCCGGGGGAATGCGTTGACTTGTACTAAGTTCAGAGTCTGGGTGGGTGGTGGCGGATGCGCTTGGCGATGTGTATTTTAGCGCGTCGCCAAGACAATACAATTAAATGATTAAGGCGCGGCGCGGGGGCGCTGACAATTAAAAGCATTCTCGGAATGAGAACGGCATTATGGCGCCGCTGATGATACCCGCCGCGTCCCCTTTTTCAAAAGCAATTTTCATAATTCAAAATAATTGGAATGATGGCATATTCATCCGTTTAGCGGGGGCTGAGGGCGGACGCTAATGAAACGCAATCATTAGCATCCAAACAAAGTAATTGGCTAGTCTTTTATTCCAGCGGATAGGTGATAAGGCACAATCACAACCCGTGCAACCACCCACCCAACCCAAGCGTCAATACCCCCCCCCCCCCACCAGCATCAAGTAATTAAAGCAAAGACAGATCTGAGACCAACACCTCTGAAAACAGCTCTGATTGCTTTGATTAGAAGCCTTACTGTACCCCCTGATTTTGTTTATGGATACGCTAAGCAAAGGGGGGGGGGCTGGTGTTGTGGTGGTGGTTGACAGGGGGTGACGGGGTCTTTGTGTGAAAAGTATCTTCATTAGCTCAATGCGGTCAGAAAGTATCAAATGACTTTTTTTTTTTTTTTAAGTCATTCACTGCCGGACATTTTCAGACCCTCTTTTAGCCAAACTTTTGAAAACATTTGAAAAAAAAAATGTGAATAAATTCCTGGGATTGAATGGCTGGACTGTGAAAAGACAACAAAAAAAAAAAAAAAACGTCATACATCCCCTGATCTTAACCCTCGGGAGGGCAAGGGAAAAACATCTTGGGGAAAAATGTGAAACCTTGAGAAGGGGCCGCTGACGGGGGAATCCCTCTTGCAGACTGCCCAGGTTGCAACGAAATTCTGAGTGGGCAACATTTTACACACAGTATGATGCGACACAATGTTACGTTAGAATTAGAATGATTTCACAAGATGAAGCACTGCAGGAAGACGCCTTCGGAGAACACCTGGCCCAGTTGGTCAGTGCGGAAATCTCCACAGCTGGCACTCCGAGAAGGTGGTCGACCTCCGATCTTGTCCGGATCAATCAGCTAGTCCCCTTTCTTGACTACGATCAAATTAATCCTAAATTAAAAAAAAAAATTAAAAAGGAGTGTATTATTTTACATTTTCGACACTTAACTGTGGCGGAGGTCCCTAAAAATCATTTGACGCGATTGTGCTCTCCTGGAGGAGAACGTGCACACGCCCGCCCCCGCCCCCTGCAGGCCAGGAGGCCACATGGCCGCCTCTGTTCGTGCGCAACGGACGGATGAGAGAACCACAAAAGGATGGAGGAAAAAAGGAAGGAGATGCGAAGGCGACCTTGTGCCCCCGCCCCCACAACACCCACCACCCCATGCCGCTTTTCATCTCGACACCTTTTGGTCTATTTTCTCCCCGTCCGCCATCTCGGGAAAAACTGTCCTTGGTGGATTTTTTTTTTTTTTTTTTTTCTTCAAACGAATCAATTCTCCTTTGTACACATGTGAGTTGACCACGTGGCAGGCATTAAGTGTGTGCTGATGGACACGGACCATTGTCCAACACACACACACACACATGCACACACAAATTTGTCTCAAGCGGACCTATGAGGTGCCCATGTAGCCTTTCTGCGGAGCTCCTGATAAAGGGTCAAAACCTTTATGCAAATCAGTGGACAAGAGGGGGGAGAGGAAAAAAAAAAAAAAAAAAAAAAAAGGAGCTCCGCCGCAAAGGGGAGATTGTGGAGTATACTGGAATGCGGCCAGAAAAGAGAACCCTTTGGAAAAGTGGACACTTGAGGATAAAAATACAAGACAAATCTGCAGCAAAGTGGCGGAGAACGCTGTGGCATGACAACAGAGTGCTGCAGCAAAGTGGAGATTGAGGGCAAGAAGAAAATCTGTCACAGTAAAGAGGAGACTACGGAGTATGACACTGTGTCCAGAGAACAGAATGTAGTAGTAAGTAGTAAGTGGAGACTGTGGAGGACAACAACACTGAAGTAAGAAAACAGAGTGCTGCAGCAAAGTTGAGAACGAGGGCAGCAAATGAACAGGGCGCTGCAGAAAAGTGGAGACTGTCCTCATAGTAAAGTTTATTGTATCCAAGAGGAGACTGAGAGCAGTAAGAACAAACGATGCAGCGAAGGATCGAACAAGGAAACGGAGTGCTGCATCAAAGTAGAGATTGTGGAGGATAATTCTGCGGCGAGTAAACACAGTGCTGCAGCATAGTGGAGACTATGGAGCATAATACTGCCGGTACAAAACAGAACACAGTGGAAAAGTAGAGACTGCGGGGGATCATAATACTGCGGCATGGAGACTATGGGTAGCAAGAAAAAAAAAAAAAAAAAGAGTCGCAGCAAAGTGGAGACTGAGGGCAGCAAGAAAAATTCTTCCTTGGGGTTGCTCATGACAATTTCGAGTAAAATAAAAACAAACTATTAAACACAATTAAAAAATTCTTGTAAAATGATATGTCACGGAATTTTTTTTAAAGAAAATTGAATACAAACTACAACACTATAAAACGCTCTTTAACTGTAAAGTATGATTTTGGTCCTTGAGAGAAAAGAAAAAAAAAAAAAAAAAAGGCTGCGTAAAATAAGTTTGTGGCGCACGAGCTCGTGTCGGGAGGTGGCTCCCACAGAAGAAGAATGAGTTTGATTAGCGCAAGTTTCACGTCATTGGCAGCCATTGTGTGCCCGGCACCAGCGACGGCGAGGCGCAGGAAATATATATTTATATCGCCTAAAAACCGCAACATGCACTGTGACATTTCTTAATCAAATATGGCAATCAGGCCGCCGCCATTTGCCGTCCCTTTTTAATTCCTAATCAAAAAGCGGCAAGGAGCAAATGAGGGCGAGACGGAGAAAGACGGCGGCAAGCGGAGACGCGCGCGGGTCATTACGCGGCTTTCTCCCGGCCGACGAGAGCCGAGCACAATTCATCAGGGGCCATTAGGCGCCTATTTACTTAGCGCTGCGGGGGGGCGCCCTGGTTTTGCCGTCCTTTCTGACTGATCCTATTCTTGGAACGCCACTAGAAGGGCGCAAAAGCGCGAGCGCGCCTATCCCCCGACTTTTGGGGATGCGAACAAAGACATGTTTGGGAGGACAAATCAACAAATCGGGACGCCAAGGAGACGCGCGGGACAGGGGACAATAGTCCAAAAAAAAAAATTTCCAAGACTTCTTCAGTTGTACCAACACGGTTTCACATGAGGAAGCAGAATCTTGGGTCTCTGAGGCAGGTTTTCCTCCTCCTCTCCTCGGCGGCAAGGCCCCGGGGGAGGGGGGGGGGGGGGGGGGGTGACATCCACCCGGCGTTCCTGAAGCTCTGAATGTTGTCCTGGTTGACGCTCGTCCGCAACATCGCATGGACATCGGGGGGAGTGCCTCTAAACTGGCAGACTGGGGTGGTGGTCCCAGGTGGTGCGTTCCAACTAAAGTTGGATCACACTCCTCAGTCTCTCCGGTGAGGCCTATTCAGGGGTGCTGGAGAGGAGGGTACGTCGGGGAGTCGAATATCAGATTCAGGAGGAGCGCTGCGGTTTTCCTCCTGGTGGACCACCTTGAGTCCTTGAGGGTGGGGTTCGCCCCAACCAGTCTACATGTGTTTTGTGGACTTGGAGAAGGCGTTTGACCGCGTCCCTCTGGCAGTTCTGTGGGAGGTGCTTTGCGAGCGTGTGGTACCAAACCGAACCCGGAAACTGAACCGATACAGGCTGTTCGGAACGTATGAGCGGTGTCAGACTTCTGGTCTGAATCGCGGGCAGTAAGTCGGATTAATTTCCGACACCGCCAAGGCTGACCCTTTGTCGCCGATTCTGCTCATAACTTTTATGGATATCATTTTCAGGCGCAGTGCCTCTGTGTTGAGGCGGTCCGGTTTGGCTGGCCTTCGTATTGCGTTTCGGCTTTTTTCCCCAGATCGTAGGCTACTGTCGGCATCATCTCGCTGTGATCTCTAAATCTCACTGGAGTTGTTCCCAGCAGAGTGTGAAGCAGTCGGGATGAAAATCGGGCTCAAATCGGAGACCGTGGTCCTCGGTCGGAAAATGGTAGAGTTCTCTCTCCAGGTCGGGACGAGCTCCTGGGGGATCGGTTCAGTACCTGCATACCTCCTGAACGCCTCCTTGGTGAGGTATTCCGGGCACATCCCATCGGGAGGAGGCTGCGGGGACGACCACGGACACGGCGGGGACGCCATGTCCCCCGGCTGGCCTGAGGATGACTCGGGATTCCCCTGCAAGAGCTGGATGAAGTGGCTAGGGAGAGGGAAGTCTGGGCTCCCCTGCTAAAAACTGACGCCCCATGCACCGGAGGGAGAAAATTCGATAGATGATTAATATTGACGATGCTGTTGTTTTTTGGGTGGTGGTGCCCCGTGTGGGCGGGTCCTTGTGCACTTCAAACACAAAAATAGCTGATAGCATCACAAAGGAGGCCCAGAGAGCGAATGGCGGCCGCTTTCCACGCGCAAATAGTTAACACGAGATTGACACAAGATTGAGTCACTCGGCCTTGTTTGTCTGTTTGTCGGGTGTGGCCGCCGACTGCAGGAATGTGCGTGCGTGCGTGCGTGCGTGTGTTTACACTTCAATCATTCACCCGCTTTGCTAGGGCATGCCGCTAGGTACCAAACAATGACATCATGACTTTTGCGACAAGACTACGGAGAAAGCGTGAGGGGGGATTGCTGTTATTTTCCACTTGAATACAGTGAAACAGGCGGCGATACCTACTGACCAAGACTTGCCAGAAATCTTTCAAATTTGCTTCAAATGCATCCGACAGTATTAGCCTTAAAAACGTAGCTTGATCAAAGATCGTTTGTTTCGGGGAAAATGCAGCGGAGGCACGAGGACGTTGGTGGCAAGAAAACAAGAATGACCACTTTGTCTCATTGTATTTTGTTTCTCTCTGTTACTTCTAATATTTTGTCTTTTTTTTTACATTATTTCTGCCAATATTTATAGAAATTGTGAAAATGTTGTATATTATTTCTATACTATATTGCATTGTATTTTTTCCTAACATTTGTATTATTTCAGAATATTTTAAGCATGTTTTCCCATTTCTAAAATGAAGTGAGGATAAGCAGTTCAGATAATGGATGGCTCGATGGATGTTAGACGTTGGCTGTAGCTTATGTCAAATCAACTAAATTACATTTTCCACACTCCATTTTCAAATACATACACACGAAAAAACCCACTGAATTGTTTTCCAAACCCACTCACAGGGTAGCTGTGGATTTTGAACAGTTTGGGTTACTTTTACCCAAAGTTGGGTGACTTCTTTTTGACCGGGCAGATTGGGTTGAAGATTGGATATGGATTAGGTTTCTCTGAAGAGCTGAAGCTCGACGCCATTTTGGACGGTTTGTTTCTGGACTGAAAAGTATTGTTGTGGTCTTGATCTTGGTGGGTTCCGGTCTTGGTTTTGTCTCGGGCTTAACTCCCAGAAATGTTGGTATTGTCTAGGTCTCTGTGATTTTGGTCTTGGTCTTGTCTTGGCTGGTCTCGTCCCAGTCTCGACTCCCAAAAGTCTTGCCCTCGTGTTTTGTCTCGTCTCGGTCTTGTCTTGGTCTCGGTGAGTTCTGGTCTTGGTCTAGTATCGTCTCGTCTCAGTTTTGTCTCTCTCGACTCCCAAAAGTCTCGGTGGCTTCCGTCTTGGTCTTGACACGGTCTTGGCTAGTCTGGTCTTGAGTGCAACGCTAGTATGCAGTCAAACTGGGAGTGGTCGACACGGATGAAATTGCACACCCTTGAGAAGTCGACGTTCTCCCTCACTTTTCTGCAAATGAGCCAGACGGACAGACGACAAGCGTGTCTGATGACGGCGGCCACGAGTGAGAGCGTGTCATTTCCTCATTAAGCCACCGAGCGTTTTGGCTCAGCCCCAATTAAGCGGCGGGCGCTGACCTCAGACACACGCGTCGCACCTTCAAATCATCGTCCCAATCTATCACCTTCGTCAGCCCGCCTGCACCCAATCATCGCCAGCCGATACATAATTCATACGCCGCCGAGGCGGAATATGCGAGCACACCGAGGGGATGATTGTACGTCAATGTGCTTTTTTCTATCATGGTTACTGTTTTGTTTTTTTTAAATAGTTTTTGCTTCAGTTAATATTTTTGTATTTCTTCCTCATATTTGAGTTTTTTTTTTTTTGTCTGGTATTTTATTTTTCCCCTATCTAATATTTTATAATATACTGCATATATTTGTTCGAGACAAACACCATGCAGCAGCGTGAACCCGCGACCTCTGAACTGTGAGGAGAAAGTGCTAAATCAGTCAGCCAATGATAACACTGGTTAACACTTTTTTTTTTTTTTTTACTTCATAACATCCACAAAAGAGGTTACAGTGGGTATAAAAAAAAAATTTAATAAATAAAAAAATAACAATGAAATGAAAAACTGATAGCATCAAAGGAGACGCATTTGGTCCGGCCATCTCAGTCTCGTAAGAAAAGGAAAACGACACTTCCTGTCGCCTGTTCCCTCCCACAAAACTATCCCCCGAACTACAACAAATCAATCCAACAATACTATTCTTACAGAAACCTCGCCGCGGCCATTGAAGCCTCACGGCGAAAATAGACGATGACATGAAAAAAATGGGCTTCCGACTACGCTGAGACCGCTGTTTTTTTTACACTTCCCGTTTATCGCCTACAAAACGGACGCCCGTCGTAGGCGTACAGACGAAACAACAACTCGCACACCCGCCGATATTTGCCACATCTTGTCCCCGTTGGTCCACGACACGAGCTCCGTTTCATACGCGTAAAAGTCGTAAAAATGTTTTTCGCTGACGCCTCTTAAGAAATGACCGCCATCAAAACCGCTCTTGCCTTTGATTGGACAAGTGTACCTAATAAAGTGTCAAGACGTCCTTTTTGCTGCTTATCTCCTTTAAATTCATCTTGTTGTGGAACTCGACGTGACAATTCATTAGCGTTTTATCCTCAATGTTTGCACTCTCTTCCGACGTATGTTCAAGTGTGTGTGTGTGTGTGTGTGGGGGGGGGGGCGTGTAGTCCCGCCCCCTGCACGTGCAACCCCCTCCCCTCCACCGTCCTCCTCCTTTCATGGCTAAGAAATGTTCCATTCTGTGGCAGGCAGGCGCCCCCAGCCCCGGCCAAAGCCTCTCATCCTCGGCCCCCCGCTCAAGAGCTGCTTTAATTAACCATCATACCACAGATGGGATCGATTTCCCCCCCCCCCCCCCCCCCCTTCCCTTCCCACCTTTTCTTCTCCCTGCTTTCTCCTCCATCTTTGCTACTTGGTCTTCTCTCTCGACCGTAATTGCACTGGATTTGTGCCCGCATAACCCATCGCCCCCCCCCCCAGCCCAAAAGCACCGTAGATGGCAGGCCTCTCCTCTTCTCACCCCCATGGCCTCACCTGCTCAATACCTTATTAGTGTCAGGATGTGCGGAGAGCCATCGCGGATTACCTAAAGAGACGGGAGATTGATTTGCGCGCCCGCGACGGATCAGATTGGGACTTCTGGTGCCGCGCGAGTATGCGTGCGCGTGTGTCAGTAGCAACTCGTACGTGAAGTTCCTGGGCCTTCAGTGGGGATTTACCCGACTTAATCCATCTCTTAATAGCGCCACTCTCGCGTCCCAATTATAGAAGCGATACAAAAACGCAATGAACAGCGCGGAACCGTGCCGTGTACACAGTGTATATCAATTGCTATCTAACATGACAAAAAAAAATTTTTTTTTTTAAATGGCATATAAAATACTGATTAATGCTGATTAATAAATGTATTCTGTAACCCGATTGGACAGAAAATAAAATGAACCAATTTGATTCAAATTGTAGCAGGTACTAAAGCACTAAATGGCTGACGTTGTGCTTTTTCTGGAATGGCTCCTTCAGACTTTTTTTTTTTTTAGGTCTACTCTTGATTAACATGCCTATCATATTTCATGTTACCGATGGCTTTGGGGGTTGAGTTCTCCCCCCCCCAATATTGTTGAGAGCCCTACATTACCAAAATAGCTGCTTTAAACCAAAATGGCAGAATTTCTGTCATTTTGGCCATGGCTCCTTGAGACTTTTTTTGTGGGTCTACTCTTGATAAACATGCCTACCAAATTTCATGTTAAGTAAAACAGACATTGGGGCAGAATTTATTATTATTATTATTATTTTTTAATAGTTGACAGTGCCAAAATTGCTGGTTCACACCAAACCGGCACACTTCCTGTGTCTTTTCACTCATTGTTTCTTGAGACTTTTTTGTAGCTCTCCTCGTGATGGACAAGCTTAACAAATTTTATGTTGCTCAGGACTGTCTTCGGGGGTCTGCATTTTGCACACCACAAAAAAAAAAAAAAAATCTGGGTACCGCTACCAAAACATGGTGTTTTCAAGTCTGGGAAAGCCCTCAAAATGGCGATTTTATCTGGCCGTGGTTATAATAACGACACGCAATTTGGGGCTCAACTGTACATGCAGACGTCCACTCCCACACACTGCCGGCACAAAGCTGAAATTCCAGTCGGGGGGGGGGGGTTGTAATCTGCTAGAGTAGTACTCTTGAGAAATGACCTGTTGTGTGGAAGAAAATGGCGGCCTATTGATTATTCATGGCCACCGTGGGCGAGTCGGGGTGGGAGATTAACATCTATTTCAGAGATAGTTGAGTTTGTGGTGCAAGGTGTGTGTGTGTGTGTGTGTGTGCGCGCGTGCACGTGTGTAAGTGAGGTGGGGTTCTCCTCAGGATTGCTCCGTAATCACAGTCCTCCGTCTGCACGGCACATCTTGAGAGTGGTGTCAGCTGGGCTCTTGTCTGTTTGCTAATAGCGGGGGTGGGGTGGGGTGGGGTGGGGTGTACGTATTGGGTGGCGGTGGCAGCGGAGGGGAGGGTCAGGTCGCTCTCTTTCGTGTCTTTGATCCCCAGGTACGGGCCGCCAAAGACGGTTGACGCTGTTGAATGCTAACACGGGGAGGCCGAGTTTGACATTCTAACGGCGTTTGTTCTGCCAGCGAGTAGCTTGGAGCGCTACTTACCAACACGTATTTTATATGGGGGGGGGGGTGTTGAGGGCGGTTGCCCGGCCTCAGTTTGAACGTTTGGGGTCATCCAAACAATTTCATGGTGTTCACCACAAAGCATCTTTGTACAGCAGTGGCAGCGGGTGGGGTTGTCTAGTTTCTTCGTTATTACATAAATCAATTACGCTGCAGAGTATCGAGCGTGTTGTAATTTCAATATATTTTCAAGCATTATACTTAATACCAGAGCTGGGCATTTTACGACAAATTGAGCGTCGGTTTATTCGTCGTTCACACCGTTGTCGGTCATTCGTCTGTTTTTTCCCGGGGTAAAGAAATTGTATATACTATAGGCCGGTCCGCCTCGAATTTTAAACGGGCGTCCGTTTGCGATTATATACATATGTATTATTTGAACAAAAAAATATTGAAAAACACAGATTAGCCGCCAATAAGAGTTTTTCAAGTCCCCGCCCTCCCCCTAAAAAAACAAAAAAACAAAAAAAAAAAACGTTCAGTTCCGATGTTGGTCAAATTCCACATGAGTCGCAGTATTGCTAGGCAAAGGCGTACATCGTGGAGCTTTAAAAGGACGGAGCAGAAAGAAACTTCCAGCGCCCCCGAATAGTGCTTCTTGTTGCACGACGGCAGGTGCAGCACTCGGTCTTTTGTGCGCTCCAGCTGCTGATTTTCTTAGCGTCTGTGTGGAAAGCCGGCGGCGGCGGCGGCCGTCGGCGGCCGTCGGGGCCCAGCTGCCAGAGGCAGGCGCCGGCGAGTCGGCCATCATTGTGGTGTGATTTCCTCCTCTCCTCGCAGATGGAGTGTTTTTGTCGGGAGCCGTGGTCACTGTGATTGCCTCTTCGCCACCGGTGTCAGCCTGGGATAATACAACTCCCCCCCCCCCCTCCCCCCGAACAACCCCGAGCCTCCCTCCGCCCCCCCCTCAGGAACAAAACAGGATCAGTGCAATCCATTTTCTTTTTCTTGGGCAAAATGGAATAATTTCAAAGAGACAATTCCGGGCGCTCCCGAAGGCACCGGCAGGAGAATCAAAAGACAACCATTATGGCACAGGAACTGCAGGAGAGGCGGTCTGCTGACCTCGCCTTTGGCTAGTTGCAAGCAAACACCCTGCATCGTATCCCGCTAACATGCTAAGCTAAGTTGCGGCGCCTTCCTGAAAACTGGGACCTTTTTTCTCACGTCACAAGAAGCCTCGTCATTCTCGTTCCAAAAGTTGACACGGCCCTAAAAATATTCCTAATTGACTACATTAATAGTTCAGAGTCTAAATACGCACATTGGGGAAAAAATGTGATCCGACACTGATGTCTCTTGGGAGTTGATCGGGAATTTGTTTGGAGGTTATCCGTCTCTTCAATTTCTTCGTCATCAACTTTAATCCTTCGGCGACATCCAGGTGGATTGGCTACAGTCCCGTGGATCTTAAATTTCGGAATACGTGCGACTGAAGTCGCGGGAACCTCAAGCTGCCTGGTGATGGTTTGCTAGACTTGACCTTTAACCTGCTTGTCTCGAACTTTCTTTCTATTCTCCTGAGAGGAACGACTCTCTCTTTTGCTTCCCCTGCTCCTTGTTTCATGTATACATGTGCACATATTTGGGTTAGAAAAGGAGTAACCCGGCCATAAATTTTACAAACCCGAACAAATGGTAAATGGTTCTTTCACTTGGCTAGCGCTTTTCTACCTTGGGTAGTCAAAGCGCTTCACACTGTACCTCATCTAGCTACTGATGACGCAGCATCAGGAGCAACTGAGGGTTCAGTATCTTGCTCAAGGATATTCCGACACGGTCACAATGGCCGGGGATCCAACCCACAACCTCCGGGTTGGGAAACGAGCACGCCACCACTGAGCCATGCCGCCCCCTAAAGGCATAATCAGGTTATTGCTCATGTTTACATAACTTTTAACAACCCGCATACTGCCAATATTTATTTTTGAAAAGGTTTACGTATTGGCTGCATGTAAACGTTCCGATTGGCATTTAATAATTCTCATTACATTTTTTTTTTATTTTTTTTTTTTTTTAATTTCGAATTTTGTCAAATTCAAATGATTTTTTTTCATTAGCAGAGGGATACCAACAATTTTGTCCACGTGCGTACATGTTCTCCATGTTCCAAACCGCGAGTTTGCCCTTACTGCAATTCCGATTTCCAGGCGGTCCCGAACATATCGCGAGAACCATCTGGGCCCACCGGCATCTTTACGTTGAAAAACGTGTCGGTTTGCGCCGCCGCTGCTGCTGCTTCTATAGCGAGCTGCCCCCTTCATGACCCTGATGGTGCTTGAGCCGAGTGCGGCGGCTAAGAGAGAAGGCGGGCGCCCCATCTCACTTCCACCTCTTCTACCGGAAAAGATCCAAGAACAGGGATGAAAAAAAAAAAAAGGTGGAGGGGCGGGTGGGGAGCTTTAAGAGCGTAAGAGTGTCGTCGTGATGCCTCCCTCCATATTCTCCGAGTCGTAGATATTCCCGAACAGCTCAGCACAGGAAGCGCGCGGCACGTAATAAAGGCCAAGAGGCTCGTAGCGCAAATAACTTTTTCTGGGGAATGTCCGGAACGTTTCGGGGATGCTTGACCGATGAGAGTCAATTACAGCCGACAGAGGGCGATTGACTCCACGCCACCCGTGGCAAAGCGGGGATACGGCACCGAAGCACACGTGGTGACACTGCTAGTAAAGCCGGGAATTGTCCGCATCCGTTTTTTGGTCTCCCAGGTACAACTTTTTGTGATGTAACCTACGGGTCTCACATACCATGTTGTATGGAATGCAGTTTAAAGGAATGAACACTAGTGGTAATAATATACACCAGGGACGGGCAACTTCATGCACTTTCAACGAACTGTCAACGGTTCCAGGCATCCAGGATGCGCCGTGGCAAGAAATGCGGAATTTTTTTTCCGTCATAAGGTTGCAAAACATTATCGTTTAGGTGTGTTTGTTACCCAAAGTTTGTTGACTGTTTGTCTCAATTAACTGCCACGTTAAAATTAAATTGCACGTTTGTCAACATGGAACCGCGACTGTGAGTCGTGTGCCAAACAGTAAAGTTCCAGTTTGTTCAGTTGAATCCCTATTTCTTCCCTCGGTGTTGAAAGCGTCTCTACTAAGTTGAGCGACTCTAAAATGCCACAAAATCAACCACACCTCTATGTTCTTTTTTCTCTTATGGAGATGAACAGGTTGTCTGCCATCTAGTGGCGAACAGTGGTATTGCAACTTCAAACCGATTAACTCATGCTATCCCAATGACATATTTATGTCATAAATATTTACTATTTATATGTCAGTGCTACAGAGGGTCTGAAAAAGTCTGGTTGTGTAGTACCTATACACTTAGAAGGAAAATATGTACCTGAAAAAAAAAAAAAAAAATCTCATGTCTGCACACTGGACGAAGCACAGCAAAGAGAAACGCTACGAAATGAAGTACAGTTAGGAAGTATTTGCACTCCACCGGCGTAGGGTATGAGGGGAGCTCGGGGTTGGTTGTCGGTGGGGGCTAAGTGTCTCATCAGCATCCAGCTCAGGTGCTGCCGGGGCCCGCGCTCTAACTATACCCCGACTTGATTGTAATTGCCTGAATTCCACTCCCGCTGCTTCCCTGCTGCCACATTTAACTCCACACAGCCCGGCGGTGGCGTCGAGCAGCTGACTTGTTGAGGGCTGCGGGGTCCGGGGGGGGGGATGCTCCCCTTCATTCTATTCCTCGTACGGGGGTGACACAGGTGCATCACAACAACTTCACCGCCTCCCTCCTTGCGTGTGTTCCCACAGTGATGGCATGACGGGCGCAATTCATTTCGAGGTTAGAATGTGGAAAAACGACCCCCTCCCCCAACCGAGTCCCCAAAAAGCTACTTGACGGGAAGTGTGTGCAAAAAAGTGGGACTTGTGCCATCAAAGTTATTGAGGGAAAAGTGGAAACTTTTATGCACTCATTTTGCTCGTTATGTCACTATAACTCCTAAACTGTGAGAGGACTTTTTTTTTTTTTTTGTTTGAATCATTCAGGATCAACATTTTTTGTTATTAAATTTGCAAAAGGGAAAACAAGGATGAATATAATAATAGCTTTCTAAACCTAACTTCATTGACATTGGTGCTGAACAGGTTGTTACTATGTGAAATTATAGCATCTTCTTCAATCTTCTTTTTGGTCAATTAAAAAAAAAAAAAAAAAAATCAGTAAATTTAATTCAATCAATTTAATTCAATTTATACATTCCATATTTTTAGAATCAGGCAAAAATAAATATTTTTCACTACCATTTTCAAGTCAAATCATTGTTTAAAAATTTGGCAAAATCTCCCAAAGTAGTTTCAAAAATGTTTTTTTAATGCTATTTGAAAATCCTTCATAGCAAAATATAGCAAATACGGTAAAACACCTTTGTCAAAATTCACATTTTCAAAATATGCTCTTGAATTGTTACTCAAATAGAATCTTAAAATTTACAGCAAATTTGTTCAGCTGCAAAATATTTCTGTGTCAAATTTACATGTTTGTTACATGTCACATGTTTACCCTTTTTCCATTGATAATTTATAAATACATTTATAATTTCAAATAGGATGACGAATGAATAGCAGGCTATAAAAAACAGCAAAACTTTTTCATGTCATTTGCGAATAAACTCTCATAAACAACCCAAGCTTCTCCGCGTCACCACCGACATCATTTTGCACCATTTTACGAAATATAAATACCACAAGTTAACAGCCTATAAAAACTACCATTGCGCTCATGTACGTTCGTAACCAACTCTACAGTGAGCTTTCACAATACGATTTTTTTTTTTAATCATAAATAATTTACATTTTTACAGCAAATATAAACAATACAAAAATATAATATTTTTTGATGCTAATCATTTTTGGCAGAAAACATTGAGACCAAAAGCGACGTTAAGCAACCTCCTACAAATTGTACGGATACGATCTGAACTACCTACATGTGAGCATTCCGGCTATTTAGCCGTCCTTTTGTTTAGGGTCATTTTGTAACGAACAAGAGCGCTAAATGAATCACTTCCTCTCACGGCAACAAAAGGCCTGAAAATTACAGACGGGGTGGGGAGGGGAAGGGAGAAAGAAAAAAAAAAAAAAAAAAAAAAAACAACAACTGATTTTTCAGCAGCAACAGAAAGAAACCTCTGCAGGGTTAAGCTAAAAAAGTTAGCCTGTGGCGCTCCTCACCCTGCGATAATGGCTCTGCCTGTAATGAAGAACGGGCTTGTTGCCAACAGGTGGTCTCTTTAAAAAGACCAGAGCCACAGCACTCAGGATGATGGGGAAGGAAAAGGGTGAAAAACCGCCATGGCAAAATGTGTCAGAATCTAATGTTCTGCAGAGTGAAAAGCCTGTTTTCTGTTCTTTGTCTCCCCCCCCCACCCACCCCCCACCCCGCTCGAGATTCAGCCTTGTTCCTCATTGTTGGCGGGCTCAAACGAGCAACAGTCTTTTTTTGACACCGAGCCACCGGCTGAATAAAGACTGGAGCTGACTAGTCACAGGAAAGAGCTTTCTTTCTGGAGGGCTTGGAGCCCATTAAGAGTCGCCGAGATATGAATAGATATGAATCCTCTCTGGCGACCTCACCGGAGGGATGAAAAAAAAAAAAAAAAAAAAAAAATCAAATCCAAAAGACAGGCGGAAGGGGGGGGGGGGGGGGGGGGGGGGGGCGCACGTTGACAAGGAACACCTCTGTGTCTTTTGAGCGAGGCTCCCAAAAGACTCGGTGAGACACGGGGCTGATTGACAGGCGGGATTTAGTTACACGAGTGGATGCGGAAGTGGACGCTTTGCGAGCGTGAAAGGACAAACGACGCCCGCGCGACCTCGGAGCCGCGCTCGGCGTCCGCGCGTACAGAAACGGAAAGAGTTGTTTCGAAAAAATGACAGGCAAGCGCTTCTCAAATGAAAACGCGTCGGCCATTTCGGAGTCGGTCGATCTTGCAAGTCACGCTCAAACTCATTTCTTTAAATTTTTTTTTTTTTTTTTTTTTAATGAAAACGCGTCGGTCATTTCGGAGTTGGTCGATCTTGCAAGTCAGGCTCAAACTCATTTCTTTAATTTTTTTTTTTTTTTTTTTAATGAAAACGCTTCGGTCATTTTGGAGTTGGTCGATCTTGCAAGTCACGCTCAAACTCAGTTCTTTAAATTTTTTTTTTTTTTTTTAATGAAAACGCGTCGGTCATTTCGGAGTTGGTCGATCTTGCAAGTCACGCTCAAACTCAGTTCTTTAATTTTTTTTTTTTTTTTTTTTAATGAAAACGCGTCGGTCATTTCGGAGTCGGTCGATCTTGCAAGTCAGGCTCAAACTCATTTCTTTAATTTTTTTTTTTTTTTTTAATGAAAACGCGTCTGTCATTTCGGAGTTGGTCGATCTTGCAAGTCACGCTCAAACTCATTTCTTTAAATTTTTTTTTTTTTTTTTTAATGAAAACGCGTCGGTCATTTCGGAGTTGGTCGATCTTGCAAGTCACGCTCAAACTCAGTTCTTTAAATTTTTTTTTTTTTTTTTTTAATGAAAACGCGTCGGTCATTTCGGAGTCGGTCGATCTTGCAAGTCACGCTCAAACTCAGTTCTTTAAATTTTTTCTTTTTTTCTTTTTTGAGACAATACGACTTTTTTTCTGATAACATTGACGTCCATTTTATTCCGCTTACCCGGGGTCAATCATGGGGGGGGGACAAGCCCAGAGTTCCCTCTTCCTAGCCACTTTATTCCGGAGACGTTCACGGGCCAGCCGAGAGACGTAGTGGCCGTTTTGTCGATATGAAGAACGCCGAGTACGGTCCAGTGAATTCGCCAAGCACGATCTTCCTCAGAACGTATGCGGGAACATTCTTTTTGTAAATTGGAACAGCTGTGCACGTCCCTCGTTGACATATTTCCATGACATCAACACGAAATGCATCTTGGGATATTTTCCTTGACAAGCACTCGCCAAGTATCCAAAAAGATGCATGCTTGCTTTAAGCAAGAACGACATCCGGGTATTCCGTGCCTTCTTGGATTATTCGTACTTTCAATTGGCCCTTTATTCTAGAAACGTTACAACTTTCTCAAGTAACGTTTACAACTATGTTGTTAGAAAATGATGTGGGGTTTTTTTCCCCTCGGGACGGCTTCAAAGTACAACTTTGCTCATGTGACATTACAACAAAAAGTTGTTTTCAAAAACAAGCATGTTGACATGCTTGAATTGAGCATGTTGGTCATTTCGGAGCATGACGACTTGTGTATTATTCAAAGTCACACTACAGCTTCTCATAAAATTTGGGGGAAAATAATCCTCTACTTTTCTGTTATTACAACTTCTTGCCTCTAACGTTACCCTTTTGTCCTGTATTATGACTTTATTCTAGTAACATTGACCTTTTTTTTCCCCCTCAAAACATGACCTGTTTCTCTTTATATGACGAATGACTTTTTCCCATGCAATATTCCGACTTTATTCTTGTAATATTACAACTTTTTCCATATAACAAGACTTTTGCCCCCCTGGAAACAAAGTAAGGACTTTTGTAAAATTACAACTTTTTCCTGGCAATAATATGAGTTCATTCTGATACTATTACGACTTCAGTTATATGAGTAATGTTCCATCCTTTTTCAGCGCAACATTTTTTTTTTTCTTACCATTTTCTACGACATACAGTACACCCCAAAAGTTTGAACGCGTTCACTCTTCATGACTGTTTACATTGTAGATTCTCACTGAAGGCATCAAAACTATGAATGGACACAAGTGGAGTTATGTACTTTACAAAAAAAAAAAAAAGGTGACATAACTGAAAACATGTTTTGGACCCAATCAAGATGGTTTGGGTTGAGATGGGCCCCAGAGCGAAGGCAAAGGCGCCAACAAGTGCGAAACACCTCTGGGAACTCCTTCAAGACTGTTGGAAAAGCATTTCAGGTGACTACCTCTTGAAGCTGAATGAATGGAGAGAATGCCAAGAGTGTGCAAAGCAGTAATCAGAGCTAAGGGTGGCTATTTTGAGGAAACTAGAATATAAAACATGTTTCCACTTATTTCGCTTTTTTTTTTTTTTTTTGTAAAGTACATACTACGCGTCTTCATTCATAATTTTGATGCCTTCAGTGACAATCTACAATGTAAATAAATAGTCGTGAAAAAAAAAAAAACACGAATGAGAAAGGTGTCCAAACTTTTGGCCTGTACTGCATATATTTGGTACATTTTATACATTGATAATTTCATCTGGATTTCAATGTTATTTTTTGAAAACTCAAGTCATGGCTGTTCGTCGCGAGCTTTGATTTTTACACGGCGGGGCATTTAAAAAAAAAAAAAAAAAAAAAAATTTTCCACCCTTTGTACAATGGTGCAGTTTATAGCCTGGTTAGGTGAAGTTCCCCGGCAGGAGGTCGCAACCCTCGACGTGGACTAAAAACAGGCAGGATGAAGATAATGAGATATTTGGCGAGCCACTTGAGGAGGACGCCGGGCTCAATGGGCGCATGATGGGCGGATCCCGGCCGTCGCATACAACCTTTTGTTCCGCCGCATAATCCATTTGTTACCCTCGGAGCAATTTGTCCTCATTAACCCTCATGAGGGGACTGCGTCGGAGACAAAAGCTCCAGGGGAACAATAAAAACCTCCAGAGAACAGACCCCCAAATCCATTTGTCAACGTTGCGCCAGCTCAAGTGGTCCCTGCACATTTCGGCCCCCTTGTCTGTCTTACATCCACAGGAGGACCCGAGCCCCGCGCCCCCCCCCCAAAAAAAACCTACGAGGTACACCTGAAAGAAACGGGATTAACACAAAAAAAAAAAAAAAAAGAAAAAAACGATTTCCGTGTTAACAATAAAATATCCAGACAAAAAGACTCCCGAATGCAAGTTCCATTGTACTGAGGTCACTCCATCAATCAAAGAGAAAAAAGTAGTGACACGACGTACAAAGAACATCTCCGAAGAATAAACCATTTTACAGTACATTTAAAGAGGGAAGAATTTGACACCTGTTAGCCGGAGGTATTTTATCACTTGGCAGTCTTCGCACCATTATGCGGGGATTAATTATTTCGTTTCCCTCACTGGATGGATGATCATCCATCCATCATTTTTTTTTTTTTTTTTTAACTCTCATGACGTTACGAAATCTGACTTTTTGCTTACTTTTTAAATTAATTAAAGAAGGTACTTAGGGTGGAAATGTTATGGTTTGTTTGAACATTTGAGCGTTGAAATAAACGAATTATCTGTTGACAGTTTAACAGGAAACTTGAGTGACAAAAAAAAAAAAAAGAGCTTGAAGCAAGCATGCTTGGTCTCTTATTCGGAGATGTTTGTGAGTGAAAAAGTCAAAACTGGCACGGCGAAACAAGTTCTAATGTGTTTAAAGTGTGTAGAGTGGTTAAAACTACACAAAGAAATTTGATATTTTTACATGGTTGGTCTATAATCAAATAATTTCATTTATTGCGGCTTTGTCTGGAACATGTCCCCCGGCAATAAGCGTGGGGTTTATTTTATCTGCTTTCGGGCCAACACTGTAGTAGAATCAAAATGAAATTGGATAGCACTAATGCAAAACAAGGCTGCTTCACTGAAAACGCTTTTAAAAAAGAACAACATAATTGTCGCTTTAGTCATTTGTGGCGGCGGCGGCATCGCCGAGCGCAGCGGCGGCCCGTTTAAGCGGTGACGGCGGCGCTGCTTTGTTGGGTCTGCGAGATGTTTCGCAAACAAGAGTTGCCATAATCAGGTCATTTGTCATAATGACAACCATTAGCGCGGATCATCAGCAACGCAGCAGTCGGGCAAAGAAATCAGGTGCCCTCGCTCAGCTTCCTCCCAATTACGCGCCGCGGCGCGCGCGCGCACGCAGGCACGCACGTGCGCACTCTCGCGGATAGCAGGTTGTTTGATTTGTCTGCTTGTCTATTAGACAAATGGCTGACAACCAGCAACACTGATTTCAAGCTGTTGTTTTTTTTTTTTTTTGTGCGTGTCAAAATAAGACTTAGAGGCAGGAAAACTTCAGGTTGCGCAGTACAATTCATTTCACATCAATTACGCACACCAAAGACGTCATTTGACCAAGCATATGCTCACAAAAATAGCATCTAGCATAATTATGCTTTAACCAGGGAGTGCTAGTGAAAGTTTAGTCGGAATCGCCCGTTTAAAATTAGAGGCGGACCGGCCTATAGACTGGTACTATTTTTTTTTCCACCCGTTTTTAGCCATCTCTGGCGGCGGCCATTTTGTCACTTTTGTCGACTGAAAATGACATCACAACTGCTCAGGGCTCAGGTAACGACCGGTCGCGGCTGACCTGCTTTCTGAAGCTGATGTAGCATGTAGCATGTAGCATTCCGTCGCTGTCATGTGAAAAACACTTATCTCCATTTTATTTCATTTTCTTATTTTTACATGAATCACGAAAAACGCGTTACAGACGTCGCATTTAAGTGAAAATTAAAAAAAGTTTCCAAAATTGGAGATAAGTGTTTTTCACAGGACAGCGACGATATGCTAAGCTAAAATCAACAACAACAATAGAGAAAGGCGATTTTTTTTTACAATTGAAAACGGAAGTTACCACGACATAGGCAGCAATGATGCTAATGAAATGGATGTACAACAACAAAAAGCAATGGCAACAATGAATTACAACCGGAAAAAGAACTTACCTCAACATAGGAACATATCTAGCTGCTTACTCCATTCTAACGTACAATATAGCATGTAGCACACGCTAAGCTAATGACTAGCATGGGAATGACGAATAAAATCTATTAAAAAAAAACTACGCTGCTCAAGTTAGGCAGCTTCGATGCTAAAGTAGATCGCATGTAGCATGGCTAACGGAGACAATGGAAAAATTATCAGTGAAGCTCAATTCAATTAAAAATTACCCACAAGGCCAATGTTTTAAGCGCTAAATGTACTTTTATTTACACAGGGAGCATTACACCTAACCGGGGATGCACCGGAGAAAATTGGGCAACTGAACATTTTCAGCCGACATTTTTTTGTCCAAAAGTTATTTGCCAGCGACTGCCCCCGCTTTCCTCGTTATCGGAAGTGTCATTTCGGCGCATCTCGACACCTAACCTCGCAATTGCGCCCAATCAGGTCAAAGAGGGTACTCGGGTCCGTATGCGCGCCCAAACTCGTTGGCCTTCTTCAGCAGGGCTGCTTGGACGGCGCTAATCTTCTCATCCAGCTCGGTCAAACTGCAGGCCTGAAGGGCAACGTCAAGAGCAAAGTCAGCCGCGCAGCCAGGAGACGCAAAGGTTCAAACGAAGAAAAGAGAAGAAAAACATTTGAATCCACGGCCGTACCTGAGCGGGTGACGTCTTGGGTCTCTTGTGTGCCAGGTTCTACAGAGAAGTACACACCTCCGTGATTAGCAAACTTTTCCCTTGAGGATGCCGTTCTTAACCTCGAAAAGTCACTTTTGGGACGGTCTTAAATGGATTTGTTTTTGGGGGGGGCTACTCCCTAAGAGTTTCCTCTTAAACAGGTCAAATGCGTGCTCTACGAGGTTTAAGTCTGGAGAAGGCCCTTTTCTGACTGACGTCGCGGAAAAAGGACTCCCTCTAATTTTTGGGGGGAGCAATCACTTCATTTTAGTGCCAACTTTGATATTTTTGCAGGGCAACCCGTGTACGGCCGTTTGAGCAACACCCCCAAAACACATTTCACCCCCCCCCAGCCCCCCCGCCCCGAAAAAAAAAAAAAAGTGGTACTTGGGAGTAGAAAAGTCCCCATCGGTTTATTCAGAAACACTCGACATGTGCGCCCGCACAAACATGCAGCGAGTCAAAAAGCGGCTCAAGAGCGCTGCATGCTGTGCTGCGCTGAGCGATGGCGGCATCAAGAGACATGATGCGGCTCATCTCGAGCACACTTTGAAAACGCCGTCGCTGCGCGCACACGCGCACAGGATGGACCCACTTCTTTCGCCGAGCCACGTCACATTCTGCTTATTTGCTTTTGACGGTACAGTCCCAAAAATATCGGGCGTATAACTGACAATTCCTCAGTGTTTTCTCCTCGTTGCTGGATTGGTATGGAAATCCCGATCAATAGAAACGATTGATTGATTTCAAAACTTTGCATTTATTCAACATCCAAAACGACCATCATAACCTCATGCCCAATCCTCTGCGACGGTTGGCAGATGAATCGTTTTTTTCTTTGATGTTTTCAAGATGGCGGAGAAACCAAAGTCGGAATCACGATTACATTTCGATTAATTGCCCGGCCCTTACCTAGATGAACCCTGAACCTTGAATAATTCCTAAGTTTTAGCCTAGCATGTCCCAAATCCCAAAACTGACTTCTGAAGTCTGCATTGAGTCATGTGACTCGAGTCCCGTTATCGCCTTAAATGTAGGCCCACACAATGGCCGGTGACATGACACCTCTCCTTCTTCGCCATCGAGGCGACCTGCCGGCCAATTTTTTCTTCACACTCTTCCCTCCGCCAGCTAAAAAAAAAAAAAAAAATCCTCTGCTGGAGGCTTCATTTTTACCAGAGGCGGCTAATGGCGCCTCACGGGTGACTTTGCTACTAGCAGCGGCTGTGGAACAAGCTAGCGACTTCAATTAGCCACTTACAGCTTTCACTATGCGGTCTAGTTCTGGTGAAATAACGCGCGTGCGTGTGTGTGTGTGTGTGTGTCCTCACCGTGGACTGGAAGTACTCTGGCGAAAGTCCCTCCAACTGCAGGATGCGGTCCTCCAGCTTCTTGAGCCTCTGGTAGACACTCACGGGAACCGGGCCCGCTGCCCAAAAGCATCCAAAATGACACATTAAAGCCTCAAATTGCCATTCAAGAATTCACTTGCTCACAGATGTTTCCGTAGAACAAAAACATGGTTCCTCTACTATAGGTGACCCCGAAATACTAGCCGCTCAGAACCTGCAAATTCACAGCTCTGCAAGGTTGTTTTTTTTTCAATGTCAAAACGGAAAAAATTGTTTTGCACAAACTGAGTTCTTGCACTTAATGTCGGTTTGCTGTTCAGCAGTTTTGTGCCGTCCTTGAATGGCAATATCTATGAACGAGAGCCCGGAAAAAGAACAACAAACAAAAACAAAACAAACAAAAAAAATCACAGATTGTTCAAACCCTTTGTTGTCACATTCCAAAGAATTCCAGTCGTCAAAAGGCGTTCCTTCCCGTTACCTGACGGGAGTTTGAGGTGAGTCTCGATGTTGTTGAGGCGTTCCTCAATGGCCGAGTTGCCGCAGTTTTGTGTAGCCAGGCCTCGCGCCTGATCTCCAGCTTCTCCTTGGCCTCCGGTGCGGGTCTGAGGCCCGTGCGTGTTCACCACTCGCGTGACTGTGACAAACAATTTTTTTTTTTTTAAAAAGTCAAAATCGAGTCTTATATATTTGAACTTCATCAGTAAGGTTGCAAGTTTTCTTTGTAAGCGTCGTGAATTTCTTTTCACGCTTGTTTCACGCGCAACAATGTTTAAAACCAGATGGGTAAGGCGCAATGACTCTGCATTGAGATTTCTTAATTGACCGGTATATAAAAATGTTGTTTTGTTTGTGGCATTTTAATAATAGTAGTGAACTTCTTTTACATTGATCGCCATTGTTTTGCCTTTGTCAGTATAGTGTAGTTGCGCATTGAATTTTATTTTTTACCATTTGTTTTCGCAGTCCAGCCATTCAATCCCAGGAACTTAATTATACATATTTTTTTCAATTAAGGTAAAAGACTGTCTGAAAATGTCTGGCACTGAAAGAGTTAAGAGTGGTTGACATCGTTTTACGGGAATGTTTTTTTTTTTTTTAAAATGAGCGATAGCACGAATCACTTGTTTTGCCTTCATCATTATAGTTGCATGTTTCATCCGTTTTTTACAATTCATTTTTAAAGGCGTCCACTTCTTTTCACACTTATAAAAAGAATGTCAAGAAAATACGTAAAAACAGACGTTCATATCCAAGTCTTTAAATTATTGTTTTGTGATTTGTTGAGAATGTACCTTATTGTTGTCCCTTTTTTTTTTTTTTTTTTTTTTTTTTTTTTTTTTACTTTAAAACATTGCACGTCCAGTTCATCAAGGTTTTCTGATGGCCACATTTTGACTTTGGACTGTGAAAAAGGATTCCTATGGGACAAATTGTTTCTGAACAAACCAGTGATTCCACCGGGCGGCAAATGTGCCATGATTGATATTTTATGTTCCAGTCCCACCTTTCACGTGGCTTTTAAATCCGGGATACGGCGTGAACACAGCGTCTGTTCTGGCGCAGCTGTCCTCTGCTGAACAAGAACAAATGCGCCGTATAAAATCACATGAATAAAAACACAATAACATCACCGCTGCCGTGTTTTTTGGAGGCCGTTAGCTACTCCAGCTCAGTTCAGCCTGACCTCTCGGCCGCTGGAAATCAGCTCTCTCCCAAACATTGGCAATCTGTGCGCAGGCTCCCACTCCACACCCCGACACATTCAATCCCCCCCTCCCCTCCCACACCCCCCCCCCGCCCCCCCCACAGCCGCCTCGCTCACCCTGATTGCAGTCGATCACGTTGCAGAACTCCCGCACGTTGTTTTCATTGATCTCCATCTGCTTGCGCGCCATAAATGCAGATATCCTGCGCTCGATCTGGAGGGACGACACGCGTAATGACAGGCGATGGATTGATCGGCCATTGAAGGGCATCCGCCGAGCAAAATTGCGCTGCCGCTGTGATGAGAATGTAACGAGGCAAACGGGGGCGAGGGGCGGGGGCGTTCGCTTGGTTTGGTGGGCGTTGCAATTTACATGATGTGGAATGACAATTGCGATTCCAGGTAGGCACGTAACAGGGGCCAGCCCGCGTGGCATGATGGAATATGAATACTGTTTGCTTGGCTACCAAAATAAATGCACAACAGAATGGGGCCTCTTGTCCTCCATCCACATCCAATCTGAGAGTAATGAGCATCCACTTCATAATCCATCAAGGACCAGGCCCCGCTCTCAAAGCCCTCCAAGCGACGCCGGCTCTCGCGGCCGACCGCGCCGCTAAAGGACCCGCGCCCCGCCCCACCTCCTCCCCCACCCACCCTTTTGCCGCCCTGCTCCCCTCTCCCGATTCTCCGGCCCGCGACGAGCCCTTTAATGACGTGATGATTATTCATAAGCGTGGCCCACCTCAGACTTGCCGGCGCGGATTTGCACCAAGACGTCATCGGCCGCGTCCGACGCGCTGGGGAGCGGAGGCGTTGACGAGGCCCGCCCGAGGGCAGACGAGGACGCGGCGTCGCGCGGAGTCTCCTTCTCGCTCTCCGATGGCGCGCCGCTTGGAGCCTCGGCCAGCGCTTTGAGGCTGTCGGACATGGCCTGGAGCACGTGACAACATCCTGAAGTGCTTGGACAATATCTAAACAGTTTTCAATTTCTCTGGCATTCTAAAAAAAAAAAATACATGAGTCAGTCTACAAAGGGGAAACCGCGGAATCTGGTGGAAAACGCTAAAAATGTCAACTCTTGCTACTATTCTTCTAAATGAAATGCTGACATTACAGCTCTGTTTCCTCAACCTTTTTTTTTTTGACTCAAGGCACATATTCCGTTTTATTTATTTATTTTATTTTTTTTTTCCTCACGGCACACCATCAAACAAAAATGTCAAAAATTGGATACACTGATTAGTTGCATCAAGTGGGGGAGCTTTTCATTTCTTCTGCCTGTCAACTCTGTGTTATAGACAGATGAACAAAGATACATTTGGAGTAAATAAGTAATGTTCGGACCAATTAAGAGAATATTTTTTATTCTAATTAAATTTCTCACAAATCTTGCAGAATTGAATCATTTCCAGTGGCAAATTAAGTGAAATTTCATTCCCAACCAGCATGCCAATGGAAATGATCAAATTTCACTTAATTTGTCAATTTAAAAAAAAATTGTGGTTATACTTATTCATTACTTAAAAATTGTTCTTCATCTGTCCATGCCAGCGTCGTGACAGGCGGAATGATTTCATTAGACGGCAGAAGGCACCTGTTGCCATTCATACAACAGAATTCGAGTAGAAGTCATGGCTTTCTACAGTATACTTAGTATTTTGATCAATTAAACAGGCCCAGATTTCCGACTGAGTGAGTCCATTTGTTAGTCTAGTGACATGAGATCATCATTATTTCACTATTCTCACTTTTTTATGGCACTTTTCCTTGGTGCTTTGCCGTGAGGTTTTTCTAAGCTATAATGGGTGACTTGGTTCAATAAAGCTTGCGGGGGGGGGGGGGGGGGGGAAACTGTATTAGGGAACGCAGGCATTTATACGGTAATGACAGAGAGGTGAAAATGAGAGTCAATCAAGCATTTTTGGCCCAAAAATTGTTTGGAACTGCAGTAAATACGGTACATAATAATAATTCAGTCAAATCAGTTTTGTTGTTAGTCTTTAGCATGCAAGTCTCACCACCAAAGCCCTAAAAAATGAACAAAAATCCCAATGGAGGGCACAAGGATTGATACGAGATAACCAGCATGTAGTCTACCTGTAGCTTCGTGATGTGCCGCTGTAGACAGTTGTAAGCGTGAACGGCGTCCGACGACTGAGGACTCAAGGCATCCATGTTGATGTCCATCCTCAAAACGGCGTCACCTAACTCGAGCTGAGACACAAAACTAATTAAAAACTATTTTTGCATCGTACAGTATTTCTTCAAAAAGTGACTTTGCCTCAAATAACTGCAGTGAGCATCGCCCACTTGAGATTTGTTTTTCTTTATAAATCAAAACGTCTGTCAATCAGAAGCCTTAACCTAATATTGCTTTCTAAAAATTAGCAGTTTCTCATTTCTGTGAGCATACATAGTAGTATATTTACTCTGATAATTATGTATTTTCAATACATTTTTGTCTAATGTCTTTTCCAAATATCGTTGATTCAACAAACACACACACTAATGTTTTATTACTTTATACATAAGCCACTACATATATAAAAATATCATTAGCTGTGCTTCTAGTGCCACGAAAAAAAAACAACCCTCTGCCTGACAAACTAAAATTACCTAAAAAAACAAACAAACAAAAAACACTTAGTTGCTCTGTTATGAAACATGAAAAACAATAATACGTAAGTTTGGTGTTTGTCTTTTCCAAAAATATATAAGGCGTAATCATTTATGAACATTTGATTTTGTGCACAACGTAGGTTGTCGCTTTATGGAGCTCAGTCCATGTACTTGCATTAGTTTATGTTTGGAGCTAGCTGCCCCATCCAATATGGCAGACAGGCTGACGAATGACAACAAGGGGCCAACCTGCTCAGCAAGGCATCTAAGTTAAACACGGACTCATTGTAAATAGGTTTTACCTCTGATAGGACGTGTGAACACTGAACACGTTTACTAGAAGACGTTGTGAAACAAACGACAACTATTTGAGGGCAACCATTTTCAAGCGATTATCTTTCTACTAGCTGAAGCCCTCTAAAATGTTTTGCAGCGACTGGTGCCGAACTGCAGCTGCGAGCCTTAGCATGTGAGCTAGCAAAGAACACCAACTTGGCTGGTTTCCGCGCTTAAAACGCCACGAAAACAAACGCCGAACCAACCTCTGTCACGAAGTCGGCCAGGAGCTTGAGTAGGACACTCACGCAGCCCGAGTAGCTGGACAATTTGGGACTGGAGGGCTCTTTCGCGGCAGGAAAACTCTCCCCGTTCGGCTTCATTGTTTCCGCCATTGTGGCTCAACGTCGAGACTCGACAGTCGACGTGCTCGCTGATTGGATGCAAGAGAGGAAATGATGGAGCAAGTGTACGCGTCACAGTGTGTGCGGAGTCAAAACACACGCGCACACAAACGCACTCTTTCACGTTTGGTGTGTAATGTTATCTATGACCCAATTTGTTTCTAAAAGTATTTTGTTTTCTGTAAATGTTGTTTTCAAACAATCCAACGTATTTTTAAATTCATAATGAGCCACTAAATATTTTTATTTGCAATTTTTGACCATTTCCGTCTGTGCAATTCTCGTTTGCCCCGATTGGTTGAAATACAGGAAGTCAAGAGGGACATGTGCATCACAGTGTGGGCGGAACTTTCTCAAATCTTTACATCCTAATTTGCCCATAATTCTTTTTTTTCCTTTTTTTTAGTACATTGAGTTCATTGAGTACATTTTGTTTGTAAACACTTCAAAAGTGTTTGTAGTTCTTAATTAGTCACCGTGTTGATTAATTTGTTTCATTTTCCGATTTTAAACCATATTTTGAATACACCTCATTTGTCCCTTCACAACAACTGTAAATAACGCTTTGAAATGTAAAGAAAAAGACATTCATACATTCAGCATGTGTTAATTGCATTAGCGTAACAACTACTAAATGAAAAAAAAAAACATAGCGTAGTTAAGGATTATAAAACCCTGGTCAAAATGACATGCTTAACGGTTAACATTGCACTTGATCACTCACAATAAAGAATAGTCATCCTCTAATGAGAACATTGTTGTTGAGTGCAGAGCGGCCTGTGCAGCAGGGCCATTGCAGGCCACAATGGTGATTTGTGTGTGTGTGTACGTGCACACGTTGAGTGACTGTGGGAAAATCTCCCTGCTCTATTCATTTTGCCGTCTTTTCACATAATGGCGAGAGAGACTGATGAGGACAACAACAGGAAAATGACAGTTGCTGGCAAACGAGAAAGCGCCACTCACGCGCCTCATATAAGCTCTCTCGATGGGTTAATCATTTTAGGAAAAAGGGGTCTGAAGACAAGTCCCTTGCCTTGGTTTCATTTGTCTGCATTCGACCCCCACCACCGAAACGGGAGCGGAACTGTAACACTTGACATGGTTTGACACACGGAGCCGATATACTTCCAATGTTCCCACACAGTGAGAAGTTACTAAGCAGAACAAAAAATGCTCATTTAATTTGCCTACCTGTGAGATAAAGTGTTTCTGATGTCTCAATCAAAAAGACAAAGTTAAAGTGTTTAAAAGTTAAAAGTACTAAAAGTACATCCAAACGATGTATTTATTATTGCCGTTATACTATACTGTTAAAAAAAAAATGGTGGAAAGGATCAACGATTTGTAATCAAAAAAAAAATCAGAATTACAAATAAAATAAAAATGTGTTTAAAAAATATTTTCGTAAAAAACAACAATTATCCAATCAAATCAAAATATCTACATTAAAAAAACAAAACAACAAAAATATATATTTTGTTTGTGTTTCGGGGGGGGCGTTGGACATGGAAATGTGGATAATTACCTGCTCAAAAAATGTATGTACTGTATCTCTCTTTTTTTAAAAACAAAAACAACAAAATAAAAATGTCTTGTTTCATGAAAAAAAAAAATTGTAAATACATGCTTTTTGCTGGACAGAAAAAGAAACAACTCTCCGATAAAAATCAAGTATCTCCAAATTTTGTGATTTGAAGGAGAAAAGTCTCACATTGCAATGTGTCTGGCAGATCACATTTAGCTGCAGCTTCCTTCTTGATTTGGTGACACCCATCCTGCCCCCCACCTTTCCTTTCTTTTTTTTTTTTTTTTTTTTTTTTTTAAATGTATCTTTTCAAAAAAAGCGCCTGCACCTGTCACCTGGGGTCCCGCTGCCTCCATTCAGCCTCATTTACATAACCTCGTTTAGCAGTTCACAAATCAGAGCCATTAGGCGCCGCTCACGGGATCCGAGCCTTCTAATTTGCCGCTGCCTTTTCACAGTCAGCCGGGAAATTGTTGCGCTCAGGAGGCCCCCCAAAAGAAAGGTGCGGGTCCTGGCTTTGATTGTTGATTGTGATGGTAAATGTACAGATGATTAGAACCCCCCCACCCACCCACCTCCACCACCACCACCCCCCCCCCGCTCCCCCCACTATTGATTTCTTGCCAGACGACCGATCTTGGGTGGTGCTGCTAGCCCGCAGGAGCATGAAGACATGGATCTGTAGGCCACATTTACTAATTTGCAAAGCTGTCCCTCAGCTCCATGAACAGCCGACACATTTTCAGTCGGGCGCTTCACGTTATTTGCAGATTGGTACCATCTGTTTAAAAAAATAATAATAATAATATTCAGTTAGTTTTGATGAGTTTTTAGAGTGGGTTTGTTACTTTCCTTTGCTTTGATTTTTTTCAAAAATATCCAGATTAGTTTTAGTGTTAGTTTTTTGATACAGAGTGTATGTGTTGACGGCAACATAAAAAAACTCACAGTAAGTTTGGGATTTTTTACAACAGTTTGTTTTTATTTCGTAATTCAGATAGCTTTGATTCGTTTTCAGAGTGCGGCAAATCGTCTTTTGATTCAAAAGATGTGAGTGCACCGAATCGAATGGAATCGGATGGTTCCACTTTGAATTGCATCGAGATACGTATCAAATCGTCTTTTATTGGAGAGCTATAGCTATAGAACTGGCAAGTTCATTCAAAGGTCTGTCAAATGGCAACAAAAAAGTCTTTGCGCCTTCTCGAACAGAGCCGTTTCATATCAAATGAAATCGTAATCCCACTGAATCGAACCGAATTAATAATTAAATTCAAACAACCGCACCCCTCAAAAATTGGCCGATTTTTGAGGATTTTTCCCTCTCTGGTAAACAAATACTAAAGCAGAAAGTATTGTAAAACTGTCAAATGTTCAGAGTATAAGTCATATCTTTACTGTTGTAAGCAATTGGAGACCAATATTTTATTCATTGTCGATATTTTTTATTCAATCCATCGATTAATCGGTAATCTGAATTTTATTCCGCCAGCAAAGCAATTGTCATCAGCCTCAAAAAATCCATATTAGGCTCTAATTACAATTGACCTAAATTGTAAATGTCGGGACCTGAGCGGTCCCACGGTATTCCTTTTCAAACCAGCAGTTTCAATGCCCTTCAAATTCACATCAAATTTTGATCAAGTGTACATTTATACACATTTGATGGCTGCCAAATAGTTTCCTCACCCTCATTGAAACTCCCAGTCGGAAAAGCCTTGCATGAAATGACTTGAAAGTTGCACACTTGCTGCTTCAATCCACGCTCAACTATTTAGCACAGCATTCCTCAAAGTGCACGCGTGCAATCACTCCAAGCTCCGAAACGGCGGAGTCTTTTATTGACGCGCCGTCGATTCAACAGGCTGTGAATAGGCCCAGTCAAGAGCCGAAAATATATTTTCAATCTGCATTCAATTTGGCAAAGATGACAGCAATGAGGAGTGCGATTCACACTGCCGCAAACTTGCCGCAAGCGTATTGTGAGGGGAGGGTGGGGGGGGGGGGGGGGGTGTTGGGGGGGGCTATATTTTGGAGGAGCCATGTTTAATTAATCAACAAATCGCTGCCCCCGCCCCCCCCCCCCCCCCACTCATCCCCCCCTCCTCGCATGTGTTTGCACTTCACGCTCGGCATGAGGCGCATCCTAAAGATTGCGCGAAACATTGCGTAACAGCAGACAACGCAATGGGATGGCTTGAAATGAGAAAGATCCAACAAGACTGCCAAAGGGGTCACGTCGCACAAAAATGTTTACGAGGGTGTGATTCACTAAAGTGCGCCGGTCCAGCTCCTTTTTTTTTTTTCTTTTTTTTTTTTCTTTTTGAACCAATATATTTTATTCTTTCACTTCACTTGAGGATAATTTATTACAAGTGTGCAGAGCAGGTCGTTGTGGGGGTGGGGATTGAGCAGAGTGGTGCTTGAGAATGCTATAGCAACCAACAAGGGGACCTTTGGTAAAAGCAACTGTTCTCAGAGTTGCAAAAAAAAAAAAAAAAAAAAAAGTCATCATACATGCAGATCATGGTGATGTAAAACAGCTTTACAGCAGCGCAGTTTGGCTCCTTTCGCATGCAGATGCGATGAATTTCCTCTTTCTTTCATTGCAGGATAAAATATTCTTGCGGTGGGATTTCAAAAGTCTACACACCCCCGTTCGATTGCTGTTTCTGCGTCGTGTTTATGTCTGACGAAACTAAGATAAATCATTTAATTTTCCCCCCACTATTAATTTGAACTGATTGAACGAAGCAAATTGAAAAAAATATAGATTTTGGAGAGGGGATGTAAAAACATTTCACATCTTATACTGTAAGGTGTGACGACAAAGATGTCAGGAAAAGCCTACCAGAACATTTGAACAGTTTATTTTGGGTTCATCGGAGGCACTTTGAATGGTGTGCAGGTGTGCTGCCTCCTATTTAACATGAGCTTGAACGTGATTGGTTCATTCTGAACACAGCCACATCGCCAGTTATAAGAGGGTGTGCACACTTGTGCAACCATATTATCTCAGTTGTTTACAAACGTGATATTCTGATGAATATTGTGTTTGTGGAATACGTATTAAGTGGCAAAATCCACCGCTTTTGATTCATCTCAGGGGGCGGCCATTTTGTCACATGCTGTCAACTGAAAATGACATCACCCCAAAAAAATTTTTAGTTCAGGGGTGTCCGGGTTTTTGTGGGGAATAGATCAAGTGGGCTGCACTGTGAGTGGGCAGTTATTTGGGCAGGTCTTTATCCTCCCACAGTGCGTCAACTAGCTGGAAAAGTTTGAATATTAAATCAATCATTTGCATTGGTCTATTTTCCGGGACATTTTTGAGGCTGAAAGTGGAGATTTGATAACATTGTGTGACTCTTAAGTGATGCCAGGGATAGGGTGCGTACAAAATGAAAAGACAGGGGGGGGGGGGGGGGGAGATATGATTGATAACATTGGAGCGATTGAAACATCTTTTTTCTGTATATTTGTAACTTCTGTTGCCAATGTTTTACATGCACCTGGTCACATTTTATTCAAACATAAAAATGGATGTTGATTGTTGATAACGTTTCCAAATTTTTGTTTTGCAGACCCCTTGAGATAGCCTTGGCTTCGCTAAGCACCCCCCCACCCCCCTCCCACACTCCTCCCCACCCTCCCAAGGATAAATGTCTAGCTCCGCCACTGAATATGAGGAGATGATTAACATTTTCGGTTTCACAGTCATAACGGCTCTCCAAGGTTGAAAAAAGAACTCCAAATGTGGACCGCGACAAGAAATACTTTGACACCCACCCCAGCTCTAAAAGAAGCGTGTCTGAATCTAAATGTTCTTTCTTTTGGCGTTTGTTTTCGTTGAACGACAACAATCATCTTCAATGTATAATAAACACCACATACGTCCATAATTCTTATTCAAATTTTTGAGTACAAAACAGGAATCTTTGGTAGCTAAAAGTGATGAAAATGAGCTGTCCAGTGAGGGGGGTCGAGGGGGGGGGGTTAATTCTGAGGCAGCCTATAGCTCCCCTCTAATCCAGTAATCTTCCCTCCGAACAGGACAGGTCTTCTTAGTGTTGTCTTGACAAATGACTTTTAATGAACACGTAATTAATGGAAATAGACTGTCAGAGCAAACAAGCATTCTAATTGATTTGTGGGAGGGGAGGGGGCACAGAGAGCGACCCCGGCCTACCCTAACCCGCCTCCCTCTTTGTCCGGGGGGGGCCCTCTATTGATTAGCGCCTGTGTGGATCGCGGCGCATGTGTTTGGCTTCATTAAGAGATAACGGCTTCCTGATTACTTCCATCCCCGGCTTTAATGTCGCTTAATGTCTACTTTGTTCCCGTGTCATGTCGGAGGCCAGCGGGAATAATGAGAGCGTGTGGGTGGGCCCGAGAGGGGGTGGGGGGGGGGGGTGTCGCGGATGGCCCTCCGCGACGAGGCAAAGGGCTGCGAGGGGGATCGGTGGAAGGGGTTAGAAAAGCAGAACCTCAAGACACAGCATGTGGTCCGCGGTGGTCTGCTAAACCGTTGGTCACGATATAAGTGCCCGTCGGGCCCTGGCATGCTAGCATACAAACGACTTTGTGTTTTGTTTTGGGTTTTTTTGCCACGTGACATTGCTAAGGAAAAAAACAAATACCTCCAAATATTTCATTTACTTTTTAAATCGGAATGAGCAGAATCGTTAGCAGCGCGCGTGCTGATGAGCTGATTATTTGAATCGGGTGTGTTGGAGGAGGGAAACATCTTGCAGGATAGTGGCCCTCAAGGACCGGAGTTTGACACCTGTGCTTTAAAGACATCGTTTTCCCAAATTTCTCATCAAATTACAATTTCAAGGGCATTCAACTTTAGAGATTCCACTCTAACTTTTTTTCTGTCCTTTGAAAAGCATGCATCTCCGCTTATTGTGATTTCCCCCCTCGTTTAGAGCACAGGTGTCCAACTCTGGTCCTCGAGGGCCACTCTCCTGGATGTTTTTGATGTTTCCCACTCCTCCAGCAGACCCGATTGGAATGATCAGGATCGTTATCAGGCTCCCGCAGAGCTCGCTGGTGAGCCGATCATTTGAATCGGGTGTTGTTGGAGGAGGGGAAACATCGAAAACATCCAGTACAGTGACCCTCGAGGACCGCCGTCTTTTTTCATTTCACGGTTTCATCCATTCGATGGTGCCAAATTGTGATCCTCATTTTCGGCAGTTCAAAGTTAACTCAACTTCCTCTTTTGAAACACTTGAAGAAAAGTTCTTTTTTTGTAAAGGGAAGCGTTCGCCCACCGCCGCTATCCACCCCCCCCCCCTCCCTCCCCCCCATGCGGTCGACTTCCGTTCACTGAGCCTGTAAATTGACCACATTAAGAAAAGCGCGTCTCCTACGGAGCAATTGAAAAATACACGCTGACAATTGAGCCTAAAAGGAGACGGCGGGGGCGTCGCGCGGCAGAATTGCATGTTAGCTAATTGTTAATTGAGGCGGCTGCCAGAGGCTAATTGCGCCGGCGCAGCCATTTGCATGATGGACCAGCCACCTGCCTGCAGCCTCTGCCAGGGCAAACTATATAATTAGTCAACCTTTTTTTTTTCTTTTTCTTTTTTTTTTGACTGTCGCCCCTTTTGTGTCACATGAATTCCTCCTAATGACATATTTCATTAAGAAAAGAGGAGGGAGGAGGAGTGGTTGGGCAGGGAGGGGGCAAATATCACCGCCACCCTCGCGGCTAATCCCCTGCAGGCTGCAGAAGAAAATATGTTAAGTCTCAACAGGTCCTAATGTGCGGGACTCTATTTAGTCGGAACCTTGGGGGGTGGTCCCGGCTGGGGGTTAAATGGACGTTTGTGCCTTTTCTCAGCTCGGGATCGCGACGGCGCTCGAAGCGCAGGGCTCGATTAAGCTGTCACGTTTTGGCCGATCTTGATTGCGTATTGTCTTGCAACGTTCAAGGCCTTTTTGGGGTGCTGCAACCTATGATTCGGTTTACGAGGGGGCCACTTTGCGGCCCCCGAGAGCAACGTGAAACTCTGAAACGTGAAATTCATTTTCAGACTTTTCGGTGGCTCAAGGACAACGATGGGAAATGGTCCTTCTTTGACACCGGGAGCTGTTTGTAATATTTTGCTCAGATTTTTTTTTTTTTTTTTTTTTAAATGAATATATTTGATTAAAATAATACTGAATGGATTACACTTAATGAAATAGGAAGGAACTGATCCTTGGTTTGTATTATGTTTTGGGAAATCTTTCTCATCAACTTCATTTTTGCGGGCTATTTGAATTAATTGAATTGGATTTTTTTTTTTCTTTCAGAAGACAATAGAGTACAAAATTAAATGCACTCAACATTCAAGCATTTGTTTTAAAATTGATTAATTTTTTTTAAATGAAGGCATTAAAAATGATAAAAGTACTGATTAACATAATTAGGTCGGTGTTCTCACAAATTATTTTTTGGGACGAATAAATGACTTTGTGTCATATTTAGTATTTCAAACAAAAAATGTTAGTGGGGAATTAAAAAATATACAATAAAAAGCTTAAAATGTTAAAAATGAAGATGGAAAAAAAAGTCAGTACGAATATAATATTAAGCTCCGGGCTTCTCACCAAAGTGGGAGCGGATTTGATTTAGTATCGATTTGCCATAAAACAACATTTGTTCAAACAAAAATACTGAACTGAAAACTTCAACAACAACAACAACAACAAAAAATGATTTTGCAGCCACGTTTTGATGAGGCGTATTGATGCGCTGTTGTTTGTCACGAGCCGGTGCGCGCCCATTCGCACATTGACCCCTTCACCGATGACCCCCCCCCTGCCCCCCGCAAGGCCATTCAATGCGCAGTTATCTCGGCGGGACGCTGACAGAGAAAGTGTGGCCTTAACCCGGTTAGTCATGCCTCGTTGGCCCCCCAATGGACCCCCGACCGCTACTGTACACGGAGCCGCTGGGGTGGGGGCCGACGTGGGCACGCCGGCCTGCGTGCCGTTCGTTGGCTGCAGGCACACGTTCGCGCACACTCGTGGCATCTGCTCAGTCCAATTGCGTTTCGCGAAACGCCTCGAGAGTCGTTCGGGTTTCGAGCGAAAGGTTGGGCTGTCGTACGAGTCGGGGTTGGGCTTTGAAACCAGGGCTCGGCTTTCCGGTGAGGTGCGGCGTTGCGTGTGCATGGCGACCAAAAGCGGCCGTGAGCTCCTTCCTTCCTTCCTTCCTTCCTTTCTCACTTTCTTCCTTTCATCCTTTCTTACTTTGATCTAATTCCTTTCGTCGAGGGTCCTCTCCTCTCTTCTGTTTTCATTCTTGCATCCGTCCTTCCTTTCGTGCATCTTCCTGCCTTCCTTTACCTCCTTCCGTCCTTCCTTCCTGCCTTCTTTCCCTCTTCCAATCATCTTTCGCCATTGCTTCCCTTCTTTCACTCCCTTCCTTTTTTCCTTCATCCAATCATCTTTCATTCACTCCTTCCTTCCTTTCCATTCTATTCTTCCAGTATTTCTTCCTTCATTCCTTTCATCCTTGGTCCTCTCCTTCCTTTCCTTTTCTTTCTTGCATCCTTCCTTCCTGTCTTTAATCTTTCTTGACTTCCATACTTCCTTCCATCAGTCTTTCCTTCATACAATCATCTCTCATTCACTTCGTTTTCTTTCCTTCCTTCCCTCCTGCCATACACCCTTGGTCGTCTCCTCCCTTACTTCCTTTTTCACCTTTAATTCCTTCAAACCATCCACCCTACCAAACTTCCTTCCATCCATCCTTTTCTTCCAACATGTATTACTTTTTTCCTTCATTGGTCATCTTGCTTGCTTTCTTGTATCTTCCTTCCTTTTCTTTCATCTTCCTTCCTTCCTTTTCTTTCTCCCATCCTTGCTTCCTTCTTTCCTTCCTCCAACCATCTTTCTTTCCCTCATTTCTTTCTTTCCTTTCGTACACCTTTGCTCCTCTCCCTCCTTCCTTCTTTCGATCCGTCTACCCTTACTAACTTCCTTCCAATTCATCCATCATTCCTTCCTTCCTTCAATACAACCTTCATTTTTTTCCTTCCTTCCTTCATTCCCGTCATATATCCTTTTATCATTCCTTCCATTCACCCTTCCCTCCTTGCCTCCTTCCTTCCTTTCATACATCCTTGGTCCTCTGGCTCCTTAATTTAATTCCTTCATTTTCTCCCTTCCTACATTCATTTCAAACATCCTTCGCCCTTTCCTTTCTTCCTTGATCCTTTCTTAATCCTTCCCTTGTTTCCTTTCTTCCCGCCTTCCTTCCTTTCATAGCCCCCCCCCCCCCTCCTTCCCTTCCTTCGTTCCGTCATTCCTCCCAGAAAATTGGCGTCCACCTCCTTTTGGCCCAGCCTGTGTTTCTCTCAATAAAAGCTGCGCACACTGGTTGAAGGCATTCCAGATGAAAAGCAGGCGGCATTGAGCTGAATGAGGTTGTAGGCTGATGGGATGCAAATGCACGGCGAGCCCTCGTGGAATTTGGAGGGCGCACTTGTGCGTTTGGATGAGAGGGCGGCAATCTGTACGGCTCTGTTTGACAATGAAACCAATAATGGAAGGGAATACAGTCAACATTCGCTATTGTCGGGTTTAGGGACCAAGCCCTTTAGCATACAGCCTCAATTCCCCAGACATACCCCCCCGCCCCCTCACCTCACCCACCCTATCTAATTTTTGAAACAATTGCCGATATTTCTAGTTGCAACCTTGTATGTACCCCAAACGATGATCCCAAATGTCAAACCATTTGCAGTTACTAGATGAAGCTAGCATGTAGCATATTGTCGCTGTCCTGCGAAAAACACTTTTGTCCAATTTTGGAAACATGCAACACTTTCGTGTTAATGCGATGTCTGGAACGCGGAAACACCATTCACGTCAAAATAAGAAAATTGAAAAAAAAAATGGACGATATCCTAACCTGACTAGCGTGGAAATGGCAAACCTTGGCCAGGAAAACACTTCAAAGCAGGAGTAGTTTTACTTTGAGTTGGATTATAATCAGGGCCTGACTGATATGGATTTTTTTTTTTAAGGCCAATGCCGATTTCAAAATTTGGCAGAAAAATTTATCAGCCGATTATTTTATATTTTATATATTTATAAAATGATTTAACTATTTTTCTAGTCCCTTCACACTTAAAACTATAACGATATGAATTACAAACAGAACATTTGACTGTTTCAAAATATTTTGTCATTCAGTATTTCTTTAACTTTACAATTGAGAGAAAAATAGCCAAAACTAGCCAATATTTGCCCATTTTTTGGGGGGGGGGAGGTGTTTGAACGTCATTATCTTTGTCCTGTGTTATATTAATGTGTAAAAAATGTTTTGCTGACTTAAAAAAAGGGAATTGGTCGAGATCAAGTTATGTTACCAGGGTTAGCTAAGTGTGACAATTCTACGCTAGAGAAAACGACACTTTGCGGCGACATGGGACAGCTGCTCGGCCGTGCGACCTACTCACTTAATTACATATCAATTATATGTTTTCATTTTACTGCTGACATATTGTAAATAGCATGTAGCATGTCCTGGGAAGCTAAGACATCAAACCCTATGGTGCGGATTGTTGAATATCCAAATGAAAATGACTTATATAAGCAACTGTTTATGAAACGTAAAGCAAAGGACGTATGCGGCAACGGCGCTAATCTCAAGGACGGACGTGCAACAGGTGCAACACACGCACACGCGCACACACGATGGCGCCACAACAATGCAAACACTTGCGTTGGCTTTGTTGAGAATAAAAAAGCAGCACTTGATTTGCTTTGAGCACCAGCAGCTCACCGCAATTTGCATGAGCAAATATTATTCGAACAATTTTCTCACGTGAACGACGCTATGCCAGGATTTGCTCCATTTTTTTTTCCCATCGCAATTAGTAGAAAAACAGACATATTTTTGGGAGCTTATTAGCGATGCACTTGCTTGATACCATAATAGAGCACTCTAACTTCAAAGAGACAGTTTTCGCCTAATTTTTGGAGGACATTTTTATTCTTTGGCTTTCGACTCAACACGACACGTGGCGTTGCTTTGGTCTTTTATTGTGTTTGCTGTTTTTATATTATCATTTATTGTCTTAACTGTGTTTGTATAATATGTCTCATTTTTATTTTCTGTATAGCGCTGTGTAAGTGTGGTTGTTTTTAAAGTGCTCTATAAATAAAGTTGAGCTGGTAGCTCCTTGAGGCTTAACCTGTACCTCTGTGTATTGTCAATGTTCTGTAATATGTATAAATTTGTGAAGTTTATTTACTGTGAGTTTGTACTCCGAAGGAAGCCAAAATGTTTGCTTACGATTAGCATTTTAAGATAGCTAGCGATTGGCATTTGACATAGCATTTAACGCGTTAGCGACTAGCGGGGTGTTGCATTTTGTTGTATTTTATTTACGACAGCGTGTAAAGTGTTGCTTGTTACAATTTTGCATCTTTGAGTCATCTCCACGATGATTTATTGTTATTTACAATTAGCATTTGAGAAAGCTAGCTAGCGCCGGCTATTAGCATTCGAGTTAGCATTTAGCGTGTTAGCATGCTAGCTCAGTCTTGTGTTTATCACATAGCACAGTAGTGGGGCATAGCACTTTGTTGTATTTTATTAACAACAGCCTGTAAAGTGTTGTATTGTGTTTGTTGTTACAGTTTGACACCTTTGAGTCATCTCCACAATGATTAAAGTTACAAGAATCATCAACAGGTGTTAGCGTTGAATGAATTATCAATCCGTCTAACTACATTGCAATGTAGCAGTTCACAATCGGTATTTATCAATGTAAACACTTAATAAATAAAATGCATGGTACTCACCAGAGATGCTGACGCAGACTTCCTTTCTTTTCTCTTGCCTTTCTGTGTAAGCAAGCTAGCCGTAGCGCTCATACGTGCTGCCCTGAAAATGCCCCGAAAATCTTTTCCGGGTTGAAACACGTCAGCCAGTAGTAACGCAGTAGGCTGACCTCTCCTCATAAAGTCAGTTTTTTTTTTCTGGAAAAATATTCAGTGAAAATGAATTATTAATCACGTTTGAAATTGTCCTTCCCTTTACATCACACTTTGGTGTGTATGTTTAGCTGAACCAATCAGAGGATGGAAAAATGCAGACGTTGCTCTGAGCCTTGGTCTTGAGAGGCGAATCTAAAAATAAATAAAAAAATATATCTTTTTTTAAAGAAATAAATAAAAACTAGGTCTAATGTTTGCAGACTCGGGTCAATTTATGGAAAGCTGGTTTCGAAGCAAACATGGTGAAATGGCATTTAGCTGTTATGCTGCACGCCCGTGGAATCAGCTAATTCCAGCACAGTCACCTTTCTAGAGCTACTTGTCGTAATACTTTGGAAAGATTTTCGACAACTTTGCAATGACGACTTTGAGTAGCAAAACTGACATATTTTGAAGCTAAATTGGTGACGCGCTGCATTTTGTCCTCTAAGCGCACGAGCCAAGACGATGTGCTGCCGCAAAAAAGACATGCGTTTACTCACTTTTATTCAAGTTAAAGACGCAAACGACAAAACCAAAGCGCCCTCGGAGGTTGTCGCGTTTGTCGTGAGACTTTCCACCTCCTTCATTTGGACAAATGTCCACATTTGCCGCCGCTGAACAAAAGGCCGCCGGCACCAAGTGGCCACAATATTTGAATGCTGACTCAGGAAGGAGAGAAAAAGACTTGTGACGTCACGCTCTCGTTCTCTGCTATTCACATTTCTGCCATGCCGGCAGAAATGTCCTTTCCTTGCAACAAACAAAGGCACTGAACTTTAAAGAGACAGTTGTGGCTGCAATTTTGCAATAAAATTCATAGAAAAACGGACATTTTTGAGCAAATTAGCAATGCTATTTGGTCAACAGCAAATCCCGCCATATGAAGAGTCAGTCATCGCCCAAATTCGGGAGGTTTTTCTACAATTTTTTTCAACAAAATTGGCCTAAAAAGTGACGTGGCGGAGGTTGATTAGCATTCCAGCGCCATCACTTGAAGGCAGCAGCTGTCACAAGAATTTGGGAGGATTTACTTCATTTTTGTGAGGAAATTGGAAAAAAAACGGATACGGTTGCATGAAAACGTTGGTATGTTTTTGGAGTCCGACGCAAAATTTGTGTATCACATATCACTACGTAGTGATGATCTTTGGTAATAATATGTCGCATTGCCATAAGTTATACTTGCAAACATTTTGGAGGATTTGGCACAATCTTGCAATAAAATTAGCAGAAAATTTGACATTTTCATTTGTTGATGTGTTTACGTTTGTGTTTTGTTTATTTGCTTTTGTGTCTTTTGATTTGCTGTTCTTTATTTTTTTATGTTTTTTTTAAAACTGTTCTCGTGTATTTAGTGTTTTGTTGTTGTTTTTATTTCTTTGGTTTTGTGTTCTTAATTTGCTGTTGTGTTTAGTTTCTTTCTTTCTTTTTTTCTTAGTTTTGTGTTTTTCTGCTTTGCTGTTGTATTTTTTTTTTTTTTTTTTGTTGATGGGTTTTGTTTTGCACTTCAGGGCTGCCAAAGTTGGGGGGGGTTAAAATATATGAAATATGAAAAATACAAATAAAATGTTAAACTTGTGTTACGTAGAGTAATAGATAAATTGCTGTTGAGTTTTATGCTTGTTGTTTTGCTTAGTTATTAATTTTGTATTGTTGTTTTTGCTATTGTCTAGTTTTTTTGTTTTATTTCTTGGTTACTATGTTTTCAATTTTCTGTTATGTTGACTTTTTTGTTATTTTGTTCATCCCTTAGTTTCTGTGTTTTAGATTTGCTGTTGCGTTTAGGTTTGTAGTTCATTTTTCATTTGTTTTTATGTTTATGTGTTTCCTTTTTTTTCGTAGTTTTACTTTTGTATGGGGGTGTAAAAACATACATTCAAAATATAAATATGAATTGTATTACTTATTGTAATAAACAGATTGTATATATATATATATATATATATATATATATATATATATATATATATATATATATATATATATTCATATTCATTTATCATATCACACGTACACGTTTGACATCACGCGCGACGCTTGTTGCACGGATCATTTTGCAACGATTGTATGTGTCAACACGAAATTGAAAAGCTATTTCCACCCTGAAATTAGACGACCTGCAGCGAGCCGCGTTGCCTAGCAACCACATTGTTAGGCGGCGGAAGAATGACCGACCCGCCACCCCTCCTTCCCCTTAATGATTAGTACAGCTCTTTACACTTTTTTTGGGGGGGGTCAAACGCCTTCAAAAATGAAAATTAAAAAAATATATATATACATAAAACAAAACAGAGACTTTCTGAAAGTAAAAAAAAAAAAAAAGAAAAACATATTTGCTATTGCCCCTCCTAATGATCTCTCCCCGCATTGATTGATTGGTGATAAGTGATAAGACGGCGTTTGGCCACGATAAGCTGCTGTTTGATGTGCGCTGAGTCACGCAGCCCAAAGTGACACGCAAAGACAAAGGCAACAAAAGGTTTGAGGTGACAAACGTGTGCAAACGGACCAGCCCGAACACAACCGACCAAGAATGAACTCGCTGTTTGCTCCTCCATTTTAGCGTCACGCCTAAATCACAACCTTCAACCACAGAATGAAGGGACTTCAACAACAACAAAATAAAAGCAACATTGTAAATAATCACAAATAATGAAAAACTAAGATTATGGAAATGTATTATTTTGACACTTTTTGTTATTTTTTTTTACTGTTATTGATATTTTAAACGTGATTTTTACAGCTCAAGTTGTCACCATATATTAATAATGTGTTAAATAGGGGCGGGGGGGAACATACACAGATAAAAGTATAATAATAACAAATAATGGATATGCGTTTTGTACTAATGCAATTTATTACTTTTGAGAAACCGTTTTTTTTTCACTGCTTATAACAAACTTTTTTTTAGTATGTATATAAATAGAAAACATGTATATTAGTATAAAATGGAATACCATTTTAATCAATAGATTTAAGTTTATGGCTCTTACGGGGCAATTCAAATATATTAACAATAAATAAAAGTGAGTATTTTAATCCTCATGAACACACTATTTGTTATTTTGAAGTTTCACTTCATGTATGATGACGTCATAATGCTTGTCGTAGTATTTGTATTTATTTTTATTTAAAAAAAAGATATCAAGGCCCACTTTGTCAGAACATTCCACTAATGAGAGAAGGGAGGGGGGGGGTCACCTTTCCATAATTTATTAATAGGACTTTTTGTGTGTGTGTGTGTGTGTCGTGAGTCAAATATCTATGATAAGTTACATATAAACGTACAAATACCAAACCAAACGACAGCAACTGAAAAAAAAAAAACCTGTACAACAATAGAGCTGAACATTTTCACTTTTTACATGAGGAGGGGGCAACAAAAAAAAAAAAAAGAGTTAATGGAACTCTACGTCGGAGTTAATATAATTTACATAAATAAATCCCACAAGTTGCGGTAGAAAATGGAGTCCGAAAAAAATCCTTCTCAAAAACAGAAAAAAAAATGTTGTTTTCTTGAGAATGTCTTTTTGTAGCGGTTTTTTATTTTATTTGAGGCGGTGGCCCAGAGGGGGGAGGGGTGGTGGGGGGGGGTCACCACGTCCTGCCGTACAAGAGCGCCGAGCACTGCAGCGCGCTCCCGTACTCGGCTGCGGGCGAGTTGAGGTGCGACAGTCCGCCCACTTGGCCCGCGTGCAGCACGGGGGGGCTGGCCGACAGCGTCGGTGGCCCCCCGGCGCCCCCCAGCTCCGGAGAGTGGCCGGCGCTGCCCACCTGCTGCTGGCCGGACATCAGCATCACGTTGGCGGCTTGCTGCTGCTGCTGCTGCGGATGCGGATGCGGATGCCCGTGCGAGTGCTGGTTGTGGTGCTGCTGGTGGTGATGGTGCTGCTGCTGCTGCTGCTGCTGCTGCTGCGCCGCCGCCGGTCCGCTCCCTTGACACGGCTTGCCGTCCTTAACCAGAACCGGAACCGCAACCCTGCGAGGTGATTGCTGCTGCTGGGATTGCTGCTGCTGCTGCTGCTGCTGCTGGCAAGCGGACGCTGCAGAGCCCGCCTCCTGCTGGTGCATCTGCTGCTGCGACACTTTGTCCTTGGCTTGCCTCTTCATCTTGTAGCGGTGGTTCTGGAACCAGATTTTAACCTGGGTGGGCGTCAGGTGGATCATGCTGGCCAGGTGCTCGCGCTCGGGGGCCGACAGGTACTTCTGCTGCTTGAAGCGGCGCTCCAGCTCGTAGACTTGCGCCTGCGAGAAGAGCACGCGGCGCTTGCGGCGGGGCACCGCCGCGCTCAGCGAGCCGTGTATGCCCTTGGCGTGGGCCTCCGCCAGGGAGCCCAGGCCGCCCATGCCGCCCATGGCCCCCATGGCGCCCATGTTCATGGCCGACGACGAGCCGTGCATGAAGCGGGAGACTGCGGGCACAAACGCGCACACAAAAACACGCGATAAAGTCATCCAACAATTAAAGTCATCCGAAAAAAAAAGACTTCACTTGCTTTTATTCGGTGCAATATGTTGCTCGAACATGATTTCCATACTCTTTTTTTTTCAAACAAAATGTAAATCCAATAAACCTTTTTTCAGTGCACAAATTCCACTATACAAATTAAGCTATTTTTCCCCATGCTGTACTTGTACTACACTTATCGATAGCGATTAGGTTCAATATGTTGCAGGGAAAACACACAGTTAAAAAAAAAAAAAACGCATGCTCAACTCCCCTTCTCGCTCCAAAATTGCATTCACGTGGTTCTTAACATACGCTGAAAAAAAAAATCCCTTTGAATGGACTTAAATCGAAAACATATATATAGGTCGCATCTGATTCATTTGCGTGCGATGAACGTGAGAAGATGGCAGATGACGTCATCTCACCACAAGTTAATCATGCGCAAAGATGTGCATGATTCAATTCAAGACGTTTTTTAAAAAACACTAACCCCCCTTTTAGTGACTTTTTTTTTGGGGGGGGGGGGCTGCAGATTACTGTAGTTGGATAACAATTTACTTTTAGTTAGATATATTTGTCGCACCCCCAAAATACAAGTACCTCTCTAACAATAATAATAATGAATGATAATTTTCATTTCGTGCTGTAAAACAATTGGCTAACGCAGAATGATAAAGGCAGGGGCGTACATCTGTGGGGAAATAAATAGGAAGACCTTTAGTGGGCCCCAAGTATGGGGGCCCTGTGAAGCTCCTCCCCACTGGCTAACGCATTAGTTGTATAAAATAACAAAAGAAAGAAAAAAAAGAAAATTCACCATCATTTAAAAAGGTGTCACTGGGGAAACATCGGTCAGTCGTGATTTGTAAATAATGAAAAAGGTTTTTTTTTCTTCTTGCAAAAAATACAAGTGGCCAATAAAATTGAAATATTTTTACACTGTATTCAAATAAAAGTTGCAAATGATTAATAAAGTTCTTTTTCTAGGTTTTGATAACACAAATGTATTGTTTACATGATAAAATACTGCATATGATTTCTGCTGTCAATATTCGAGGATATATCAATCAATAAGTATGAAACATGGCTTCTTTCCATATAGTGAAAAATGTATATTTGCTATTTTCATATGGTAAAAAAAAAAGTTCGAATTTTCTATTTTCAACAGTAAAATTGTTTGATTGCATGTTATGATAAGTGTTTGCTAGTTGTAAATAGTAACAATTGGTAATAATGTATATTCTATATTTGAAAATAACACAAAAGTGTTATTTGTTCCTTTTCTTGCATGTGGAGTTGCTTGAAATATCGATTGTCAATATCCATAAAAGGATAGGATTCAATAAATATTAGCTCACCGCCCAAAAAAATGATTGTAAGAAAAAAAATTGAATGTTATGTTTTTGACTGATGCAAGTGTGTTGTCATTGTTTTAAAAAAAAATATATGTTCTAGTTTTTAATAGTAAAAATGTATTTATTTTATTGCATGGTATATTATTAGTATATTATCTGGTTTTAAATTAAAAATGTATGTTTTCTTTTTTTCCCTTTGTGAAATCATAAGGATGTTGAATTTCCTATTGGTAAATGACAAATTTCATTTGAAATGGTAAGGTATTATTTTCTTGTTCAATAGAACAATTATCCTCCTAAATGTATTTTCTACGTGAAAATAAAAAATAAATGTATCATTTCTTTTCATTTTTAAAATTAAAATACTATCAATATTGATCAGAATAAGTATTATTTAATCGAGGAAAAAAATAAGTGTAAAACAGGTTTTGTCTGTTCCTACATGATCAAATAGTAAAAGCTGATGTTTTGTTGTTATAGCGGCAAATAAGGTGATTTTTTTCTACTTTGGAATAGAAAACATTTTTCGTTTTTTGAAATAATACAAATTTTTTCACTTCAGTAAGATTTGTGCTTGTATTTTTTACTGTCAATTATGTTCACCGCATTCATAGATTATTTTTGTTGGGGAAAAAACCTTATATGCGTCTGTGTGTGAATTCATGTGTTTTGTTGTGTCTTTGCAGTGTAAAAATTGCAATATGTTTATTTTGAAATTAAAAAAATAAGTGATAAGATTTTTTTAAACTTTAAATTGAAAAAACTGCAGCAATTTGTATTGTGCACAAAAGATTGGATTTGCTTTATTTTTTAATGATAGAAATGTTCTGAATAAAAATGAACTATCTTCTTAATTTGAATGCTAAAAAATAGTATATTCTTGAATAGGGTAAAAATGTAAGATTTTCTTTTTACAGTGATAAAAAGGTAGTTTTTGTATTTTATAGTATCGAATGGGGAAAAAGCTTAACATATTCTATTTTTACATTTTAAACATTGAAAATGCATTTTACATTTTTTTTAAATCATTACTTTCTCATTTTGAGCCTGAAAAATATTGAGAAAAAATAGTTGAGCAAAATATTTTTAAAGAAAAAGGGTATTTTTCATTTTTTTATTTTTATTTGCTCATCTTGAGCATGAATATATATATATATGTATATATATATTTATATGTTTAAATATGTTTAATGATAAAAAAGTGTATTTTTTCCGCTTTCATTGATTTCATTTAGATTTTCCAAATAAAAACTTGTAAAAATGTCATTTAAAAAGTGTGTGTGGCGTGTGTGGGTGCGTGCGTGAGTGCGTGCGTGCGTGCGTGCGTGGGCGCGCACCCGTGCGCGCGAACTCACTGGTGGAGAAGCGTGGGTCAGCGGCGGGGTTGGCCGGGTACCATCCGGTGGCGGCGGCCGCCCTGACGCCGTCCTGGTAGGGCGCCAGGTCGCCGGCCACGTTGCCGTTGCAGTAGCCGCCCACCGCGCTCACCGCGGCGGCGTGCGACAGCGGCGGCACCCCGGCGGCGCTCATGTGGTACGACACCGCTCCGCCGCCGCCGCCGCCGCCGCCGCCGGCACCCCCACCACCGGCGTTGGGACCCATGTGGTGGTGATGGTGGTGATGATGGTGGTGGGGCTGCTGCTGTTGCTGCTGCTGCTGCTGCTGCTGCTGCTGCTGCTGCTGCATGGCCGCTTGGGACCCCTGCAGCTGCCGGTAGCCCACCAAGTTGTTGTTGGCCGCCGCCGCCGCTCCGCCGCCGCCGGCTTCCTGCATGGCGGCGGCGGCGGCGGCAGCGGCGGCCGCCTTCTTGTAGCTCTCCTCCAGCGGACTCAGGATGTCGGATACGGAAAAGGGGGTCGTATGCTTGGGGCTCATCGACATTATTTGTCCTGGGGGGTCTCCTCTTCCTCTTCTTTTTTTTTTTTCTTTTTTTTTTTTTTTTTTTTAATAATAATAAATGCCCCACTTGTTGTTGTAGTAGCTGTTGCAAGTCCTTCTGGTTGTTGTTAATTGGCTGGAGTGGGAGCTGGCCGCGGCTGGCTCGGGGGGTCCACGCAGCACACGTTTAAGGCGGAGGGGGGAGGGGGAGGGAGGGGGACAGGGGGGCGGGGTCTCCGGTGACGTCAGCGCGCACTTGATTAACCGCACCGACTGCTGAGTGCCTCTTGATGAGCGTCACGAGAGGCAGCCAGTGGGCTGTCTTGCGTGGACCGCTTCGTCTTCTTCTTCGTCTTCTTCTTCTGCAAGACTGGAGAGGAGAACACACTCGGCTCCTCTCACTCGCTCCTCTCATATACACTTTTGTTTTTAATAGCCCCCCCCCCCCCCCCCCCCCCCCCCTCTGCATGAGTGTTAGTGCACTTGCAAGCTGTTTGTTAGTTTGCGGACACGTGCGCGCGTGACAGTGGGTCCAGCGAAGGAAGAAGTTGGGGGATCCAGTAGACAGTCGCAAATCGCCAAAAAAAAAAAAAAAAAGGCTGTGATGAATTTAGTCAATTTGGTTTCATCGAGTGGTTTCTCAAAATAAAATCATTTGGCTCCAGATCCAATTTTGAAGTGGAGTCTACAAAAATGGAACTGGATCCAGATGACTTTTTTCGTGCAGCCACGCGACGAAATCAGATGGAGTCAATTCAACAAAAACTGTCAGATCATACTTTTCTTTTTTTTTTTTTTTTTTGAGAATATATTGTCTATTTAGTTTTTTATGATAAAAAGTTTGATTTTCACTTGTCATGAAGACTTTTTTTTCCTATTTTTGAAAAGTTCTTTTTCATGCTTTTTTATATTTGTATTTCAGAAATGTATCATTTTAAAAAAATCATTTCGAATGATTCATTTATATTTTTAATGACATTTTGAATCGTAAATAGGTATTTTATAATATGAACATGAATCATTTTACAATTTTTTATTTTTTTATTTTTATGTCATAACGCATCATTTAATAGTTTTTAGCAACAGTGATAATATGGGTCTTTTGTATGATAAAACAGTATGACTGTCTAAATTTTAAAAACATTTCCTATTTTCCATTTTATATTCTTATATTGGAAAAAAAACAAAAAAACATTTCCTCTAGTTTTCCATTTTATATTCTTATATTGGAAAAAAAACAAAAAAACATTTCCTCTAGTTTTCCACTATTATGCTATAACAATTTTGACAAAATTCACATTTGATATTTTTATATGACAAAATGCATTAATAAAAATGTTTTTATGTAACTTATATAGCTTAATCTTTGAATAATGAAACTGCCTGTTATATTTTCTGATGGCAAAAATGTACAATTATCTGTTTCCATATTATTGTTTTAAAATATAAATTATACACACACACACACACAATATATATATATATATATATATATATATATATATATATATAAACTTAACTATAAATTTCCAAATATATTTCTTTTCACACACACACACACAGAGAAAGAGAGAGATTTTTACAATATGAAATGCATGATTTAAAATATATATTTTTTAGCATATATTATTTTGATTTCATTCGAAAATGGAATGTATATTTTGTCATATAAATTGTATTTTCCCCTTTTGAAAAAGTGTAAATCTCGTTTTTCCTCATTTCAACTCCAAACAAGAAAGAAAAACCAGTGTTGACATTCCTTTGTAACAATTATCATAAATCCTTTTTTCAATAATAATGACGGGGAGTGTTATTTTCTCAACTCGAAGGGCTCCCCAAAAAAAAAAAAAAAAAAAAAAAGTCAAGCATGCTAGTGACGTCACAACGACCAGCTCGACGTCACACGAGTGTCACTCTGGTAAACTTGTGATCCGCTTGCGTCCCCTAGTGGGGAAAATCGTCTCCGCAGGCCGTTGACATTTGGCGCAGGCAAAAGAAGCGTTAGGGTGCCATCTCGTGGACAAAATAGTGCAATGCTACGTGACAAATTTGCACCTTTTCCATCTTTTTCTTTTTTTTTTGTTCACCGCGGCAAAGTCTCATTTTCCCAGGTTCTATTCAGCTCTCGGGTAATAGTTTTGTGACACCATTTGAAGGAAGCAAACCTCCACATTAAAAAATGAACTTTTTGGGGGTCTTTAAAAAAAACAAAAATAAAAAATAAAAAAAATTAAAAATTCCCCACATGCAATTTTAACTGCAACACTATCTCTATCTCTGCTACTCTTTGGCTGTCAAGTAACATTTTCAGCTGACACTTTGACAAATCAGCCTCTAAGTAATGAATTAACCACTTTTTACTTTTTATTTAAACTCTTCCATATAATGGTAGCGTATTGCATCGTTGCATTATGCCTGGTTCTCTTCGGCTCCATTTTCATGACACGGTTTGAAGCAAGCCAGTCTCGATATTAATCTGATTTGATTCATTCGGTGGTTGTCCGCCGCTCTTGAGCGACGTGACATCCGCCCAACTTTCCCCCGTTTCCTCGCCTCCTGGCTGGATGACCGCTGTGAGGCAAGCGAGTCAAATGCAGGACAGGATGAGCCGACCGTCGCCAATTCTTGGGGGCGACTTGAAGACACCAATGGCAACCCCTCAAAGCTGCTCTTTGTCCGCCCCCAAAAGGCCCCATCGTGCTCACACCCACAACGGCATTGTGGCCGCCGCGCTCATAAATCGCTCGCAGGGGCTGATTAAACATCAAATTGAAACACTAAACATTTTGTCTTGCTCCCCAGCGGACCCCCACCTCAGTGAGAAAGGGGAGGGGGGACAATAGTCCATTCACGGGTAGGGGGGGGGGGGGGACAAAGAGAGCCCACCCCTCTTCCATATGTGATGCAAGGTGGCCCTGGCGAGGGCCACAAAGGAACAGGTGACAAGGACGATGGGCTGCGGGGTCACAGGACGAGCAAACAACATTACTGGGGGGCGGGAAAACACGAGACCGCCCGACCCCCCTGTCTGAACCCCACTCCCCCCCCCACGCTCTCACCGCCACCCAGCATTAACACCCGCATGACTTTAAACACTCATTACGCGGGGTTACAAAGAGCTTTCCAGTCTCCTGGTGATGAAAAATAGACTCGTTCGACTTATCCTGGCTTCTCTCCGGCTCTCGGGGGGCGTTATACTTTCATGGATTCAAAGGGTGGTCTCACGAAAAAGACATTTTCTAGTCGACTAAAGATGGAAAAAGACTTTTCATTTCCGATGGAGCCACGTTTTCTACTCGGGTTATATTTTAGCATTGCGGCTTAAAGGGGAAGAGTCATGAAAACAGGCTACAAATGAGTTTCTAGTCGTTGCTGTGATGAAAAAGACACATTTAAATTGCGTTGCGTATTAAAGAAAGGGTAGCATGAAAACGGTTTAGAAAGACCTTTTTTTGGTCTCCCAGTGGTTTAAAAAAAAAAAAAAAAATTTTTTTTAAAAGACGCTACTTCGAGTAACATTTTTTCGCATCACAGATTAAAAGGAAGGCTATCATGAAAACAACTCATGAAAACGTTTTTTTTTTTGTCGTTTTCATCCGAAAACAGGTTCTCTTCGGCACTCCAGGGGCACGTCTCCAAACTTCTAAAGACTTTTAAAGTCTTCGTTTTAAAAATGGACTTTTTAAACTTTTTTAATCCTCATCGACCTTGCTTCTCGTCCACTCTCCAGCCCAAATTTTGAATGTCACAACTTGAGAATTTGTTTCCATCCAACCACTGCTTCTCTTCACCACTATAGAATTTATTTATTTTTGTGAACAGTGCTAAAAAAAAGAAAGTCCATTTTTCTAGACTTTGAGGCCTTTTAAAGTCTTCATTTTAAAAACGGACTTTTTTTTTTTTTAACAAGCAAGAGTTTTAACCAATCAGTTTGTATCTATTTATTTATTTCCCTTTCCACAAGCGGGGACCTTATTTTCATCCAACCACCGGTTCTTTTGGACGCTCTGGCAACATTTGAGTAACGCTACTTAAAATAAGTCAACTTCTCCATACTTTGAAGCCTTTGCAAGTCTTTTAAGTGGCAAGAGAATGAGACCAGTTGAAAGGAAGTGTCCGAGGCTCAGACGTCAAAAGGGTGCCACCCCCCCCTGCATTTTTGTGCTGAAGGCCCTTTTTCCCCTTAAATTACAAAAAAAAAAAAAAAAAAAAAGTGTTTGCACAGCTTTTAAGCTGCATAATGAGTTTTTTTTTTTTAACATCAGAAAAGCCTCTCGGGCACTGCTACAGTAGACCACATTGAAGGCTCTTCAACTGTTTGATTGGGGGAGGGGGGGACAATCATGACATTTTGATTTCATTAATACACATTACACACCATGTTTTGGGATGTTTTGTCAAACAAAACTCAAGTAAATTCACAAAATGCACAGGCTGAGCACTCAATTTGTATGCAATTTTTTTTTTAGTTTTGACACTAATTTTTATCGCTCCAAATTTTGCAAAGCCCTTTTTTTTTTGCAATTTTTAGGTTAAAAAACTGCTGTGTCAAAAACACTTTTTTTGTAGCAAACAACCTAAAAAGTTGGGTTATTTTGTATCAAAACAGCCCGACTGTTAAATTAAAAAGCAGGCCAATTTTTGACCAACATTTGTTTATTTTTGATCCGGAAGTTTTAAGGGTGTAGCAAGTCTTATTTTTGGAAAGTATCACATTAAAAATAAGGTACATCACTGTTTGAAAAAAGAAAAATGTTGGGTGAACGCAACATTTCAAGGCAACAAACTTCGATGCAGTTTTAAGTTTTGACGTTTTGCCAATGTGAAAAAGGCTTTCCCGCATTTTCGCATTTTCCAAAACGAAATGAGTTTACAGAAGTGTCCCCCAAGTAACTCCAACTCAGTAAATTGTTTTGGAGCCCCACAAAAAAAAACAGCTTGCTTTGTTGTGCTAACTAACATTGTTGCCATCAATGTCAATCATTTTAAAGTTGTTCCAACTTGACTGTTTTAGCCCCAATAAATACAAGTTGTGTTTTTTTTTTTTTACAGAGTATAAAAATCATTTATTCATGCATTCCTTTACAGAAGATATAATAACATTTAACATTTTAAGTGACATTTTCCTGAAAGTGGAAGTCAAACCAAACATGTTTCTTCAAGAATATGTTCAGGGCAGACCCACGAGTTGAAATACGACATTCTGATTCATTTGTTTGTGGAATAAGAATTAAGCAGCAAAATCCACCTTTTTTTTAGCCGTCTCAGGGGGCGGCCATTTTGTCACTTCTGTCGACTGGAAATGACATCACAACTGCTCAGGTAACAACCAATCATGGCTCAGCTTCAGAATACAGTGAGCCATGATTGGTCGTTATCTGAGCCCTGAGCAACTGTGATGTCATTTTCAGTCGACAGAAGTGACAAAATGGCCGCCCCCTGAGATGGCTAAAAACGAGTGGATTGACTCTTATTCCACAAACGCAATATTTATCAGAATGCCTTGTTTCAACTAGTGGGCCTGCATAGAAAATATTCGTGGGAAAAAAAATATGTTTGGGTTGACTTCCCCTTTAAAGACGTGTTTTCCTTTTAAACATTCAGTCTAGCACTGCTAATTTGCATAATACTGCACCTCAATTAGAAAACTCAATAACATATATATGGGAAAAAGTAATCGACAGGCTACCGCAATCCAAAAATATTAACAGCATACAGTAGCAGATAGATGCCAAAACAAAATGTGCAAAGAGATCTTTCGTAATCTAGAAATTGCGTGGGGGGGGGGGGGGGTGTGTTCGGAGTCCGTGCGCGTCACTTGAAAACAGCCAAGTGGACCGGGTCGCCCCACAAGTCCGTCCAGGCCAGCCTGGGGCCCGGCGGGCTTCCAAAGTGCTGGTGGCAGGGAGGCAGAGCCACGCCTGCCCCCTGGAGGCCCGGGACTCCCTGGAGGCCCGGGTAGGCGGCCAGGGGCACGCGCAGCGTCCTCGGCTGCGCGGAGGCGCCCGAGCCGTCCAGCACGCTGCAGGCGGCGCGGAAGGGCTTCGCGTCGCCGAGCAGCAGCGGCACCAGCAGCCTGCGCAGCAGCGGCGGCGGCGGCGGCGGCGGGTGCAGCTGCAGCATCTCGTGCGGGTCGTCGGCAGCCCCCCGGCCCCTCTTCATCTTGTAGCGGTGGTTCTGGAACCAGATCTTGACCTGGGTGGGCGTCAGGCTGAGCAGGCGGGCCAGCTGCTCTCGCTCGGGGCCCGACAGGTAGCGCTGCTGGCGGAAGCGGCGCTCCAGCGCCAGCGTCTGCGCCTTGGAGAACAGCACGCGACGCTTCTTGCTCTTCTGCTTCGCAGCCGACGGATCGTCCGGCTTGGTGGAGTCCGGCGACGCCCCCGGGCTGCTGCCCTCATCCCAGGCTGCAAGGGGGGGCAGGGGAGGGGGAACGGGTTACATCACCAATATTGACTGAAAGTTAGGATTTTTTTTTTGTTTCCCTTTTAAATGACATGTCATTGATGCAAAGAAATCAATTATGCAATATAGTGGGTCAATATAAGAAAATCGTTTATGCAATTCATTTGATGTATGGTTTTAAAAAATAAAAAAGGTGAAAAATCGCAGTTTAACAAAAAGGTTTATGTCGATAACTATGTAAGAGTGCATGCAAAATATATTTAAAAAAAATACGGATTATGTAATAACATAATTGTCATATTAAGATAAGAAAAAAATATATGTACTGTACAATTGTGGCAAATTATTGACGTTAAAATATCGTATGGGAATTATATATACATATGTATAAAGCAAAAATGATATAAATAATCAACATTACTTTGCAAATAAAGTATACGTTGCATAAATGAGTTAAAAACATTAACATGGCAGTTATATAGGCAAATAAATGACGTGTTTGCATATATCATGAGTCGTGAAAAAACAAACAAATACTTAAAAAAAAAAGACTGTCAATTCAGGACAATTCGAAAAAGTAATGACACCTAATCAAAAATGCTTTAAAAAGATGAAAATATCAATTGTATGACACACACACCCATCCATTCTACAGAGCTAATGAAACACTCGAAAAAGAGTTGGGCCAAAAATAACACAAGAACACAGATTTGGTCAATCTGACTCAAAAAAAAAGGGGTCCGTCCATTTTTACTATTCACTATTTTTTTTTTTAGTTGAACATGAGAACAAGTTACAACAATTAATTATAATGATGATGAAGGATTTTGTAAGTAAATGATGCCCTTTGGTCAAACCTCCAATCCTCCCTATCCTTAACTTGAATTTATTTGGATTTTCACCAAATTTAGAGGAGAACAAACCTGACTGAAATTGCTTATAAAAAAAATGTTTTGTACTCTGACTGACTGACGAGGGACACGGAGGAACTCAACTCATTTGTCTGCCTCTCCATTTTCCATCCACTCATGATGAAGATAGAAGAAGATGCACTCACACATGCAGGAGCTTGGGTCCGAGTCGAGCATCCACGACGACGAGGAGGAGGAGGAGGAGGAGGAGATGGAGGTGAAGGGGGCCAAGGGCGACCGCTCGGCCGAGAAAGGTGACGCGGACGCGGGCAAAACTTTCGGGTGTCGCTCGGGCAGGTCCAGGATGCTCCGGACTGAAAAGCTCAACTTGCTGGGCACCGCCATTTGCAGCCCAAAAGCAAAAAAGGGAGGCGGGGGGCGGAGGAAAGCAAGAAAATCCACCTCCACCGTGTGTTTGCTTGGCGCAAATAAATAATTAGGAGAGGGCGAGAAGAAGAAGAAAAAAAAAAAAAAAAAAAGTAAGCACTTGAGGGGATTCCAACAAGTCCACTTGACGGGCTGGTCCAACAGTGTTTACACAAACACGTCCGCTCTTTTATAGAACGCCCCCCCCCCCCCCCCGCACACACCCGCCTCGCCCCTCTTTTGCGGCAGAATGGGGCGGCGATGGTGTCACTCGTTTGCGGGAGGTGTTGACGAATGAGCGGCGATCGAGGTGGCCCAATGCGAACGCGCGAATTAAGGCAGGCAAGGAAGCCACAAGTCATCATTAGACGCGTCGCTCGTCCAAACACGTCACGCTAATTGTCCCCCCCCCCCCACCCACCCCCACCCCCATCAATCAGCGTCTTGGGTGGCGTGGCGAGTGACAACAAGAGCCGCGACGTGCTATTAGCACACACAGACAAGAAAAGACCGACCCCCAGGTCCCCCCCCCCCACCACCACCAAGCCCCCCCGCAGCCCAAACAGCGTGGCAATGAGTAATTAACTGGTTACTCTGATTAATAAGAACAAGTTGGTCCAACTAATGTGTGTGCACCATCACGTAATTACGAACGTAGGCGTGGCCATGGTGACGTCATGCATTTTAGGTTGATTTTCCGGACGAACTTCGCTGTAGTTGTGAGTAGCGTTTTGGAATACTTGATGACATTTTTGGTGCGTTGATCTTTGAAGATGTGATGTGGCGTCACGATGCGTCACGATTTTTTTTTTTTTTTTTTTTTTTTTTTTTTTTAATCAAGTGACGCACTCCATGCATGTCCATGACTTTTAAAGGAAAAAATTGTCAGAAAATTTTGTACACCCTGTGAAAACTACTGGGTCAAATAAAACCAAATTTTTGGGTCAATTTGACCTAACTTTGGGTTGTTTTGAATAAAAACATTTTTTGGTTGTTGTTTTACTCAAATTGACCCAATTAGCAGCTCGGTCCAATTGTGTTTTTTTTTTTTTTTTAAACTAAAATTGGGTTATTTTATAGGACTTACAACAATTGTTGCATCAAATGTTGTAGAAAATTTGACATTTTTTTGTGACTGCACTAATGGTGAATGAATGGTAAAGAAAAATGTAAAATAGTCCATTTTATCTGTCTATATCAGAATCATTTATTTGTCACAATTGTGCACCAAAAATTTGGAGAACATTTTTACACGAAACACTGTGAATGACCGGTGAAAGAAAGTGCATGTAACTGACATTTTATTTTTTTTACTTGAAGAATTGAGTAGGATTTACTACTATTTTCACCCCCAAAAAATAGAAAACGGTCATTTTTTGCAGTTACATAAAAACAAGTTTTTATTTCTTCAGTGAATGCATTTATGCACCACACACAACTACTCATCAATGCTTCTTTTTTTTACTTAGAAATTCAACAAAGTGCCCCACGGATGACGTCATTCATTTACGGTAAATGTTCTCAAAATGTATTTTCAAAATCAATATTAATTGGTTTACTGAAATATGTGTATTAATTTTTCTATTCTTTCATCCCATTAGGGTGATTGCTTATTTCACATCATAAATAATATTAGTATTATGAGTAAATATATATATTATATATGAATATATATATTAGTACATATATAATAAATATATTAATATTAGTAAATTAATGTATTCAATATTGAATATTTCATTAATAATGATGAGCTGATTGATTGTAAATAATAACACACTAGTAAAAATAGCTGTGCGTTGAACATTTTGACAGTTTTAAAAAAAGATTGGTCATTTCATTGTTAATCAAATACAAAGACCTCTTGACTATACACAAACACCAACATTTAAAAAAAAAAAGAGCTTAGAGGTATACATACACAGATCACATTCAAACAAAAAAGAAAAAATGAAATAAAAATAATTTCCAGTGAGGATAACATTTTTAGCCACACCCTCAAAGAGTAAATTTGATTTTCTCCAACTTGAGGAGAAATAAGATGTCGGGAAGCCGGCTTGAAAAGTGGGGGGGGGGGGGGGCTGGGAGGACTTTGGGGAGACATTGTCTTGAACGGCCGAGGTAGAAAAATTGTTTGGAGACCTACCAAAAATGGATCAATATGTACGCCTAACAAGTCTGAGATGCACCCAAAAAAAAAAAAAAAAAAAAAAAAAAAGAACCTGCAGTAATCCACTAATTTAGGGCAGGTGCGTCAGGTGACAAGAGCTTTGGGAACACCTACTGCAGTATTCATCACTTGTGTCAAGTCCATGTTTTTCGTATAATGGAACGACTTCATATAATGACTTGACCAAATCACTGGAATTGCTGAATTACAAATACATCAATAAGACATTTTACATTGGCATTGAACGTTTTAGAAAATGTGATTAATTTATAGTAAATTGCAAACTTAAAATATACAGTATCAGTAAATTAGAGCATTTAACTTTTTTTTTTAAGGTTAATTGATTTGTTGTAGATTAAATAAGAATAGAGTATAACAACTTTGATGATCATAATCACCATTTTTTATTTTAAAAAGACCCGGTTGATTAATTTCAGTTCAATAAAAAAAAGTGCAATATTCGTAATATAATATAAACCGTATTACAAATGAAATATTTTTTTGCTAAATTTGAATCAAATTCAATACAAATAAAACAGTCAAGAATAAAAAAGAACTGTGTATAAAAAAAAGGGGGAAAAAAACCTCCTGGCACTTGTGTGCGTGTTATAAAACAAATACAGTACACGCACTAAAGTTTTCACGCCCTTGCAAGTGAAATGAGAATTCGCATCATTTTAAGGCGTGTTCAACACTAATCGCATCACACGTGCAAGAATATCGCTTTGGGGGGGGGGGGGGGGGAATTGAGTGGACGGGAGCGGGGGGCGGGGCGGGGGCGTCGCTTCGGGGGCTCCCCCGTTGCAGTGCGGCTCTCCCATTGAGAGCCATGACAACACGGAACAAGCCGGGACTTATCCTGCCAACGTGACGCACATTGTGGCGCTCATTGGGCGTCAATCAAACGCAAAATGGCGACTGCGCGGAACAAATGCTCGACATCTTCCTCCTTTGTAAGCCCCCGCCGACCCCCCCCCCCCCCCCCAGCCTCCAGCAGCCCCCCCACCCTCCGCAGGGGCGACCACCCAAGAGGGTTTGGGTGCATGGCGCGAGAACACGTGCATGCGCGCGCCTGTATCGATATCAAAAACCGTACGCACACGCACGCGCGCACACAGCCTGCGCAAGGATTTGCATTTAGTGTGTTGTGCATGGATGAGGCGACGGATCAAGCGACAGCGACACGCGCACGCGCATTTTTATACCTGCATGGTGGCTGAACATTTTGAATATGAAATGGGAACAATGTGAATCTGTTTTGCTGAATGTGTCAATTATAAATAAATTGGGATTTAAAAAAAAAAAAATTTTTTTGGGGGGGGGGGCACTTCATTGGAGAAAATGTGAAATTTTGCCAAATCACAATTTTTGGCATGTGAACTGAAGGAGCTGGACATTTTTGAATTTCAAATGAGAACAATGTGAATCTGTTTTGTTCAATGTGTCACCTTAATCGGGAATATTTTGTGCGCATTTCAATGGTGAAAAAGTTTTGGGTCAGTGGGAACTGTACTTCGGCCTTCACACAATAAATCTAAAAGTGTGTGAAACATTTTGGAAAGTTTTAAAATGCATCCAAAACTTACCTTAGTGGTGCTTGGGGGAGGTAATGGCCTGCAGCTGGTTTGCATTCATGAGCTCCCATATTAGCGCACTTCCTTTTTCCTCACTTTTGATCGGATGTATTGAGAAAGACAAAAAAAAAAAAAAAGCAACTGTATTACGTACCAAGATCAATGCAGTATAGCATGTTCAAGAGACTTGTACTTGAGTAAATAATATCCATAAATATATAAAGGTAGGTACGACACGCCCCTTTTAAACTGCGTGCCGACGCTAAGCTAACGTCGCCCCTGCCAACATGGCCGCCACGTAGGCGCGTTTGTTAGCCTGCTCTAGTCTACTGTACGTCTGTGACAACAGCAGCGCAACCCGAAACTTGTGGACCAGTCAATTGATTGCGCCACTTAGTGGTCAATTGTGGAACTGTCAAAATTAATTTTGGAAAAACCAAATGTCATCTTCGATTTCAGCAACATCGTAATACACTAAAACCGTTTAAACCTTGCAGGCACCGAAATGGGTGTGGATTAGTGTAATTGACGGACATTAATTAGGTTTTAGACAATCAGGACTTTGGAGCCAATCACTGATTAGCGCGTAAAAAAAAAAAAAAAAAAAGGAAAGAAACGATACCCGTTCACCGATCTGATAAGATGGACCAAGAAATCTTTTAAACTTCTTTAGTTACTGTTGTGGACCCCTTCTAATTTGCGGCCGGCCTCACTAATAGCTAAAATTTGCGTATAAATGACGCCCACTGGAAAAATGTCAAAACAAACAAAAAAATTCTCCCCAAAACGCTGATAAACATTCAATACACGGAAAATGGGGCAAAAAAAAAAAAAAAAAGCTCCTATCCTGAATAAAAAATCGAATTACTTAAAATTATTGGAAAAGAATTGGAAAAAATATCCGATTGCATATGTTGTGAAATCTTGGATTACTAACGACGGCAGCACAGAACGTCTCTGGAGTGAAGAAGATCGTATTTGCTGTGATGTTTTATTTCACACCTCACGGAGCTGATCAATGACGTCATTGTTCGATCGGCAAATTACGACATTACAGCCGATCACCCATTTTGCATAAATTGATGATCTCATCCGCCCGAGCAGATCTGTGTAAAGTCTATTTACACTGGGGGGGGGGGGAGACTTTAAAAGTATAACTTTGGCGCCATCTTGTGGCATTTTAGTGCCAAGGCACTTTTTTCGATTGAATTGAGGAGCTTCGTAGTACTTTGCCGCCTTTGTGGGGAAGCTACAGGCAATTCCAAACCCTTTTAAATAGTCCAAAAGCAGTTGCGGATTTTGCTATATAGCACGGCTCGGTCCCCGTACCCCAAAAAATTGCGAAGGGGGGGGGGGTGCTGGGGGGGTTAACTATAGGCCACAGCATTGGGTAGACTAGCACACTAATGAGATGACTGATCAAAAGCATTCCGTTCTGAACGACATTGTCACAACTGAGGTGTTTTGGAGGGGGTCAAATTATTAAAAACAGCTGAGCCCCCACATATTTGTTGCTTGGCATCCGTGGATTTTTTTTTTTTAAACCTATTTGGTATTCATTGAATTCATTATTTTTGTTGTTTTTTTTCCCTTCAAAATGTTAAAGTCTATTGCTATGAATACTTTTGAATAACTGTACGAACTGTAATTTATTTAAAAATTTTTTAATAAAATCTATACGCCAAACGTAAAAATTGTATTGCACTAATTTGTACTTTTCCCATTGTCTGTATTTGTTAGTTTCTATTCACACCCAATTTCCCAGTGATCAATGTATTATTTTAGACCCCATTCAACTTTAAAACGAAGGCTTTTTTTCTTTTTTTTTAAGAATCTTCTCCCAGTGACAAGAACTTTTCACCAAAATATGTCTGAATTTGAATCATTTACTTCATTCTGGAATTGGAACATACATTTGAGATATAAATAAAAATGTAAATTCGTATCATGTGTTGACACTTTTGTCTGTCCACCAGTATTCAAAGCAGAGCACATTTGGAGCCCTTTTAACGTGCACCTTTGCTGCCCTCTACAGGAGGCTTTGGTGAACTACGTTCTAGCGCCTGTCACTCAAACTTTGTTACCCTGTACTTACCACTAGATGGCGCCACAGCATCTCAGAGCAGCCCAGACCCTAAAAGCACACACAAAAAAGGTTAGTCATAACTATGTGTACAGTTATTACATCAATTATGTTGGCACATTATTTACATTAAAAAATTGAAAGGACCTCTCAGAAAGTGTCAATCAAAAGCCGGCATTATTTAGATAAAGGCACTTTTTTCTCTTTTGTTACTGTATACTTTCTTCTCCCTACTCTTCTTCAAGCAAAATTGGAAACTTTTTTTTTTAAGCAAGCTGGTCTTTTTTTGTTAGCATTTTAGCAAACAAGCGATGTTCATCTCTTTTGCATGATTCCACTGTGAAATGCCAGTGCCTGAAATAGGCGAGTGAATGAATAAATAGAAAAACAAATAGAAAGAAAAAAAACAAAAAATGAAATGCAAAATAATGAAAACTACTAAAGACCTAAACATAACCCCGAAATAATTGCAAAAAACTGCAATAAAAACACAATATTAAAAGAAATAAAAATATATGAATGATTAAAAAATGAAAAACACACACATACAAGCAAGAAATTAACTACAAACTAAATTAAACGCAAAAAAATCCCCAAACAAAAACACAAAAGCGTCAATATTTTATAGTCATCTCCAATGATGCAAATTGTTTTCAAATGGCATCCGCTACTTTTCTTTTTACTTCACGTCTTTTTTTCGAACTAAAATGAAAAAGTATTTCAAATGCCGCTTGTGGAATACGAAGAAACATTTCTCATTTATTTTACGTCACAGCAGAGCCTCACAGAAAAAAAAAAAAAAAAGAAAAGAAAAAAGCTTTGGTTTTTCCTGTGCTGGAAAAATGGAACTTTGTAAGCCAGGTGTCAACATGGCCCAGTGATAATGATGTGTGTGTGTACTGTGCGTGTGTGTGTGTGTGTGTGTGTGTGTGTGCGTGTAACAAGCTTGTACATCCATCCATTCGTTAGAAGGAGACAAAATGGCGCCGGTGGTGATTAAGTCGCACACGTACTTAAGGTGGGACGTGCACGCCAACAAATCAGGTGAGTTTTTATTATTATTATTATTATTGTTTTGTAGCGGAGTTGGGGTGTCGATAATTTCATGTAAACAGATAAGATGCAGGCTTGAACATACTGCTGCTTTTAAAGTGACTTTTAGGGCTATTGCTTCAATGAGTCAAAGTCTGCTGAGTTTACTATTTTTTTTTTTTTTAAATGTGGACATTGGTTGCCCACGCTAACATCATTTTCCAGCAACATGAAAATGACGTCATTTTGCGCAACATTCATGCTTGGTGAAACATTTTCTTTTTTTAAATGTCAATCCAACAGACGCGTTTTCGGTGAATGATAATAATTCACTTTTTAAGAACAAACGTTATCATATTACTGCAATTGGTCACATTCAGAGAGATATTGTTACAATAGTTAATAAACAGACGCGGAATACACTTAAGATAACTATGAATAATATGAATCAATCAATCTATTTGGAACACTTGTAATCATTTTCCAGTTGTTTAATCCATACCAATACCACAATGATCCCAACGGCGATCTGAACCTGAACACATCCCAAATGCAACGCTGTCAATCAACGTCATGCGCGTGCCTGCCTTGCGTGGCCTCCATCCACGCACGCGTCTAACTGAGGCGCGTGACGGCCGTGCAACAGGCGGGGAAAAATCACGCGTGTCGCAACCGCAAGTGCAATAATGATGCACTTTTACGACATTAAAACACAAGTGCAAAATAAATAAATAAATATATATATATATATATATATATATATATTTTATGAATATATTGCCTTTTGTACTGCATTTCCACGACTACTCCTTCCTCGGCATTTTGATAAACTGAATGTTTCTCATTTGAACACGAATCGTACACCGAATTCTTACACGCACCCACGCACGGACGTTTTTAATCTTTGTACCTTTTAATGGTGCGGATGCGCAGTGATTTTTTTTTTTTTTCCATTCAGAAAACTAGGGATGAGTTCATTTTAAGTACCTTGAAAAGAGTAGAAATTGTTGAAATGAACATAATTGTGCAATTTTCGTCATTCTGGAGAAGAATAGAAAATGTATTTGCTCAAATGTGTATCAAGGCGGGAAAATAGTCATCGTTTGAGGTCAAATGTTTTGACAATTAGAACAGATTGAAAATGATCCATCCAATCATCATGATAATCGTGATTTCATTTTGTGGTACCTTTTCCATTATATGTACTGCATGTCATTTACCACACACGCTGTTCAACAAAATCGATCACGTGCTATTTAGGAAACCGAATAATGAGTGCACATTTCACGGTTGGTTCTGGTTCACTTTTTTTTTTTTTCCTTCTTTTTTAAGATAAGCACGTGGGCTGCTCTCCTACGCGTGATGCCACTTCGTGACAAAACGTCGACAAAAAAGCGCGTCGTTTTGGGTTGGTTTATTTTGTTCACTTAAAAAAAAAAAAAACACACACACACGCACACAAAAAAAAACACGTACGGTGACATGCGTGCGTGGCAGAAGGCCCGCGTGTGAAAAACTCGTGCACCAGGATCTATTCTTCCTATTCTATTTCGCAAAAAATTGAAAGCACATACATGATTATATCCAAACATATGAGCAACCTGCGTGCCCGTGACGTGTCCAAACGGTGTCAACGCACGAAAAAAAAAAGCCCCACGCGAGCTGATGTTTTTCGGGTGACACTTTTACCACTGAAATTACGCGTTACCGTTGCCTAAACATGTGAATTCGGATTTTTGAAGTGGGATTTCTTTTTTTTTTCCCCTGGAGGATGGAGAGGGGTCGGGGGGGGGGGGGGTGATCCGCACCCACGCAGCGTGGATGTGGCCACTAGTGTACTATCAGTCTCAATAACAAACACATTGGCGGTGACATGCAGTCAAGAGTGATGGCTGAGGATGGTGGTGGGTGGGAAAGGCGGGAGGGGGGGTGGGCGGCGTGGGGTGGGTCAAGTGTCATGTTAAACTCCGCGAACCAATAGCAGCGCGACTTGCAAGCTGTCAGCCAATCACAGGCCGAGGACGCGTGCGCAAGTCCAGCCCCCGAGCTGTGCCGAGCCGATTGAAATGTAAAAAAAAAAAAGCTGCTCGGGAGCGGCGCTTCATTCGCGAAACGCATCCGAACTTCGCGTCCGTCCGTCCGTCCGCCCGTCTCGTGAAGGCTTCCCTCGCGCTTGCTCGGTGCCGGATTCGAGAGCGGGCCGGTGGTCGCCGGTTTGCTGGTCGCTGGCGGGAAGGAGGAGGAGTTGGAGGAGGAGAGGGAATTCGGTTGTTTTGGACACGCTGGACGCGGAGCAGGAGCCGCGCAGTAGCAGCGGCAGCGGCGGCGGCGGCGGCGGCGGCGGCGGCGGCGGCGGAGGCGGCGGCGGAGGCGGCGGCGGGGCCCCGCAGCAGCGGCAGCAGCAAGCGGACGCCGCCGTGTTCCTGCTTTGCGGCTTCAACGTCATGGGTGAGTCGCTGCGAGCGCGCGGCACACTTTTGCTTCGTGGACGGAGAGTGTTGTGTGTGTGCGCGGAGCGAGTGTGCATGCGTGTAAGAGGGGAAAGGGCTGAAGGGGTTGGAAAGTTGTCAGCAGCTCACTTTCAAAACATTGCTCGTGCGTCGAAATGGACCATGCACTCTCAAAACAAATCACACCATTTGGGCTCCAAAATGCACCGATCCACAACTTTCTCGGGTGTTTTTGCAAAACAACCCCGATTTTTTTTTTATTCCATTTTTGACCCAAAACAGCGTTACAGTATTTTTAACCCCAACTGTTTTGAGAGTGTGCGGCGTGATTTCTGCATGTGTGATGGGATTCTTACTTTGACGTCTACATGGATGGCAACATAATTTAAGAGAAACAATATTAAAAAAAATAAATAAATAAAACATTGAACAAAAAGATAAGAAAAAGGAAAATAGAAGCATAACATTGCAAAATAGAAGCATGCATGAGCCTATATGCAGGCGAGTAAAACTCTATCATCAAGATTGACGAACTCAACACTCAGCATCTGATCATCTGTGCGGATTTTTGGCCCTTTCGTTTTGCTTCACTCGGATCTCAGCATGAGTAGCATGAACCGGTCTCGAGCAAAGAAAGGATAGCCTCAGCATGATGCTCATTGATCAAAAAATGACGATCTCGCGATCTCAGCATTATCTTCCAAGGTGCAGTCAAGTTCGTCTAAAGAACAAATAAAGAGCAAGTCTCAGCATGCACGACGCATGCGCCCAAATTCATCATTTCCACACACTCGAGTCTCAGCATTAAGCGTCGGGATGCATCTGCCCGTAAGAATGACTTTCGGCATGCCTATCTGTCCACATTAATATATTTTATGGACTCCACACGCTTGAGTTTCAGCATTGAGCGTATAAAGCGGCGCACGCGTGTATTCCGTCAACGGAACACATGAAAAGAACGCGAAGCATTATTTGCGGGAATACAATTTATGTCAGGCTTGCCTTTGAAAACACAAGTCTCAGCATGCTAAATCAAAATGCAGTCAAGTCAATTCTTCACACAACTAAAAATCTGTCTCTGCACTCAAGTCTCAGCATCACGCATCCAATAGAAAAAAAAAAAAACACCTTGCCAAATCTCAGCATTGAAGAACGCGAACATACATTCTGCCTACGACCAATCCTGATGTTGTGATGAAGTGTTGTGCACTCGAGTCTCAGCATTGTCCAATGCACGGCTCAAAATTAATCAGACGTGCTTTTGACGATGTGCTTTGGTACATGCTCGAGTCTCAGCATTATAGGCGGAAGGAGGCGTGCATGTTTACACTGCAATGCTGATTTTTTTGTTGTTGTTGCACTTTAATCTCAGCATTAGCAAAACAAACAATTTATGATGGATTTGCCCCTTTTTCACTCAGGACTCAGCATGCTGCGCAACGATGCATGAATGTACAGTACATGTGAATTCAAGTACACGATGATATTACGTTGGCGCGATAATCTCGGCATTAAAATATCCGAATCGACAACGTATTTTACGCGCGATGGATCAAAAGTATCTTGGTCTTTGATACATGCATGTCTCAGCATTGCCCGTTGAGGTACTCGCGTATACTTTTTTACGCCAAAGAAAAATTGACATCAAGTTTGATGCATTTGAGTTTCCGCATGACACACAACATGCACACTATACCTACCAACATTGGAAATTCATTTCGGTCGTACGTTTTGGTTCACCCGAGTTTCAGCATTGAGCATACACAAGGACCTAATAGCGAGGTCTCAGCATGCATTCAAGCGTAGCACACCCACGCGATCCGATCGTTTCGATTTTACGGGCTTGAGTTTCAGCATGATTTGAGAATCTCGATCACACCATTTTTTTTTTTGGACACTGTATTCGATTCGCTTGAGATTCAGCATGTCCGAGGAGCGTAGCATCGTCACTGTTATTTTCATTCGACTCGCATGAGTTTCAGCGTGCTTTGGCGCCTAATTAACCGATCGCATTCGGACCCTCAGCGCGATGGGTAAATATTCGACATCGGATACACTTGAGTCTCAGCGCGATGAGCGCGTGACGCTGTCATTTGGCGACGCCTGTGTTTCAGCATGATGCGAGGGCGCCTGTGGAAAATAAATACAATTGATCGTGGACTTACCGTTGATCTAGTCGAGTGGCGGCAGCAGGATGCAGGCATTTCCATCTGTGAAAGAAATACATTTAAGACACTTTGAGGCCGCTCGTGTCTCCGCACGGTCCGTGCCAAACTATACGACCATGCGGGATACCATATTTTCTATTCGGAATGCTTGGTTCTCAGCATGATGCGAGCGTGAAAACAAACGCAGACTTGGCCTCGATTCGCTTGAGTCTCGGCATGGGGATGCACGCATTACCATCAAGGGAGCAAAAGAGAGCCTTGAGTGATGCGTTCAAGTCTCAGCATGATGCGTGACACAAAGTCATTTCATCTTTGCAATGCGTGGGACTTTTTTTTTTTTTTTTGTCGTTCGAGTCACGCATTTATGTTAAATGTAGACCACATGGCTCTATTTTGATCCACTCGCGTCTCGGCAAAGCCCCCCCCCCCCCCCCCCCCGTCGCGCCGACTAACCGCCCCGTGCCTTCGCCTTTCAGAACCGGCCTTCGGCGAGGTCAACCAGCTGGGCGGCGTGTTCGTCAACGGCCGCCCGCTGCCCAACGCCATCCGGCTGCGCATCGTGGAACTGGCGCAGCTGGGCATCCGGCCGTGCGACATCAGCCGCCAGCTGCGCGTCTCGCACGGCTGCGTCAGCAAGATCCTGGCGCGCTACAACGAGACCGGCTCCATCCTGCCCGGCGCCATCGGCGGCAGCAAGCCGCGCGTCACCACCCCCACCGTGGTCAAGCACATACGGACGTACAAGCAGCGCGACCCGGGCATTTTCGCCTGGGAGATCCGCGACCGGCTGCTCGCCGACGGCGTGTGCGACAAGTTCAACCTGCCGTCCGTCAGCTCCATCAGCCGCATCCTGCGCAACAAGATCGGCAACCTGGCGCAGCAGGGCCCCTACGAGTCGGCCAAGCAGACGCACGCGCAGACGCACCCGCACGCGCACCCGCACGCGCACCCGCACCCGCACCCGCACCCGCCGCCGCCGCCGCAGCCCTCCGCGCTGCCCTACAACCACTTGTACTCCTACCCCAGCTCCAAAGTGGCCACGCCGCCGGGCATGCCCGCGCTCCCCGGACACATGCACGCCATGCACCGGATATGGCCCTCGTCGCACTCGGTCACGGACATTCTGGGGATCCGATCCATTACCGAGCAGCAAAGTAAGCTGGGCGCTGTGCTGTGGCCTTGTGTCTGAAAAGTGTGCGCGTGTCTGCGTGTGCCTCCTGCATGGGCGTGTATTTCTCTACGATTCGCTAAACGGCTTGCTCGGCGGCTTAACGCGGACATCGGGGCATCTTATGTTTCTCATTTCAAAAGCGTGCTTTTGTGCTCAATTTCGGGGGCTGTGCGTAAAAGCGCAACAATCCAAATCCAAAATGCTGCCATTCGGTTTTTTTTTTCCCTCCCCCCGGAAAGATGTGTAACATGACCCGGTGTGAATCATTATTAATACTCAATGTCAGCACGAGATGTTGTTAGCACTTTTTTTTTTTTTGAGGGTGGGGTGGGGGTGGGGTTGTTCTCCGAGGAGGCGGGAGAGGGGAGCGCTGTCAGGCCGCTGCCAGGCTCCCTTTCCCGGCTTCGAACGGAGCTGCACCCCGGGGGACTCGCGCAGGAATTTGTTGCACAAAGGAAATTTGCGCGAGCAAACAATGTTTGCGATAATATGTTAAACTCCATTTTAAAGCTCCAGGGGACGAGTTTAAATAATAATAATGCAAAATAAAACAACTAAAAAAAAAAAACAAAACAAGGGCCTCGCTTTGTAGAAAATAAACGTAAGGATGTTTATGGGCACCAATTTTACGGCAGTGGAAAATAGTGTGTGTGGGGGGGGGAAACGAGTCTCTGACGTCACACTCTTCCTCTTGCGACCCCCCCCCCAACCCCAGTTGGTTTACATTTAGAATCTTAGAAAATACACACAGGCAAACATCAATAATATCTAATACTATTTGCGTTTCAAATAGCCCCAAAATGTACTTCTGAAATGTGCTCCTGCTGACCAAAAGTATTATCATTAGCATTTTAAAAACGTAATATTTGCTCTATATAACTCACGTATCGCCAAATACGGGTTTCATTTTGTATCTGTAACACGAGGGGAAAATGTTGTCAGATCAAATACGACAAATTAAGCAGCCCAAGTTTGAATAACAAAAATGCTAACAAATGCAAGCAGGCACGTGCAAAATTTCATTATGAAGAGCGAAGATCGATCGTCACTGTTTTACACGAAATACATTGCCCGATTTAAGTGACGTCCGCTCGCGCTTCAAAATGAGCAAATGCGAATTTGAAAAGACAGCTTTGATTGACATCGTGTGACTTCTCCTGTGCTAGTACGATACACACGCTAAATCCAGGCGTGCGCACACATACACACACACGCGCTTGTCTTTTCTGGGAACTAACACATTATTATAAATAAAATAAACAAATTAATACATTTTTTGTTATTAAGTTATGTTTGTTTTATTTCATGTAATGCGGTAAATTACGTCGTATGTCAATAATTTTCTTAAATATTGATCGTTTTAATAATGTTATCCCTCATACGCGGGCGTGTGTGTGTGAGTTTAGTTGCATGTTTGAATTTTAATTCAAAACGTTAAAATTAAAGAATCAAATGCAAGTATGACGAAATAAAACGGAGCAACAAGGTCACTAAAGGAAAACAAAAATCACAGTAGAAATCAAATCAAATATGATACCCCAAAACGAGACACACACACACACACACACACACACACACACACACACACACACACACACACACACACACACACACACACACACACACACACAAATATCAAATGCGAAACTTGAAAATGAAATTGTAAAAGAAACAAAAACAAAACAATAAACAATTGACATTTAAAATTTGTTTAAAATAAAAACAAATATAACCAAAACGTGTAGCAAGAATACCTTTTAAAAATGAAATGTGAGCTGTTCAATGAAATTTGAATTAAAAAAAAAATGTCAAGAATGACTAAAAGTATAATGGGGAAAAACAAAACCACTAAATTTTGATCATTATATAAAATGACATAAAACGTGTTAAATCAACATGAACATTTGGATGCATTTAACCAGTTCATACTGTAATGAAAACATCTGTTGTCCAAACGTAAAAAAAAATAAAAACATAAAAATAATAAAAATCAAAAGACTGCACGGCAGATTACGACCTTGCGGTTGCGTGACGTAAATCCATAAAAATATCACGAAATTAATGTAACGGCTGTTTTGATTTTGGCTGTTGCAATATTTGGTTGTCTCACGTGCAGCCTGATTTGTAATGAGGCGCGTCATCATTCACAAGTGTCACACCACGCACGCAGCCACAGGCGCAAAACATGGAACCAACCCATCATTTTTAAGAAAGACATTTTTAACCAAATGATACATCGTCAGGAGGTGAGGGGATACTCCATTCAATAAATAAATGACGCGGGGCCTGTTTGAGACCCCCCCCCCCCCCCACATACACACACACACCAATTATCCACAGTGGGCCTCCTGCTCTAAACTCAACAAGTCTACTCCTGCCTCGATGCCACGCAGCTCAATCATTATCATATTTCATTCATAATCGGGCACAACATTAGGGACACTTGTACGCCTATTAGACAGATTCGAGACGAGAGCCCTATAAAAAACGTGGCAATTTTTACTCTTGCCAGCGGTTGTCATCTGACTTGTACGTTGCGGCGATGTACAAGCGTGCCAGGTGACACCAAGGAGGGTTCCTAACATTTCGGTTTCATCCAGTGGACAGATAAGGTTCGCGAGATATTACAAACAAGTCTATAATTGAATTGTATCCCCCGGCCACAACATGACAAGCACCTTTACGCTCACATGGAGCCGTATAACAAAATACGGCGATTTTTACACTTGCCAGTGGTTATCGTTTGGCTTGGAGATTGCAGCCATGTACAGCGGTGCCAGGTCACACAAGAGGCTGTTCCTAATAATTCGGGGCGAGGTAGTAATCACCAACATATTCGAAACAAGCTTTTAGTGCGATGTAAATGTCAAAGGAGAATGTTTTTCGTGGCCACACGAGGCGCCATTTTGGGCCTTGTGACAACAGCTGATGAAAAGATTAGAAACATTGAGATTTTTTTTTTTATTGATTTACTTATTTGAATGAATGAGGAATATTTCTGGACTTTTAAGGTTTTTATTCGTGTTAAGAACTGGACAACCCAATGTGACCAATGCATGCACTTAAGTACAACGAACTACACGTGTCTAAAAACAAACTTTGGTAAAAGAACAGGTCAACTCATTTACTTAAATCAAAGTACAGATTGTGGAATGTACTGAAGTACTAAAATAGAGTAAATAAACAGATACCTGAACAATCTACTCAAGTTTCATTACTTCCTACAACTGCAAACATGGTGCAAAGAGCAAATACATATAGCTTTTTGACATTTTGAAGTGTAATCTATGTTTGAAATTGGTAAATGTTTTCTTGAAGTTGATATCGTAACTGATTCGATTTTTTAGGTATCTGTACACTTTAGTTGAATATTTATTTTTCTGACATCTTTTTATTTCAACTTTCTGCTCCTTTCTTTGCAAAATATATGGGCACTTTTTTAAAATGTTAAAAAAACAACAACTAAAAACAGAGGTAAAATCGACTGAACTGACATTTGATTGTTTGATTGATTTCGCACGAGTGAGCTGAAATAGTATGAGGCAACAGACTCAAAGAAACCAAATATTCCTCATCCACGTCCTTATTGAAGAGAAATTCATTTCGTGCTCTTGGCCGAAAAATAATTTGTGGCAATTGTGACATGTGCCAGCCTAAAAACCACCCGCTTTTGACATTCAAAAATCCTGTCCAATCTGAAAAAAACCAACAAAAAAAAAACAAAACATATGAGCTACGCCAGAAAGGTTTCAAGACTTGCCACAAAGGATAGATTTCCAATCCAAACAACAAGTTTGCACCTTGGAAGTATAATCGCCCTGGAGAATAATGCGCTTTCTCAGCTTTCAAGCATAACGGCAGGGATTCTTGATCTCTTTCGCGACTTCAAAACAAGCCTTTGAGCTTGGGAAAAAAAAAAAAAAAAAAAAAAAAAAAAAAATCGCACGGGTCCTGGTCGGTCATGTTCTTCTGAGCCAGGAACTGTCAGATGCTCAGGGCATTGTGAGCAGGTGCGGTGCCATGGCGAGGCAGCCACAAGTTGTGCCGCAACCACTCTCACCTCTTCTCACGCACTGAACGAAGAAGCAAACTGTGCAGGATCTCTTTGTGGACATGCTGGTTGTCGTTTGGGTTTGAAATTTGTTCTTTGCCACCTGTCCCGGAAATTTTGCAACACATTTTGTATAAGGTGTATATTTTTACAGACGTTGGAGTGTTTAAAATGTTGGCAAATTTATGGCAACATGTTTAATCACATTAAAGTGGAGTCGACAATAGCGAGCTATGCAAATTAAAAGAGGAAATCAATTTTCCTCTTATCCTCAGATTTTTCTTTCAGTGTAACATAAAAAACTTGCCAGTTGCCAGGTATATAATTGACAGTGAAAAATCATTGTTAATTTTTCCACTTACCTACATTTCAGTCTGTACTTGACTACTTTTACGGAAGGAGTTTAATCAGCGCTTCTTTTACATTATTTTTTTTTCACTTCTACTTTTGTACACAGTGTGAGTACTTTTGCTCCTTTTGATGTAATGCGATTCAAAATAAATAAAACCCCAAAAGTAAACTAATTCACGATTCTAAAAAAAACCAAACAAACCTAAAACAAAACAAAGAAACAAAAAAAAGTGATTTGATCGTTGTATCATTTGCTGCCAAACTTCAGCCTAGACCCGAAATGGCGCCGAATGGGAGCGAAGGCACAGTCCCACTTGAAAGTTACATCACACTCAAAGCGCGACTAATAATATTTGGGTGATTCATACATCATGTCGAATTATTAGGAACAGCCCCTCCGTGTGACTTGGTTGTACGTTGCTGTGACAACCAAGCGCAAAAATAACCGCTGGCAGATATAACAATTGACATATTTTTCATACGGATCTCATTATAAGCGTGCAGGTGTTTCCAAAGACTGTGGCCAGTTAGAATATAGTTGAATCTGGACTTTATTATTATTATTTAAAGTATCTGTAGCCTACATTAACTTGAATACAGCGAATGAGTCTTTTTTTTGCCGAGTTTTCTACTAAAACGAATCGAACGTTACCTTAACTAGCACAGCCGCCATTTTGTACCCGTTGGTGCATTTGATTGGATTGAACGGCGCTTTCTTGATGTTTTTTTTGTGTGTGTTTTTTTGTCACCCGCACGACCAGACGCCGAGTGGCTTGCGCACAGCGAGCAGCTGTGTCACAGCACCCAGCATCCCGGGCTCCCGGCGGCCCACCACCCGAGCGTCAGCCTCCACGGGGTACAGCGGCACCACGTCGGCCTCTGTGACCGCACACACATGGCGGCCGCCGCCGCTGCCGCGGCCGCCGGCCAGTGGCAGCTGTGACGGTGGCCCGCCGGACTCGCCAGGCCGCGACGCCGTTCACCCGGTGGCCAAGACATTCGCCATGACTGTTTTTCTTAAATGAAGGACTACAGGATTTTATTTTTGCTTTTTTTTTTTTAACGTAACTGTTGAACTTCCGACGAGGCGACGAACGCACCACGGAATACTCCGCGACAGGTGGACCAATTGCATTCCACGCGCATGCGCAGAACTTCATTCGACGCTCCAACTAGAAGAGGGGAAAATGTTGCATTCAGGGTGCTTCTTAATTGTATTTTCTACTTTTGAAAGATTTTTGTTTATTGCGGCAGTGATTCACAACCTTTGAGTCAAGGCACATATTTTACAGTAAAAAAAAAAAAAAAAATCTCAAGACCGTCAATGATTGACAATGATGACTGCCAGCACGAAATGCAAATGTTAAATACATTGTTTCAACAACTGCAAAAAAAGACACACACAGACCCAGACACACACAGAAAAAAAGAAAAGCAAGAACTTAATTGGTGACACCTTGCTTCTACAATCCATAGTACAATAACTAAAAGGGGGCCCCTTCAAAGAAATTCTCCTATCCTGACGTGTCATTACAGGGTCACATACACATATGAATTTAATCAGTAAAACCATAGTATATCTCATATCAATAAAGCACCCCCCTTTGTTTTAATGCACAGCTTTATAAGGCACATTGAACTACAAAGAAAATATTTTACTTAAGCTCTTCTTTAAAATCCAACCCATGAAGCTGTAGGAATTTTTCTTCAGTTTTATACCTGAGCATAATAATTACTAAAATTCTCCCCAATCCAAAATGTCTTTTCTCACCTTAACCCTCTCAGGCTCAAATTAAGTTTTAGTAATAGTTTAGTAGTACTTCTGAGTAAAAAAAAAAAAAAAAGAATCATATAATATGAATGTGCATTAATTAGGGGATTAGCAATTAGTTGTTACGAATCTGTAACAGCTGCCCGGAGAAGGTTAGAATTCATCCGGCGGGCCTGATTAACCCCCTGGCGGTCCAGTTTCGGCCCGCGGGCCGGAAGTTTGACGCTTCTATAGTTTTCCAGTTGTTACAATTGTAACAATTCTTTTTTTTCACAGCACACCAAGGTGCCACGGCACACTGGTTGGGAATCACTGTTTTACAGAGGATAGTTTCCCCTCTATTTCTTGGGAAAAGACAAAACAAACAGGAAAACTAGTGCCCCCCCCATTGTGTTCATGATTATTTATTCGAATCAAAGGTACGTAGAATGAAGTGCAATTAGCCATAAAGACTTACAATTGGCGTGCGTACGTACATATGTACGTTGCCAGACTTCTCAGCAGTGACAATTGACACATGATGTTGCACAATGAAATTGAATGTATCTTATTAAATTGTTTGGCTGTTCCGGACCTTTGGAATTTGGCACTTCATTTTGAAGGCAAAAAGATGAATAAGATCAACCAGGACAGGAAACATATTTTATTCCCAAAAACCTTTATTTATACATCTGTTTTTTTAACTGTACTAAAATACTTTCAGAGTTGGCTGTGGTTTAAACGTTTTTTTGTCTTTTAAATTGTAAACGACTGTTATATATTATATATATATATATAGCAGAGTATCTACATTCTGCCTTATGTTATTTTAGTTTTCAAATATATTTTTTTTATAATAATTTAATTTGTAAAATCTAAATTTACTGCACATGAATCTAAGGAGTTTGGATTCATAAGGGTTACATTTGGTTTATTTCAAGTTCTTGAATTTATGCAGCTTTAGCTGTACATAGTTAGCACAGTATTTTATTTTGAAGGTGGAGGACTGAGCAATGCTACAGCGGCTCTTCAAATATATTTTATTTTGAAGTGAAAAAGAAATGCTACAGTGGTTGCTCATTTTAATTTTGAAGGGAAGAAGCTAGAAATTCCGCAGAGCTTCTTGAAATAATTCTTTTTTATTATAAAGAGATGGAAAACAAGCGTTTCCCCAAATTTAATTACATTTGTTTTTATTTTGAAGAACAGACGATAAAATTGTTGCTTCAACTATTTGTTTTATTGAGACAAAATGCTTGTGGCTCCCCTGAGATTTCATTCGAATTTAATTTTGAAAGCAATAAGATAGTAGTAGTCAATAAATCTGCAGTGATTTATTTCATTTTGAAGGGCAGAAGATGGAAAATGCTCATGGTTCCACTATGATTTCGTTGACATTTTATTTTGAAATATAGTAATGCTGCAGTCATTCAGAATATTTCCAAACCTTTTTTGAAGGGCAGGAAATACAAAGGTTACATTATATTCATTAATGTTATGCATTTAGAGTCAAGACATCCAAAAAACAAACAAAAAAACAAGTACAATTCCCATCCATGTTGGAAGTCTACTAACCTAACGTCGCATTCAGGGCCTTGCAAAATGCAGTAAATTGAAACATCAGGAGGTCTTCAAGCTCATCGGACAACGTAAGCTGCATGCAAAAAAAAAAAAAGATTTAAAAACACTTTAGAGAACACAGAGATAAGCGTCAAGTGTCGTAAATAATCTCACAGGGCATGTTGAAACAGGAAGCGTGTGTGTGGCGGTGGGTGATGAATATTTTAGGAAAAAAAAAAAAAAACAACACGCTCACCTGCTGCTGACTTTACCTGCCGAGGCGGGTGGAGAGATTTGTGTTGCGGCATACACAGACGGCTGGCGGCTGTCACAGTGTCAACAGTCGGATTTGACTTGGAAAGTGCTCTCCCCCGCATGCAGTGGTCACGGACCGTTGCTCTGGGGGGGGGGGGGGGGGTGTAGGGGTCCTCACCATGTTTCTTTTGACCATACGTGAACCGCATCACAGGGGACGTGACCGTGGCACATGTGACTGCTTGGATCGGTGTGAACAAGTGCTCACATGGTTTGTTGTGTAGCATTTCAAAGGATAAAGAAAAAAAGGAGGATCAGCGTTTTCCGATTGCGTGGCGAGGGGGGGGGGGGGGGGGGGGAATAATCGACATCATCAAAAGGAAGAGCGCGTTATAAAAGGATACATTGAATAGACTTCCTTTTGTCTTGCACACGCTAGCTGCAGCATACCGTATGAAGGTGGGAGATTGTTGTCCCATGTACTTAACAGCCAATACTTGCCGGAAATCCCTTCAGCTCCTTCCATGTGGCGGTCTTGGTGGCGTCCCTGAGCAGTTCTCGTCTTTTCATCCACTTTGGAGGGACGTCCAATTCTTGGCACATTTTCTTCATTTGATGATGGCCGTTTGTCTTCACGATTGCATGTCGAGCGCCTTGTAAATCCTTTTGTGCCCTTTCGTGACTGATATCCTTGAACAATCAGATCAATCTGATGCTGTGGAAGCTCTCTGTGGACCAGAACATGTGACTACAAAAAAAATCCAGAAAGAAAAAAAGCCTACCAGAACATCTGAACTTTATTTGGGGGGGGCGAATCAAAGGCACTTTAGACGTCGGAAGGTTTGCTGACACCCGTTCATGAGTTTAAGTGCGTCACATTAGTGGAGGGAAAAGTTTTGAAATGACTTACCTTGATCTAATTTGTATACATTGTGAGATTTAAGCCTCTTTGGCACACTTAATTAGATAACTGGTGACTTGAGCTAGACTTCTTGGCATCATTAAATAGTCTAAACTGGGAAAAAAAAATACAGTTTTCTGTAATAAAACGATCCAGCAAAAGTTCAGATGGAACTTGATAGTATCAAGAAAAGCTGACATTTCAAAAGGGGTGTGCAGACTTTTCATATCCACTGTAGCTTGGGTCATTTGGGAGGTGTATCGGTAAATATGTATGTAGAAGGGTAGAAATGTCCGCCGGTAGTCAGTCACTCGGTACGTCGTTATTCGAGTTAGAATAGTTTGAGATTTTTTTTTTATAGTAGTTTGTTTTTATTTCATTTTGACCTTTGTTTTTCGAGATTCCGTTTGAATTAGTCTTTACAACAGTTTCGTTCATTTTTATTTTGAAAATAGTTTGTTTTACTTTAGTTCTTTAATATATGGAGTACTTGTTGAGTGCAAGACAATAAGTGCGTAAAATAAAGTACACTTTTCAAGCGACCGTTTCGTCTGACATACAGCAATACCGAAGTAAACACACTTAAAAAAAAAAAAAAAAAAAATCAACCCCGAAATTGACAGTGGTGAAAAGGAACGACATTTTCGCTAGAATTACAGCTTTAGTTTTATCAAGGTAAAATGTCGTTTCAGTTCGCTTTTCGTTGAAAAAGATTTTTTCAATTTGAGTTATTTTGGTCATTTTCGTTAACTCTTATAACCTTGGTCTGTAGGTCGGTATTGTAGCTGGGTAGGTTAGCCGGTGGGTAAGTCAGTTGGTTGGTCAGCAATTAGGTCGGTATAGGAAGCCACGGTAGGGAGGTAGTTTGGTCAGTTGGTTAGTGGTAGTTCATTAAGTGAGTTGGCTTGTAATTAGGTTGTTACAGTACGTCGGTAGGAACTGTAGATAGGGTAGATAGGGCGAGTAGTAATGTAGGTCGTAAAATATTTCCATCGGTCGGTAGGTTGGTTGGTAGGCAGCTAGGGTTAGATCAGTCACTCAGTAGCTCCGTCATTGGCTAGTTAGCTCAGATATTCCTTTGCACCCGATTGCTTGAAAAGGAGAAAGTCAGTCCAACGGCCATGTAGAATTCCGGGGAAACCACGTTCGAGGCAACAAGCCGTGTGGTCCCGGGGAGCAGAATTTGTGCCGATCACAACAAAATGTCCGCCCCACTAGCCGCCGGGTATTTGCCTAAATGCGCCGCGCACATTAATATTAACGGTTAAAAGCGCACGTGTCAAAGCCTGTCAACCCGCACGAGTGAAATATTACGCAGGCAGCGGATGAGGCGTGGAGAAGGGAAGACGTGAGATTTACGGGGGGAGGCGCGAAGGTGCGCGGGGAATTTGGGGCGAAAAGGAACAAATGAACGTTGGCCAATGGCAAAGGCGACGGCTAACGATGTCATCAGTCAGCCCGGGGGACGCGTCCAAATGTCAGGAGGCGTTCAAATTGTTGGCAGCATAAAGACACAAATGGTCATTAAAAATGTGGTGCGAAACTTCCGGCAAGATGGCTCTATTAGTCAAGCATTTTTTTTTGTGTGCAGCTATGAAATTATCCTGCCGATTGAGTGGCTGGGTCCTAGTGATGACGGTTGGATTTAGATTTAAAAAAGATTTTTAAAAAAAAAGGGGATAGAAGGAAAACATTTGCGCTGCTTTGCTGTAAATGTTGATGTTAATAAGCTAGGACTGTACAGTCAACAAGTTCCATCTCGAGTTAAACACTTTTATTTATTTTTTTTTCAAATCTTAAAAAAAAAAAAAAAAAAGTCAGATTCAAGGCGGTTAACACTGCCAAAGAAAAAGTTGCACCTCTCTGCTTTGTCTTCCTGTAACCGCCACTAACAGCCCCAAAACGGGAGGTGCTTGAAATTTCAAGGAGCAACATGCAACAGCAAAGCCAACAACGTGAAAAAAGTGCTCCAAACACACCCAAGTGAGAGAAACAAGTGATCATAAGTGTCTTTTTTATTGACTTTTTTTGGCAGTAGATGTACAAAGACGGATCGGGAAAGGTGAATTGGATGATTGAAATGTTTTCTTTTTTTCATAAAAATCAAAAAGCCGGCGACACCTCCAACGCCGGAAAATGAGGCGCATGAGGTTTCGGGGGTGAAAAACAAAACGGTGTGAAAAAGTGCTCCAAAAACACCCAAGTGACGGAAACAAGAAAGTGGATTTAAACAACGACAACAAAAATCTTTGGAAATGGATGCAAAAGGACAATTAATGCAAATTATCCAATTCATATTAGGAACATTATGAAAAAAACAAACAGTCATGCAACAGCTAAAAGCTACTGTGCTCTCTATACAATACATGTGAGTTATAATGACGTGTTCATAAAGACCGCAGAGTTCGAGAGTTTACTTCAAAAGGCACCTAAACCAGCTTCTTCTTCTTCTTTGTTTTTTTTTTTTTATGGGTCCCAAGTGCATGTCTTACTTAACATTGTATGATTCACAGTGCAAATATAGATATTGACATTCCGTCTACGTAGTATGGCTGTTTCCAGATGAGAACGTTAAAGCTTATCTACTGAGTATTTGAAATAAAGCTTCAGAGGACTTTTGAAGACAATCATTCAAAAAATACTGTATGGCGCGTTTAGCACGTATTGGTTGAAAAGAGAGAGAGAAGAAAAAAAAAAAAAAAGTGGACCTGAAAAATTGCATCTGCGTTATTGCATTTGGATTCATCTTGAAGAGACTTTATAAAAAAGAAAGATACCTTTCTATCAGAGGTATTAAGGTAATACATCCCAAAAGGCACTTGGTTTTTGGATGGCGACGTTGCTTTACCAATTCCTCTGGAGCCATCCCGACACGTACTCGTACACCAGCAGCATCACGGCGCCACCTGTGGTCAAACGAAGACGGACATTGACGTTGGCTAACGTACTCCGTTGTGGAAAAAAAAAAAAAAAGAAAAAAAAGGCAAATGTTACCTGGCCCAAGTCGCATTATCTTTGGCACCAAGCCCTTGTAGAGTGCCAAGTACCTACGGAAACACAACAACATTTTTTAAATTTTTATTTATAAACTGTCTAATCCCTTACATTCCTTAAAGAATATTACAGCGTATTTTTTTTTGGGGGGGGGGGGGGGGGGGGGGGGGGCTGATCTAGCTGGGGGGTGTGCCATCTCTACCAGGATGTTGAAGTGGGTGCTTGAAATTGTGGAACGTTTGGGAAAGACTTGATTTAGTCTTTCGCCGGGGGTGCGCCAGCTCTGTGGGGACGTTGAAGGGAGAGCGTTGGTTTCAAAAAAAAAAAAAAGACGACCGGGGTGTGCCATCTCTGTAGGGACGTCAAACGGGGAGCATCTCTCACCCCGCCAGCTCCTGCGGCCGCGACGGTCCGACCCACCGCTTAATGCGTTCAAGGTGCACCGCGGCCCGGCGCACCCCTTTCCCTGCCCTGCCGCCGTCAAACCCCCCCCCCCCCCCCCGATGGCGTTAATAAGGCTGGAGCCACTTCCTCCCTTGCCCCCGCGTCTGATTAGATTGACCCGAGGAGCGCGGTGCGCCTCGTTAGGGTGCGCTTAACAACGTCCCCCCACAGGGACCACTAATTAGCAGGGACTGTGTTGTGTTACTGGATGGGAGGGGGGGGGGGAGAGTGGGGCTGGATTAAGGGCCGTCACTATTTAACCGCATGTCAACTTTTCGGCCCACGGTCATCAATGTTTACAAAAGGTCTATCACAACCGTAGATGACCATGTGTTAACTTTTTGGTCTGCCAATTGTTATCGTCAATGTTAAAGTCACCACTTTTCAGTACAGTACGCCGCAATCTTGACAAAAAGTATGTAAACGTGTGCCACATTTTGGGGTCCGGTATGACCCTGTACTCAATGTTGACCAAAAGTCTATCACCATGTAAATCATGTGTCAAATTTTGGGGTCCACATGTAATCATTTGTCAAAATTATTCCACCGACATCCTCATTGTTGACAAAAAACAAAAAACAAAAAAAAACAAAAAAACACTTATTTCGGTCCTGTGTGCCACTGTCAATGTTAATGTTGACACAAAGCCAAACAGTACGTAACCACGTGTCAACATTTGGGTCGGGTGCGACATTGTCATCGTCAACACAATCACCACAGTCCAGTTGTGACCGATCCGGTGCCCCGACAACGACATGACCTGGCTGTCAATGAGAATAGTCACAAGCTTGAAAAAAAAAAAAAAAAAAAAAAAAAAAGCTCAATCATTATCAAACCATGTGTCAACGCGTTGCTCCATCATGCCGCTGTCACAATCGACATTGACAAAAAGTCCATCCCAATGCAACGATGTCACGAATGCCAACGACGGTGTCAAGATTTTGGTCCGATGCGACATTGTCAATCACCATATGTCAACTTTTCAGTCTGCTCTCAAGGCCAATATTGACAAAAAAAAAAAAAAAAAAAAAGTCCGTCACTTTATAATCATGAGTCATCATCTCAGTCCAGTACGTCACCGGTCACGATAATGGCGCCGCATTTTTTTGGGGGCGGGGTATTATCAAAATATCAAGACTGGCAGCTAACCCGAACAAAACCGAGCGAGCACGTCCCCGCGAGGTTGTCCCTACCCTTCCTCGCGGTAGACCAGCGCCATGGTCTGGAAGCAGGTGCGGTACTTGATCTGGCCGGCGACCGGCTGCGGGCCTTGGATGCGACTCTTGGCCACGTCCCAGGGGATGTTGACGCAGGAGGAGATGGTTCCGGACGCCAGGCCGATGGCGAACTTCCTCAGAAATTCCAAGGTGGGGTCCTGGTGAACACACGATTGATCACGTAAAAAGAGGGCTTGTCCAAACTTTTTTTCCCGCCAAGGTAAGGCGGTTTTATTGAAATCGCACAACTCAAAACTCAATCGGCTTTACCCAAGCAAAAGCATCACGCTTGGAGGCGTGTACAAACGAACGGACAGAGGCGGTCAAAAGGCAAAGCAGAGAGAACAGAAGTAGCTTACGGAGAATTGTTGAAAGGACACACATTGACAACAATTAGACACATTTACAAAAAAATAAATAAATTAAAGTCGTATGAATTGGAGCGCGATAAGTTACGATATTTAGAGTCACACAGTTATTTAAAAGGGGAAGTCAACGCAAACATTTTTTTTTTTTTTTTTTTCAAGAACATGCTCTATGCAAGCCCACTAGTTGAAACGGGACATTCTGATAAATATTGCGTTTGTGGAATAAGTGTTAACCCCCTCGTTTTTTAGCTATCTCTGGTGGCGGCCATTTTGTCACTTCTGTCGACTGAAAATGACATCACAACCTCTCACAACGACCAATCACAGCTCAGATTCAGAAAACAGTTCAGCCGTGATTAGGCGTTGTGAGCAGTTGTGATGTCATCTTCAGTCGACGGAAGAGACAAAATGGCCGCCCCCCCAGTGATGGCTAAAAACGTTATATTCCACAAACGCAAAATGAATCAGAATGCCGTGTTTCAACTTGTGGGCCAGCTGGGGTCATATTCTTGAAAAAAATAGGTTTAAGTTGCAACGCTAGCAATTTTTCACGTATTAAATAAAATCGGGCCCTTACGAAGGAAGTTCATGCTGCCATTTCGTGATTACGCAATTGTTATAGTTCCTCCGAGGCTGCGTCGTAGTTAACCGTTATTAGCAACGCGACAAGATTTCCCCAAAACAACCGTCTGTCAAAATGATGAGTCGAGTTGGAATGGTCACTTCAACCGGAGTACAAGGCACCGAGAATTGTGAAAATTGGATGATGGGTTCAGGAGAAATGAATTGTTTTTGGGGCGGGGAGTGGGGGGTGAGGGGGTTGCTTTTGTGTGTAATATCACCTGTGGAAAATCTGACCAGCAAAAAATGACCGTGACACAAACGTCGACACTTGCCCTAAAAAGTCAACTTAGCTAGCGCAAATGGATGATAATTGGTAAGAAGCGCAGCAGAGTTGGTCATGCAGTCAATTTTTTATTGTATTTTATTCTATTTTTTTAGGATTTCCACGAATATGGTGAGCACTCGCGTCACGTTGCTACTGTTATGTGCTCTATTCGCTGCCATGCTATCTTAGCTTAGCAATTTTAGCGAGCGCTTGATTTCGGGCTCGTGCTGTATACTCGTGTGCAGTAATCCGACTACTTTTGCAAGATAACAACACTGGTTGCGGGCCATGTCAAACGTTATTCGGTGGGACGCTAAAATAAAGTTAAAAAAAGTATTCCACGGTCCGGACTTTACTGATGCGCAGTGATTGTAAGATGGTAGTGGCAAGCGGGCATATGATTGCAAGGCTGGCATGAAAGCCGCCATCATTTTATGGTAGCGGGGCTGGGGGTGGGGGTGTGCCAGATTTAGTGCTTCCTGATTGGCTGAGCAGAAGCACATGTTCCCCGGGGAGCCGTGAGGATTTATAAACAGGAATCATGCGGACAGACTTGGGGAGGCATATGGGGACAATTTGGCTAATTTGGCGGCGACTCGGCACACAGGCGTATTACTGTACCCCCGCCGCCCAGCGCACTCCCCTCTCAAGAAAAAGGGGCCAGACTCAAGAGAGCTCTGACAGCTAATTGGCCAGGAGATTTTTTTTTTTTTTTTTTTTTTACAAATGACAGCAGCACACCCCAAGAGGCAGCCTAAATCAACAGCTAATCCCTAACATCTTTCCACTGGACTTCAGGGGCGGAGGTACAAGCGTCCCCTAAAGACAGCCTTAAGACACGCACCCCCTTTGGCATCGCCGCAGAATTGGCGCACCCCCTCCAACCCCATCAAGTACATCCCAAAACTTTGAGGGGGTCGCGCACACCCTTCGCGAGAACAGTCTTTCCGAGAAACATCGCAGATTCTGACCGTTGGCGCACCCCCCCAGCTAGATCAGCCTTTTCACGAAGCCGAAGGCCTTTTCACACTGCACTTGAATGAACGGGTTTGCCGACGGTGCCCCTGTGCTCTACTAAGTGCAGCGTGAAAAGGCATTTAGGCAACATAAGCCCTTCAAACATCGTGTCCCTCGAAACACCTCCGGATGAGTTTTTAAATCTAACTTATCGAAAGATTATAAACCGTGCACCTCCTTCACCGTTTCGACGGAGGTTTGTGCGTCCGTTGTTTTCAGCCATGCACTCTGGTCAACATCCTCACAGAGCTGGCGCACCCTTTAAAGACCCTCAGCTAGTTCACTTTCTCTCAAAAGGGCCAAAATATTTGAAGCCGCCTTTGGTATTCTTGACTCAGACACAGCTGGTACAACCCCTCTCTCCTGCACACAACACACCGCTCCTTCAATAGCATGACCGAGTTGGCGCACCTCCTCTGCCCTGTGCACACCCTTAAAAAAAAAAAAAAAAGGCCAAAATAAAATGTGCCATTCGGGCATAGAAATATAACTGCAATTACAGCCAAAACGGTTGATCTCATATGCCCTGCCTCAAGGGTGCGCGCACCACCGTTGATGAATCCGAGACTTGAGTATCGCCATCAAGTGACTTCCTAAGAGCCCTAAGCAAACAACCCCCCGCTTCTCTTTAGCGCTCAAGTGGCGATATGACAGCGGTGAGCACGCTCGGCTGACTTTGAGTCGGCTTTTTTTTTTTTTTTGTGCCAACAGATCAATGGCTCGCGTTGTTGATTGACTTTGGAGCGACGGCATCATCAAAGGGGCCAGTCAACTTGTCAGAGATAACAACTCGGATTCCGCGGATCCCCAGTTCGTACTGTAAACCGAAAAGAAGTGCAGTTGTCTGCTTCCAATTAGTCCTTCCGAGCTAATCCGATGCGCCGGTTTTCGTATGGTAACGTTTCCGTTCTACAAGAACCAACGTTTTTTTGGCCCGCCGGATGCGTAATGTGAAACGGTGGAGCATGTTATGGAGAGCAAAGAGACGAGGTATTAGCGGGGCTGAGACCTCCCCAGCAGGCGACCTCTTGATTTGGGCTTCTGTCAAGCTAATACGGTAAACCCCGACACAGTCCTACTCCCGCTCTCGTCAGACAGCGACAATTGCTTCCAACTAGTGCTGTCAGAAGATTAATCGCGATTAATCGCATTTTTCTACTACATTTTTTAACGACGCTTTGAACCGTTATTTAGTTGAGTCAAATCTAGGAATTAATGTGGAAAAAAGTACATTTCAATTCAAAGACTGTTCTAATAGCTTTCTTTGATCCTTGAATACGATTCTTTTCCTGTAAAATACAACAGTTGAACGATACACCAAAGATGTACAACAAATATGGTATTTGAATTCGGCCGTGCAAAGTGTGCAAATTATTTTGGATTTCTCCAATGAGCCGTCAAGTCACTTTTTCAGTAAAACCGCGTAAAAGTTCGTATTCGCGATTAATCGCAGTTTTCTACTATATTTTTTACGACGCTTTGAACCGTTATTTAGTTGAGTCAAATCTAGGAATTAATGTGGAAAAAAAGTTCAATTCAAGTTTCAATTCAAAGACTGTTCTAATAGCTTTCTTTGATCCTTGAATGCGATTCTTTTCCTGTAAAATACAACAGTTGAACGATACACCAAAGATGTACAACAACTATGGTATTTGAATTCGGCCGTGCAAACTGTGCAAATTATTTGGGATTTCTCCAATGAGCCGTCAAGTATCTTTTTCAGTAAAACCGCGTAAAAGTCCGTATTTGCGATTAATCGCGATTAATCTTTTGACAGCCCTACAGTTTCAACACAAGTGAGCGGGACAGGGCCGTGTCCGGTGTTGCACTTCAGTTCCCGTGTCTGCATCTTTCACAAAGATCAGTGACGGGCGAAAAGTCCGGTATTGTCAAAAATAAAACGCTTGCATTTGAAGCCCACAAAGCCAATTTGTAGCACTCAGGCTGGCTTGTTTCCCTTTGATGGGTTTGAACTGGCAGATACTGACACCTGCAGGGCTTCATCGGAACAAGGTAAAATCCAAACACGGAAGGTGAGCAGTCTGGACCGGCACATTACCGGGTTAGCGGGGATAGCATCCTTGACGTTGAAGTAGAAACCAAAGTAGATCATGTTGAAGACTCCGTGGCGTCCCAGGGTGGACGTCAGTCCTTTGTTCAGACCCTTCAGTCCGAAGCCGTCAGTCTTGAGGATGTGTCTCGCCTGAGCGAACGAGGACGGTTGCTGCGGAGCAGGAAATCAAATGCCGTCAAAATGGAGAAAAAAAAAAAGGCGGCATGGGGGGAAAAAAAACAACAAAATTCTTTTATTTAACGCACCTGTTTGAAGGCGTCTCTGTTGGCCTGGAGACTGACTTTGACCACCTCGAACGGATTGACAACGACCGCCTCGGTCAAACCTGCGCCGAGTCCTGCTGCCGACAGTGCCTGGAAGATGTCGGGCGGGGGTTTTTAGAGAGTTGACAAAAAAACAAAAAAAAGTTCAGGTAACGTTGCTCAGAACATTCTTAAAACTGCTGGGTGAAAATTTGGCGAAATAGTGTAGCTAACTCAGCGCTAGGTCCAAAAGGGGCTGAGCCAATGTTGGGTTATTTATACCCAGTGCATTGGGGTTGAGGATTCAACCTAGCATGCTGGGGTCAAGATTTTGATCCAACATGGGGTTAAAAACTACCCATGTTGATGAGCTAAAACTACCAAAAAATGGGTTGCTAGGTTATCAGCATAGGCGCATCATTATCTGCGTCACAAAGAAAGGTCTTTGTTGAATACGTTTTTTTCATTGGCTACTTTTACACGGACAAAGTTATTCGGGTTAAAAGCCCGATCGGAATAAAAATGCCTCAACCCATTCGGAATATTCTGAGCGGATCAAACCCATCCCGATCTGGATTTTATTCCGAACGAGAGGGGCGGTTTATGTGCATTGATAATCCGATCGGGGTGATGATCGCTTAATCCGAAATTTCGGAACAAACCGTCTTTACCGCGTATGTTTGTGACGTCGGTATACACCGTTTCTGTTATGGCCGGAAGCTAGCCGAAGCAGAGCGAGGGAAAGACGGCACGTGCAAGATTGAACTAGTACATTCGCCGATCCATGAAGAAGTATTAATTTGACGTAACAGTGCAAACGGGGAAAAACACGCAAAATAACGCTACATTTAAAGAAGAAATGGACAGAGCGATGTTTTGTTGACACGAAAGTCACTACGGCTTCTTCTACTTTTACTACTATTTCCGGTATATTTGGTCAATCTGCGTATGTCAAAATAATTTGCTCCAATTGAAATCCTCATCGGATTTTTTGTGTCCATGAAACAGTGTAACCGATTTTAAACCGATTAAAGAAATGTTGTCCGTGTAAAATCAGCCATTTTGTTTAATTAAGTTTTATGTATCAAAAGTTCGAGAGGCGTCAGGAGTCGGCGAATATGCGTACTGGTAAAAAAGTGCAATCGAACATCCTTATGAAAGGTCTTGCCAAGGGACCCAACTGGAGAGTTTGAACCCCAGTGTTGTTACCAAACGAGCCTTCCGGCCACCAACGACATTTTCTAAGAACCTTACATTCAATTTATTTCAACTCCAGCACGCTTAAAAAAAAAAAAAAAAAAAAAAAAGTCCAAAAGCAACCCTATCTGCTAAAAATCAAACGGCTACCCAGCGAGTAGGTTAGGAAAACCAACTCGGCATTTTTTTGGGGCTGTGTATTATTCCCCAACACACACCTACCCCACCAGGTGAGTAATTTCCACAAATGTGGAAATAAAAAAATAAATCAAGTTGAAAATTGCCATCTAAATCATATCTAGCCCATTAAAAGCCGTCATTATTGCCGGTTACACAACATCCCAACTGCGAGCGTTCACCCAAGACCTGAAATTAAGCGATGTCGCAACACTGCATGTATTTGCACGAAGACGGCGCAGCGCGTGCGCGCGCGCACACACACGCTGGCGTAATGGGAGCATGTCAAGAACGTGTCTATAGCTCATTACTCTTCCCGACCTCTTTATCCCGCTGTCAGAGCCCCGGCCGGGAGCCATCCTCCTCAGACATGCCCCCGGCCGCCGTATTTACACAGGCCGCCGCTGCCACCTTTTGCATTCTGCATTGGTCTTATTGCCCCGCCGCGTCCGCCTTAATCACGCTGAAGGCATTCAGCTGCACCCGCCGCACGACGACAGACAGGCAACGTTCCTACACATTTGAAACACCTAAAGTACATACTTGTTCCCCAGAACCTTGTAATTAATTAAAAAAAAAAAAAAAAGATGGTAATTCCAGGTTAAAAAAAAAAACAGACGTACGTGTATGATGTGAATAAAACAATCATGCAATTAAATGTAGGTGCACTTTATTTCAATTTTTAAAAATATTTTTTAATAAAACAAAAACTGTACTTTGGCATTTTAGTTTGATTTGTACTTTTAAATTATTTCAAGGCATTGTATTCAAAATTCAAAATTATAAACATAAGTTCAAGCATTACACTTTCATTTAATTATTTTCTAATGATGTTTTTAAATAAAAATGTTCAAGCGTGTCTTTGAGGACAAAATTTCCCTTGTGGGATCAATACATACCTTACGGCACTCTCTTTAACCGTTTTTAAGGCGAGAGTCCAACCGATGTGGATTTTTGAGACCGATGCCGATTCTGATATTCGGCAGAATAAAGAGCTAATAACCGATTAATCGGTGGATTAAAAAAATAGATAATGAATAAAATAACCAATTTTTTCTATCCTCTAATGCTGACAACAATAAGATATTAATTACAGTGACAGTTTCATAATACTTTGTCCTTTAGTATTTGCTTAACGTTACAAGAGAGAAAAATCGGTCAAAAATGGCAGATTTATTTTAGCAGGGGATGTTTTAATGTCATTATATTTGTCTTACGAAGTAATATTAATAGTAATGTTAATGTAAAAAAAAAAGTCTGCAAGAATCAGAAAAAAACCTCATCAGATTTTTGCCAATTTTATAAGCGCCAATATCGGCCGAGTAAATCGACAGGCCAATTAGTCAGTCGGGCCCTATTTTAAGACATTATTTTTAGGCTTTAATAAATACAACAGTGCTTACAATGTCGGAAACAAATACTGTACTTTTCCAAACAATACTTCCTAATTCCATACTTTTGCAGACTTGTGACGCCATAAACTCAAATTCCATACTTGCATAAGAAAGTGAGAGCGCCATTCTTCAGCGATGATCGTATTTGTTCTGAAATCTGGAGCAAAAGGAGGAGATGACGCGTGATGGATGGGCCGAGTAAACAGCCCTCCGCCAATGGCTGTAAAAACACACACGCACGCACGTCGAGGATATACGATGTGCCGGGGCGGACGTCGGCGCTGCAGGTACGCCATCCATCACGGCTGACACCTGGTCGCCACCCGAGCAGCCGCCCGCCCGCCCTTACAAAACGGCGACGGCCGAAACCGATGAGACGCTGGGACGTGCGTCCGCCCAGCAAATATGTCTGATCTCGCTTTGTGTTTTGAGCGCATGCTAACACTTTCAAGGGTGAAAAGTAAACTGGAACAGGTAAATCCAGCTATAAGTTGGTTTTGTTTTTGACGGTACCCTTGAAAAATAGTTGCATTTAAAGGTGGAATCCTTTTCTTTTTGTTTAAATACGTGCTTTAAAATTTCAATATCGCCATTCCGGCAACTAAATCAACTTCTTGTGGCCTTTAATTGTTGTTACAGTTTATCGTTCCTGTCACATTGGCAATTTGCATTATTTTTCCGATGACTACTAATATTAAGCAGATAAATTTTGATCGGGATGAATACATTTTTAAAGTTTTTTCACATTTTCTTAACTACAACAATACTGTATAATTCAGTTTGAAAACGTATACGGAACTGTTTTTTTTATTTTGTATTTTTTTAAACTTTTGCTGAGGTAAAGTGCAAAAAAAAATGCAAATGTCGGCATATACAGCATAGACGAAAACTGGATAACAAAAAATATATTTTTTTAAAATTTACATCCACAAAGACTCTCAGGCTATGCTAATTAGCTGTGAACGGCAGCAGCATCCTAAACTACGGTAGCATTTTTTTCTTAACTCACAATGCTGTTTATTAAAACTGTTATGTAACTTAATACATCTGTGTCTATTGTCACCACGCATAAACAATTCGTCTTATTCGCCCTCCATCCTCTCGGCGCCAAATTATCGGTGGGATATTCATCCCAAAAAGCGCACCCTTTCACGTTTGCAACCCTTAAAAACTCTACGTTCAAATGTTCGCTCCCCATACGTGTACATTCCGACAATTTACCACCGCGCCAAGTGCATGTCGGTAATAAATGTGTGCAAAGTTGTCACGCGTTTGAATGAGAAACCGCATCGCAAACATGAAGGCCAACCACTTATGCATTCGAAAATGGTGCAAATTATTCTTGGCATCCGTCACCAGGTGAGGCGAAACACTGACGTTGTGTACAATGTTCTTCCTGTTCCGTGTGTGTGTGTGTGTGTGTGTGTGTTTATCTTTCCAGTGAGAGTGTACTCAGGTGCTTGTGTGTGTGTGTTAAGACTCACCAGGCCCGGAGACAAAGGGGTCAAATTCAGCAGCTTCTTGTACTGCTCAAAGGTGAAAAACTGCAGAGCGGAGAGAGAGAGAGAGAGAGAGAGAGAGAAAGTAAGGAATCGAGAAATTGAGACAAATGAGTGTTGACGACTTGACACAGGCGCAACGCCCACACCTGTAGCGCATGAAGCGACTTGGGAGGTGGAAGTGTAATCATTCTCAAAGTCAGAGATGGGTAGCACAGGGTTCACTGAACGGCATGTATTTCAAAAATGAGGGTAGGCCTATCTATCCATCGCAGAATCAAAAACCTATGATAATGGCTAATAAGAAAGTAGCGGTTGATACATTTACGGTTGGGAAGAGGCCAGCGCCCTTGCACTTCCGGTGGATTTTGTTGTTGTTGTTTAAAAATCAAGTAGTCTGTAAAATAGCTAGCAAGCTAGACAGCTAGCTAGCAATCTGGACAGCAAGCTAACAAGCGAGACAGCTAGCTAACAAGCGAGACAGCTATATAGTTTGGTATAAAGGTGAGACATTTTATTCACCCTGTGAGGGAAATTCAATTGTTACGGCAGCAATAGTCATGAATAAATATTTGTATTAATAAGCAGCGTTGAGGAGGAATTTAAATACATTTCGATTAGGTTTAATGTACGTTGGTGTATGCTAAGTAACTGTGCTACAGTAGTATTTGTACTTTAGCAGAATATAATATTGACAGTGACAATTCATGACATCAATTACAATTTACTATTGAGAGTAATTTAAGTGTCCACTATTAGTTTTTTTTTTGCTATCAGTGAGGGCTCACTATTAGAATTGGCTTTAATTAGCCGCAATATTGCCGCCCACTGTTGTCACAAGATGGGGCTTGGTTGCGACACAGCGCTAACTACTTGTAAGTCAATATTTGGGCTGGCCCAACAGAACAAACAGGAGCGGGCGGGCGGTCCAGGCGGCGCTAATGACTGACGGGCATGACGCGTGCGGTTAGCAATCTGGCGCCGCGCCAACTCGACTCACCTTGACCGCCCTCTTGGGCGTCTCAGCCAGGATGGGAGGCAAAATTCCCTTGTAGAAGCCAAAGATTCTGCGGGGAGAAGAGAAGCTATCATTATACAGTATGCTCAAACGCAACCCCTGCAACTTTGAACCCGTCTTTGATCCTTTTTAATTTGTGAAACAAATCACACAGAACAATGTCAATCCTTTGCTGGCTTAACATCATCCCCCAATCCTTTAGATCAGTATTTATTTATTTTTTTTAAGTGTGGTAATAGCACCACAAGTCACAAAACAAGCACGTTTAAAAGCACATTCATACACGAGCTGCCAATGGCCACCATTCACGGCAACTCACTCAATTCTACGCGCTTATTCGCTGGCGCCCACGTCACTCACCAGGCCAGGCCCTGCCTTTTTTAAAGACATACACCCTCAAAGTCACAGATACTACAAAAGAACCTGAGGATGGCGACTCCAAATGGACAAAAATAATACCAGCACTTCACATGTACTCTGTGTTATTGTAGTTCATAAAGCCAAAAGAAATTTGATCTGATTACTCGATGACCGAAAACAGACCGATTCTTTAAAATCTATTAAATATCAAGCATCGCTTTATAATGTAAAATATTCCGGAGCACTATTATTCCTCATTCAAACACACATTACAATTTTTGTTGTTTTTACTGGGAAGGCTGGAATAAGTACTTCAACATTGCCTGTACAAATGTCCATTTCGATTATTTCCACGGGGTGGAGAAACAACACAATTGGTATAAAGTCAGACCTTCATGGCTCCACTGCAGTTGACAGTGAGGACAAGTTGACCAGCATGTGGACAGCGCGGCGTGTTGTGGCAACATTGACTGCAACCAACACAGATGATGCCGGACGATTGCCCACAAGCGTAAATATTGGCGTTGCTCTACAAATAAGCGGGTTATTACACCAATTATGACATAGCTATTCTCTGTATGCTCCAACTGAACTTATTTTCACGGGTTGCAAAGCGGCGACGTAACATGCTAGTTTAACATTCGAAGACAAGGTGGCATAAATGCGGGCGGACGGCCATGCAAATGGCGGCCGCAGATTTCCCGGGTGTGGTCGGACCTCCAGGTGAGTGAAAATTTGCTACAGGACAAACATGGCCGCCACCATTTGACTGCTGGTTTGCATTCCAATGTCAAGTGTACACTTTTTGGCTTTCCTTACGCAAACGACACAAAAGCGAAAGGGGGGGGCCACTTCTGCTTTGAATGAAGCTTTCCTTAATAGTAACAGCCCGTGTCGCTCACAATAATAACAAACGGGGCGGCCCCGGCCCTCGTTCCGTCCCGAGGACGCTCAGCGGGGGGGGAAGGCGAGCCGCCCCCGAGAGAACCTTTTCACATGTAAACAAGCCGGCGTGCTTCATCTGCAAATATTTTCACTTTCCCACTGCCTCGGCTCAACCCTCGACTTTAGCGCCCTTAATTAGCAGCACACACGCACACGCCGATGTGACTGCCGTTCATTAAAATTTGGAAACATCAAATAGAATCCACATTTGTCCATGAATAAGGAAGATGATTTTTTTTGTGTGTGCGTGTGGAAATAAACAATAACCAAGGAGGATAACATTTGTGCATTTCAAATGTTTTTTTCCATAGCCAGTTGAATTAATTTTTTTTTTTTAAAAAAAGCCAGAAGAACGATACCTCCAGGAAAAGCTTCAACAGTATTACAGATAAAAAAACCCAAATATTAAAAAAAAAAAACAGACAGGGAATCATGCTTGTGCATTGATAAGATTGTTACACTTGAAAATAAAACAAAAATAACCACTGGTCAACAGCAAACTTTAATCAGAAAGGGCTTTATGTGTTCCATAACGTATTTTTGATGCCGATTTATAAAAGGTCTTTACTTTTTTCCTAGCACATCAGGTTTTGAAGAAATGTTCGGTTTTTTTTGTATTGCTTTCGCAATACTGGATGTATTTTGCCATGCGTTGTCATCCACAGCTAGGACGTTTCAGTAAAAAAACAAAAAACAAAACAAATCCAATATGTTACTGAATGTTACCCTTCATTAAAAAATATTAATAAATATAACTACATTTTAGATAATGGATGGATGGACAACATATTCATGTTAATATATTTTATTGTAAAAACCTGATGTGCTAGAGGGAATACATTTTTTTTTTTTTTTAAATCAAGGGTGGATTGGGAATCATGGCAACATTTTGGGGAAAAATTGACGTTAAATTTTTTTTTTTAATTCATTAGAAATTGTTGACTGGTGTAACGCAACATAAAATGCTGAAAAAACATCCCAATTAAAAAAGGACACTAATATACATGTAAATAAATGTAGGAACTAAACAAAATATGGAAAAAAAGCCACAACAACTGAAGATGAACGGTGAAAAACATGTTTTACATTAGATGAAAATACGAAATCATACATGTAGATTGATAACGGAAGTAATCCGGAATAGTACACTTACAAGTACACAAATAGAAGAAAACAAAAATGGAACAAAAACACATATCATCCAGCAAGCTGGGTCCTCTCCTCTTCTACGGGTTCTCAATGGGGTTGAGGTCTGGGGACTGAGATGACCATTGGACGAGCTTGATTCTGTGTTTTGTCAACCACGTTTACAGTTTTTTCAGTCCGAGAATAAAAACTGTATTCATTTGAAGGCTTGTAATACATGTTAACCGGGGGTGCCAATAACTATGGAGGGCGCTGTATTTGGCTCGAGCCAAATAAAAGCCTATTTTCGCTGCAGACTTGCAGGAAATGAACAGTGGGAGGTAAACGCCACCATGTGTCTGCCAAAAACGAGCCCGCTCGCTTTAACGGCGAGAGGAGACCATTTTTTAATATCGCCGCGACCACGCCTGGGGCCGCGGGCCGGCGCGCCCCAAGAAGGCTGCCGAATAGACCTTTTGTATCGGCCTCCAGACGGGAACACTTAACCCGCTCGGCTGCTGCCGCCGCACCCGCGTCGCGCACGCGTCACGAAAATCGGAAATGAAACATTGTCGTTTGATGTGCGCGTATTTGAACAAACCAGAGCTCAGGTTGACTCTGGAGTGCCCCAGGGATATGTTTATTTTCTGGAATAACTCTGCAACACTATTTGTACAAATCCCCCACTTAAGTGGTTTGGCCCGCAGCGTGTTGCTGCAGAGTACAAAAGAGATAATTGAAGTGGATCTTCAGTGTGTCACGGCGCATTCCAAGACTTGGTTGTGAGATTTCCGAGCCGTCACCACACGGGCCTCTCGCCACCTGATGCGCTTTTTATATCTGCTGTAAAGCTGTCGTCTCGCCGTAAACACAACGAGTGGCCGACACTTTCGCCGACGCCTGCACTGTCTCAGCGAGCTGTCACCGCAACAGGAGGAGGAGGAAGAAGAAGAAGAAGAAGAAGAAGAGGGGCGGGTAGGGCTTGCCCTCAGTTAGCCGGGAACACTTTTCTGTGAATTTGCAGGGCGACCGAGACCTGACGTGTAAAGCACAAATTCCCCATAGCAAAAGATCACCATCAAAACGTATTCAGTTGTAAACTTACTGCAGAATATAAAAAAAATATATAAAATATCTGCTCACTTCAAAATATTTCACATAAAAATCACATAATTGAACCTTAAATGGCAAAATACACACGTACAAAATTGAAAACAAATGTACAATACGGTGTTCGAAAGTCAAAAACACAAATGTACAAAAGTGAAATCTGTTAAATGTGCATTTGCAAAATAAAATACAGTAACAGTTGAAAAACTTCACATTGAAAATTGTCAAATAAAACTGTACAAAAGTGAAAAATGTACAAAATTGAAAGTGAAAAAAAAGTAACTCCATAAAAATCTAACTACAAAGTAAAACGAATGAAAAAAAAGAGATAATTATAGAATTAGATTGCACAAAATTGAAACTACAAAAGTCAAAAAAAAAAAAAATCAGTAAAATATAAATATAGAAAATTAAAAAAAATAACACTATACAAAGAAAAAAGATAAAATTGAAAATAGTACCGTACAAATGCACAAATATTTTCAAAATGTGGAAATGTATATAATTTTAATCAGTAAAATACAAATTAACATAAAATGTACAAAATTCTCAAATTTCCCAAATTGAAAATTGTGCAATAAAATTGTACAAAATTAAGAAATGTACAGAATTGGGAAAATGTGCAAAATTAAGAAAAAATAAAATAAAAAAAACAGTGAAAAATATAAACTACACATTTAAAAAAATTACAATGAAAACAAAATTGAAAACATGGAAGATTGTAAAATTATATTTTACAATTATCAAAAACACATTCCTACCACATTCATAATACATTCATTATTGTCTTTTTTTTTTTTTTCGCAAACGTAATTCTGGATTCCAAAACAGTTCCTGTTATGAATGCTAACACAAATTCTCCGTCACCGCCATTGAAATATTATCAGCCTCATACAAATATCAAACAAATAAAGTTATCCGTGGCTCTACGGTGTACCATCAAGCTAAGTGGTGTCGTATTTTAATCTCACACAAATGCAAAGCAAAGCGGGGTTAAAGGTCAATTTTGTGTAACTTCCTGTGTATTCTGTTCTCTCAAGTCTCAACATCCCTGATTGCCACTGCTGTGGGAGCCTGCTGATGTGTCCTAATTATTCCAGTTGAATCCCAAGCTGCATGCGTACTTTGAATTTTCGCTGTTTTGTGAAGATACAAGAACCGTCACTTACCCTTCGTTGCGGAAAATGGTGCGGAAGCAGTCGCCCAGGCTCTTGTAGCTGGTGGGGTCGCTGGTGCCTCTCTGGATCTGGAACCTGCACGCACACAATCCAAAGTAGATTATTATCATTTAACCAAGCCGTCCTCAACCAGTGGGCCCCAGCCCAGAAGACTGGTACAGACGTAGTCGCCATTTGGTACTTTGCTAATTGATCGTTTTTTTTTTTTTTTTTTTTTTTTTACAGTATTCAGGCAGGTCCAAATGCAGAATTTCGTGCCTTCAGTTGCAGTACCCCATGTTGCCACAACATGCCAGGCAGCGCTGAGCTCAACCGGAAAACATGAAGTATGGTACCCTGTTTGTATTTGTTGCTGCTCAGTGTGTGTTAAAAGAGCAGCAATTTGACCGACCGTAACGTTGATGCTAATTTATCATTATTTCTTATGCTTTCGGGGCACTTCTTCTGAAAGGGGAAATGACGAGGCAGAAGAAGACCGTAAAACTTACCCCCAAAAATCTCCCGCGATAAACAGCGGCTGACTGGAACTAGTTTTTTATGCCAGTATGTCAAACGATTGCATCACGTGAAACCGGTCCGTGGCGAGAAAAAAAAAAAAAAAAAAAAAAAAGAAGCTTGCGGACTGCTTGTTTTCCCAGCCCTCTCGCTTTCATTCATCTCCTCTGAGTCAGGACGAGAGTCTGGTTGGTACCAGCAGACCCCTCCCCCTCCGGGCAGGCAGGCAGGGCTAGCATGGGGGAGGGTTAGAACTCAAACATTTATTTAACCCAAGCCATCCAATTAGCCAGCCGACTTCCCAGTGACCGGTTGCAGAAAAAGTTCCAGGCCCGCTAACACGCTAGTAAGCTCGACGGCAACAGCTCTTCAAGCGACGGTGTAAATGTTTCATGTGACACAGTCGGATCCAAAAGGATCCCCCCCATCCCTCCCCCCCCCCCCGTTTTTTTTTTAGGGTTATTGTGTGGCTAAGGCACACTTTCGCAACCTCGCCAATAAAGGCTGGAGAGCGGTGTTTAAATCTTTTTACTCGACGAACCAGCCGGGGGCCACAGAATGAATTAAAGGCGCCCGTTAAGAGATGAAGGCTTGAGCGTATTGAGGCGATAAGACGTCGTTAAACGTAGCTGCGCCGCTTTGACCCTCGAACCTGGACCATAAACCTGGAAAAAAAACCCAAAAAAACAAACAACCTTTCTGGACCATTAATGAACACAATTAAAAGCCCAGCTAAAGAATATTTACATCGGCGTTGATGAATTTGAAAGTAGGAAAAGCAAGGTGACAAGAAAAGAATCCCGCATCGTATGTCTTCAACTGCAAGGTCAATGGGGTGAGCAGTAAGTCGTCCACGCGGGTGCCTGATAGACCCATAAAGAGCCCCCAGGATCCACTAAAAGGGGGTTAGTGGGGTGCGGTGAGAGGGCTTTCATATCACATAGATCAGAGGTGTGCAAACTTTTTTTCTTCAGAGGGGTACATACAGCAAAATCAAAGGATGCAAAGGTCACTGACATTCTTCACCTTTCATTTTTTGAATACGCTAAAAGCAAGGCCCTGACAGCCGTTGGTCTAGTTTTGCTTGTTTGGGTTGGGTAAGAAATGGAATACCGCTTCCATATTGAACATTTGTAAACATCAAAAAAAAAAAAAAAAAAAAAAAAAAAGAAAATCTTGGATTTTTGCGTTCCAACTTTTTGATCAACGGCTTTCAGAAAATATAAGTTTCATATCGTCAACGGTCATTGAGATATAACGTAACGTAAAGTGAACCTTTATAGACTATATTGTAGAGACGGTAGGTACATCTGTGGTCAAATTATAGTAAAGGTAGCCTAGAAAAAAAACTCCAGAAAATTAAATTAGCCTGTTAATGTTTTTGTAAGAGTCAACATGAAACATGAAAAAATGTGTCAGCCGTATAAATGACTCATCAAAAAAAATCATTTGGCCCTTGTCAAACATGAAGGTTGAATGCTAGATGATACCAGTCCCAGATGACCCGATAGTACTACTACCGCTAGTACGATACTGTTTAAGAAATATGGGTTGGATACATTTTCTCACATTTATTTCACTGCTTCTACAGATTTGTATCTTATTTGTCCTTGAGTCTGTAAACAAAGCTAATTGAAAGATTTGTTAGAAAACAGCGTAGTCATTAACCAAGTAGGTCCGTCCCTGCACTGAGCAGTAACAGAATCCCATGTTCACATTGAGGAAAAAACCAAACAAACCCAAAAGCAATCTTAAGGAAGCTATCTCACCGAGTGGCGAAGGCTTGCGAGTGCTAGCAAACGTAGCGAATGATGTGATTGGTGACTGGAACAAATTGCTTCCTCTTCTCTTGTCTTGACGCACATTGTAGAAAGTAAGTAGTATAGATTAGCATCTTTAGAGGGGTGTCTCCTCAACTCCTATTTGGTGGATGTCCCCATAGCTCAAAATATAGATGTCTGGCACCGTATTAAAAGGGACTCGGGGGTACAAGGGAGGGGACGGAGGAATGAGGGGTGAGGGAGACCCTTGGGCAAAGAACAGAAAGATTTAAGACTACGGGGGGCTTGTAAAGAAATTCAAATTGGGCTTAATTAAAGGCACATGATGCTGAGGGTCAATCTCCCAGCGTCTTCGCCCGGCCCAACGCCGGCCATGAGCCCGTGGCCCGGGTTGCAGTCCCCCGACTCCACAGGTGACCCTGGGGTCACCTCATTTCCTCGTGGCCCTCCGCTACCCTGCCATAAAAAGCCAGGGAGCAAACGGCGAGGCGCGGGCCGGGGAAGATAATAGGGGGGCACCAAAAGAACTCGCGGCCGGGAGGGCGGGGCGGTGGGGGCGTCAAGCCCCCGGCAAGGAAGCAACTCATGTCGCTTTTCACAGCTACCGAGCGTGGAAGCCAGCACTTGAAACGCATGGTGTTGCCATCTCTTCTGGCCATTAAAACAAAACAATTGACACAAATAAACTTAAAAGCTGCCAACTTCCTGGCTCGCCCGTTTTTTTTGGGGTACGGTCTCAGTATTGTTAGCAGGAGTTGTCAAAAAGTTCCGGGTGCCCATAAATGGCGCTCATTTTTATCCTCCATTGTTCTGCTCAACAACTCCAGGACGCTGTGTTTGCCGAAGTATATTCCGGACGCAGATTGGCGAATTTTCCAAATCGGGCAAATCAGCAAAGAAGCCATGTTCACGTGTTCGCCCGACTTGCGTTGTGACTTTCAGCCAGGACATATTTGCGACCATTCCCCCATTTGCATCGACTTAAATCGCATTGCGTGAATAGTATTTTGCATCTGATGTGAACAAACCATTACAGTTGGATGCAACTATGTCGACGAGTCCCGCCCGGCGAGTGGGGCGCAAGGGCGACGGAACAGAGGGAGGGTTCGTGTTACGATTCGTTCGTGAACAGTGTCGTTTGTGAACCGAGGTTTGCCCGTCTGCGTCTTGGCTCAATAAAAGGTTGGGAAACGGCGGACGAGGTAGGAACACTAAACTGCCTCAGCGCTTCTGGCAGATTCATTTGGCTTCCGAGTCAGCCGTGCCGATCGTAAAACTCAGCAGAAAGAAGACCCCAGAACCCCCCCCCCCCCCACACACACACACACACACAACCCCGGGGGCTACTTTGGAAGCTCCGAGCGACTCTTTCAATCGTCGGCTGGCTAAGCGAGCAGAGATAAAGTACACGCGGAGGTGATGATATCTGAGAGTTCATCAAGAGCAACGCCCCCGCCTTTTCTTCACCCACATCCTACTTTCCACGCTCTCTTGTTTGTCTTTTACAGGCCCGGAGCTGCCCGGGCGAGGGTGAAGGCGAGGGCAGATTGGCGGCGAGAACAAGGCGAGTAAGGCGCGACGACTGAAAAGACCTCGTCCGCCGAACGAATCAAGCCATCCGCAGCAATGTCCAAAACAAGGCGGAGTGAAAAGTCTGTGCAAGGTCACGTCCATTCCCGAGACCAGGCGGTAATGGGTTGTGCTTAAAAGATAACATTTTAAGGAGGGGTGATAAAACCATCCTTGCGAGGTTGGAGGCATCTGGACTGACCATTCTGTCGGTCAGCGGATTGATAGGTTGGACTTTGGAAAGGTTAAGGCCAGGTTAGGCTGGTTTCATGGATCCCGGGAGGAGATTCTGAAAAGCTGATCGTTTTTAGAGATCATCAGAGAGAAGGCCCCCAAAACTAGAGCCACGCAAGACACACATTTGAGACGTCTACGACTGATCAGGCGAGGCGAGATAACTATAATAACATCTCTCTTGCCTCTGAGCCGAGTAACGCGATACCGATTTTTTACAACGTCCGAGAATCCACATATGGCGAGGATACAATCCGTATATACCGGTACTTCTTTTATCGTGTCTTGTCTATTGGAAATCACCAACACAGTACGCAGCACATCTCCACCGAAAATAGACTGTATCCAAAGTCTACGGAATCGTTTGTGTTCTCCGGAATCGGATGTCCGTCATCGTGCCAAGACTGACTATATATACACATACATGCATACATATATATTTAACAGCCAGACAGTTAATTTTAATGGGCGGGATCATATAAGACGGTAAAAAAGCCCATTTCACCGCTCCGCCAAGGTTAAGCGGACTTGTCGGAGATGAATGATCTCAGTCATTCACGGTGAGACTGCGGGCACTCCGTCACGCGGACAAGAGAGGACCGTTGACGCCGCTTTGAGGATGAGAGACGGACCGACTGTTGACGGGAGTCTCGCTTTGGAAGACATACTGTGAATAGTAGCCGCGTGATTGGATCTCGGCAGGTTGGGCAGCAAACACCACAAACCAAGACCAGGAACAAACCGAGATCAGGACCAGGCTGAACAAAACTTTCTGAAGCTTTGCCTGTCTCCTGAAACTGATTCAGTCAGACCGGGTCCAGAGAACCTTTACAGGAGAGAATCGTTTCCAAGGAAAAATCCTAACGCCAAATCAAACAAAACTAACACATGGAACCCAGAATGCCAAACGCATTAAAAAGTTGCCTCGAGAAATATGTTGTGTTATTATGATAAATTGTCATCTTTAAGTGAAATAAAGTTATGTTCTGAGAATAAAGTTCTATTTTGTTCAATCAAGTAATTCTTTTGATAAACAAAGATGATAAAAAACATTGGAATGTTATAATGTTACTTCATTTTTAAGATGATTTTTTTTTAAAGATATGTTTTTTCCAAATATGGGTACTATCAATAAATTTTTTTTTTTTAAATGTATTTTTTTTGGGCCATGTTTTGTTTAACGATTGCACTATTCTCAAATGCCATATAGTTCAATTTCGCTCCCATTTAAAAAAGTCCTACTTGGGCGTGTTTAGTAGTCCAGATGTTTCTACCGTGACCCCCTCCGTTTCACCACGGCAGACCGGGAAAAGATGTGCTTCGAAAAACGGCAGACGAGAAGAGGCCAAAACTGACACCCAAACGTTTTCAGCCGCCTGATGTATCGCTCTTTATGTCGTCTTTAAAAGCCCCTCAGCTGCTCGCCTGGAGCGGCTCTACGGAAAAACGGAGCACTTTTATATTCACATTTCCAGGAACTGCTTGCATCAGAGAAAAAGTATTTCTTGGGTGTTTGAAATTGGCTCTTTTTGAGCTCAGCCAAACGCTGTTAACTGAAATGATGGTGCTAATGTTCTAGCAATAACTTTAAATAGTAGCGCGATACACCCCCAAAAAAAAAAAAAAAAAAAAAAAAAAAAAGAACACGAGCAGAGAACTGGCTCGCTTTCTCAGCGCAGGAAGTAGATTTAATTTCACGGCCGGGTGAACATGGTGAAAAACCAGAACCAAAGACGAGGTTAAAATAATACGGTGAGGGCCGCAGACTGGATGGCACGTGTCCACTTGCTCTCATTGTGCCAACTTCAAGATGAAATACCGTGGCGATAGGGTGCAAGACACACTTTCTCAAAGGATTTTGCGCAAATTATTGAATTCTGACATCTTTTTTCCTATTTAAAAGCATTCAATTACGGTGTGGTTGCAAAATAAATAAATGACTTTTTGGGCTCGTACTTTTTCTTGCGGAAGGCGGAATGACACTGTAGATGTAAATGAGGCATTTAACCACCTCCGTTAAGCCCAATTAGCATTAGCGAAGTGGTTCTCAAACATCTGACACCTAAAAAAAATACTTACTTAGCTTTCCAAGTACCACCAACATGACCAACTTTAAAATCTATAAAATAAATGTTCAAAAAACAGACAAAGGTTAATTACAGGAACTTGAAACTGCACTTATCATAATTCAATAAGAATGTATTTCATGTAAGTGAAATAAAAAAAATGTTTCTAAATAAATGTTTGAAAACTGTTATAAAAGATGAAAAATGTATTGTACTTAAAAGTTAAATACAACTGAACTGCATTGACATGTACTGTAATGGATTTAAAAAAAATATGCATAGTTAATACATTTAATTCAGTTTTCCACCAAACACATTTTGTTTCGATAGTTTGTACTAGATTGTAGATGTACAACGATTAAATCGGCAACTAATCAATCAAATTAATTGCTAATTTCATAATCGATTCAAAGATGTTCAAATGCTCAGAATTTTAGCTTCTTAACATTAAACATCCAATTTATGTTGCCCTCCTTAAAAGCTGACTGATTATCTTTGTGTTGAATAAAAAAAATAAATAAAAAAAATGTACTTTGGAAAACAACGAATTTTCTATTTTCTGACATGTTACGTACAAAACCAGTAACTGAATCATAATTTATGTTTGTGCACTGTTAATTTGAAATAAGATCCTGTTTTTGAATGTTATGGAAATTTAAACATGTTATTTTTCATCAATTAATGGACAAAATCGGCAGATTAATCAATGAAAAAAAAAAAGCTAGTTGCAGCCCTACGCGAGTGCAAGCGCAAAGACTCCAATTTACTAGGTTGTGAGAGCTTAACTCGTTTGCTTTGACTGTCCGTCTCAGGAGATTTCGTACCGTGCGAGTTAAAATGGAAAAAAATAAAATAAAAAAAATAAAATAAAATAAAAAAATCGAAAATCACGAGTACAACTGCCATTTTTTTCTTGATTTAGCCATGTACTTTTCTAATTTTCAAATATTTATTTGCCTGGATTAGCGAGACTTCAACGTGCTCCCACTTGTGTACAAATTCGGACTGCCGTCGGAATGGAACGCCGTCGTAAACTGACGACATCCTGCACTAATTTTACAGCCCGAACAAATAGGTTACAAACGACATTTTTCCCTGACATTAAGCTCTAAAACTGCAGTAGCGATTTATGGAAAACTGAGCAGAGGGGGAGGAAATGGATGACCGAACGAGCCATTGGAGTTTTGTTGCGGATCCACTTGCGTTTGGGCCAAGTGGAACGACTGGGGAAAAAAATATGTCTGTGAAATTATTGAAATTGCCTCCTATAAGACAGGAGAAATCATGTTTTTTTTTTTTTTTTCCCCTCAATCAAACAAGTGATCTGGTCTAATCCTGACAGAGGTTTTGCCGTTTTTAATTTGAATTTTGGACTGGAATCAGACAAATATTGACTGTCATTCTGACTACTCCCACATTAGCATAGGTTAGTAGTGCGGCATCTTGACTTGTGTGCAAATTCAAATTACGTAATGGAACTCTGTAATAAACCGGTACGCAGAGGATATGTTTCACTGTTTTTCGTGCCAGGATCACGCTTGGTTTTAAGTGCGCCACATATGATCACCATCGAAAAAAGGAGAACATGATTTGGTACGACCTTGGATACTTGTTTTGGGATTTACACTGTGACCCCCCCAAAATAGGTCTAATGAAAGGTGAGCATATCATGAGCAGCCTTTTGGGAGAACCAAAATTGTTACGTCACAGTCTGGCTCGACCGAAATCAAAAGGCACCAGTCTGTAATTAGCCGAGAGGAATGTGAACTTGACTTGATAATGATTATAGGTGGCGCGCTAGCGAGCAAACACCGACATGCACATCTGCCGTTTTGCGACTAAATCCCCATCTGAGGACGGCATCGAGGCGAGCGCAACATCTGTCAAAACATTACAAAGAAAACGTCGGAGATCATGTTTTGGGGCTTTGGCACATAAAGACCTATATGTCGCACTTACATGGTTTGTGCTCTGCGCTGCCGGGAAAGCCATCAGACCCCAGATTCTCATCTTGAATGCTCATTGGAATATCATCTGAGAACGGCATCGTCATACGTAATGCCTGATTTGGAGCTTTTTAGCTGAAATGGTCAATAAAAACAAAACAAACAAAAAAACAAACAAAATGAAAATCGGTTGGGGTCCAAGAAGCCATTCAAGATCACACAAGGCGAATCGAGGTTATTTTCAGTAGTCAACGTTGAGAAATTCCGCATTTTCACATTGCTTTGGATCATTTTTCAATGAGCAGCCAAGTATGAAAACATTCCTTATTCCCACCCACCGGCCGAGCGAGCATTATCGAGAGTCATGGAATCTCTTGCCGGTCGAATTCAAAAAGGCCGACCGAACCGAACATGCTCTGACGCAATCCCGCCCCTCCCTTAGAGTATTTAATTGTGGTGAGGAGGGGAGCGGAGGGTTTAGGCTTGCTGACCGCTGACCTGACTACCATTTTACAAGGAAAGATCAGCTATCAGGCTGCGGCCGGCGCTTTGTGACCTGCTGGGTCGGGGTGGTGTCAGGGATTCCTCCAGGAGTGACTCGGGGTTCACCGAGCAGTCGGGGGGCAAAGCGTTGCTGAGGAAAGGGGGCGGGGGGGGGGGGGGGTGGCGCATCTTAAAGCACAGTGCCCTCCCTCCCTCCCTCCCTCAGAAAGGCAGGACGTCATCCGTCAAAGCCCTCGTCAAAGATCACTTTCAAGAACACACTTTAAAGCGTGCTGAGACCAAACGGAGGTCAGGTTGCCGTGGTTACCAATGGCCGCCGCTAAATGGGCTCATAGCAGCTTTTTCCAATCATCTCGGAAATATGTTACCGTGGCGCGGCTGGCTGGCGTTTTTCGGATTCTGTTGTCAGGGTCTCCAATCCACGGTGCTCGGACCCCCCGAGTCCAGTCCATGGACGAAGGCGCAACAGCCCCAATTGACCAAAACTCTTCGAAAGCCAGGACGGATGTGTCATTTCTGACTTCTTTAATTCTGAAACACTGAGCATCAAAAGGTCCTTTTCAATTTTTTTATTTTTTATTTTTTTTTTTTTTAGGGTCAAATGTATCACTTTTGGGAGGCCTTTGGTTTACGGCGAAGAACGAGGCCAGTGATGTTAAACCCATGTCAAAGAGGGATGAATAGAAGAACAAAATGGAAGAAAAGCCGGTGGATTTATGGCAGAAGCAGCACATGAACTCGCTAGTTGGTTAGCTAGCTAGCTAGCTAGCTAGCTAGCTCCTTTTTCTTGTAGCGTTTAACGGCGGTTTTACAAACTCAAGCAGTGAGCTAGCTTGCTAGCTAGCTACATAACATTATGTTGCCTACATGCTAGCGGTATTAAAAGTACTTGAACATTCCCTCAAGCTCTCCTTGCAGAAGCAAGAACCTCAACTGTCCTCTCCGCAGCATCCAAGGATGACAACATACACATTTTTTCTTCTTTTCAACAAAACATTGCTGCAATCAATCAAACTGGTGCTTCTTCCTCCATGATTGCTGTTGTTGCTACAATGAATTCATAAAATGATTTATTTTCTACAAATAATGTAGCATAGACATAACCATCTATGCCAGCAATGTAAAGTGACAAGCAGAACCAATGTGTTGTTGTTTGGTGGTGTGCCATGAGAGCTTTTATTATTATTATTATAGGTTGCAAAACACTGGCTTAAACGATTACTATCGGCAATAAACATTTTGGGAAGGGGTCCAAATACTTTTGGCCACGTGTGAAGGGACTCAGTAAAATGGGTTCACAGTACTAACTTTAGTCTTTGGTCATTTTACATTTGTACCCTTACTTGTTTATTTACAAATGATCCCCGTTAGCTTATGCTAATAATAGAATATAGTCAACAGTACAACTAATTCATTAGTGCAGCCTAGCATTAGCACAATCGTGCCGCGTTATCATCATTTCTATTCCTAAGGCTCCCGATGAAGAACCGCAGTCCAAACTTGCAGTTTTTAGGGAGAGCTGAAGGCGAGGAAGGCGGAAGTGGAACGGACGACGGCAAACTAGTCGGCAGCGCTCGCGTGGTGTGGGCGGCGCTCTGTGTAACCGGATCGCCACAAAAAAAGGGGGGGAGGGGGGGGGGGACTCGGGTAAAGCGGTCGCTCTCTAATGAGCGTGAGCCACCTGATCAGAGTCAGATGGCGGCGCCCCCAGCGCACGGCCCCCTGCGGAAAGTGCCGCCCGACACCCTTTGTTACCTCCAAGTGAGCTGAGACCAGCCCATGAACCATGTAACTAGGTGCTTTCCAGGTTAATGAAAAGCTGTAACTGGTCTCACTGTCTCTCGGGTTAACAGCCCCCCTCCCTCTTCTAAAAGCTCCCCCTTTTCATCCCACTGACCCCCCCCCCCCCCCGCCCCCCTTTAAGGGTACCCCAACATTTCTGCAGGGCCAGAGCCAATTAAGGGTTTAACTCGTGCGAAGTATGCTACATTGACATTTGAGGCTGATTATTATCCAGAATGGGCCTCAAAGAGAATGAATGAATGAAGTGAGAGCGCGCACAGCGTGTTGACAACTAAAAGAACATTTTCAATGGCGTCATTGATCCGCGTCAAGCGTAAACTAGAAAAGGAATAAAATCCGAAGTCGTTCAATCTCTAGTCTGAACAATGGAACAGACAAAGGTATACCTGTTGATTCTTTTTAAAAACTCACATCGAAAAGCAACGATTAATCAACAAACAATCGATTCTTAAAATTAATCGATTAATACTTCTATAATCGTTTAGAGACCTTGTTCAATTAAAAAGCATCCAAATCCTTGCAAGTTCAGCCTCTCAATAGTCAACATTCTGTGGTCCTTCATGAAAGCATTTGCAAACATCGGCTTTTATGCTGGAAAACAACGATCGACAATTTTGCCAATTTTCTGACAGGTTATCGACCAGTAAGTGAATCATAATCAGTTTCTGATTTTCTGCACTGATCACTTGAAATGATGTCCAGTCTCTGAATAAAGGCATGAAAATGAAAACTTTTTTTTTTTTAAACCCAATTCACCGACAAAATAATTGTCAGATTAACAGATTATTAAAAGAATCGATAGTTGCAGCCTTGGACACAAATGAACTGTGTGGATAATGTCATTCCACACCCTAGCTTGAACTATTAGCCCGAAATATGGCAAACTCGAATTCAGGCTTGTTTTTTAAGCACACGATTTGCCACCTGTTGAGTTTCTGCATTTCCATTTTTAAAATAATGATCATACTTCTCACGGCAATCGACCGCGCTATTATTTATGTTGCAAGTTGCGTGTCGCCGTCCGCGAAAAAAGAACAACGCTGGAACACGATGACTTGTTTGCCGGCCAAGTGTGTCTGTCATCCTGCAGGGTGAATCAGTATTTGTTTAAGGATGCGAGCTGCCAAAGTGCCTCGTTGTTGTTATTTTTTTGTTCATTTGTTATTCACAGCAGCAGATTTTGGCAGGCGTCGCTACAATCTGCAATGTGCAAAGACTGACAAACATTCATTTAAAATCACCGATGTGTTGCAGTATAGTGTCAATGGCTGCCGAGGAAGGAGGACTTTTTTTCCGATTTTATGGGGGGTTCTATACCCGATACCTTGAAATACGGCCAGTAGCGGCTCGATACAGATAACAGACATCGGTACTTGCCTAGCCCTAAAAAATAGTCACGCTATCGATATATTATCAATTTTACATGAATAAAGTTGAAATATTAAAAGAAAAAAATGGTTGGAAATAATCGTAATATGACCAAAAAGTTATGTCGAAAAATTGATTAGCAATTTTGAGAATCAAATTGTATTTGGTCCCATTACAAATATTAGTTGAGATTACAAAATCTTAAGAGAATAGTCATCTCATTATGAACTACGAATTACAAAAGGTGAATTTTGATCCAAGTCGTAATATAACGAGGAAAAATGTTACAAACAAAATGAACGACCTCTACGTATTTCTAAAACTAATAATACTACACGACAGTATAAAAGTAATAGTCATCTTATTATCAAAATAAAGTGGCAACATTGCGAGGGAGAAGTGGAAAGATTATGAGAAATGAATGAATAAAATCGTTAAAGGACACGAGAATAAAGTTGAACAAAAAAAAAATTATAACCACAAAATATTGTCCAAGAAGTCACAACAATTACAAGAATATAGTAAAACCGATCAAACGGGAGCTCCTAGGTGAGAACATAATTTGTCACGTTTGCCCTGGCGAGGGAGGGGGGGAACCCCCCCCACACCCCACCCCCTCCCAAAATCCTTTGATTTTGTGTTTTTGGAGGGGTTTAAATTCACTCCAGTTGGGGATCAATTTGGCCCACTGGACATTAAAGCGGGAGCCGGGGGAGCCTAATAGGAGCCGGCCGACGGCGGCGGCGAGGAGGAGGAGGAGGTGGCGACTCGGCGCTTTTTCAAGGGGCCTGCTAATGGACTTCAGCCTCCTCGCGTCCCAATTAGCTACTACCGAGACTTTTGTGTCTCCTGTGTGTGCGTGCGTGCGTCGCACACACGTGCGTGTAGATGTGCACTGTTATAAAGAAGCTAACTTTTGGGGGGGGCTGGAAAAACTCAACTTAAATTGTGATTCAACAAGAAAAAAAGAAAAAAGTCGAAATGGTAAAGATTTAAAAATCTATTAGAGAATAACGTTTTCCAGAAAAGGTTACACTACAACACAATTAGCTTTGTCATGATCAAAATTAAGTTGTCCTGTGATCATAATAATAAAGTGATACCAGATAAAAAAGTTGGAATATTACAAAATCAAAAATTGATTTAGCACTACGATTAAACCCAAAAAAAAAAAGGAGACCAAAGTTACATTTTTTGATAAGATAATCAAAATATTGTTGAAAGAATTTTCACGTTATGAGATTAAAGGTTATATATTACAAGAATGATGATGATTTGTTTTCATAAGTCAGAACTTGAGAAAATGTTTTACAGATGAAAATTTGCACAGTTTCAAAACAAAGTTTGCCTTTTTATCAAAATAACATTACAAGAAAAGACGTCCATTTTTTTTTTACATAAAAAAGGTCCAAATATTTAATGGAATTGTATGTTACGAAAATACAGCTTTACTATTACGACAATCACGGCTTTTTTCACAAAAGTCATGAGAAAAGCCAAAAAAACAAACTAAAAAAAAAAAAAAAAAGAAATCTAAAAAGTTTTGAAAAGTTGAAAGATGCGAGAAAAAATTTGCACGAGAAAGTTTGACTTTTTTTCAAGTCGGAAAATTCAAGATTCAAATTCATTCATTTGTCAGGTCATGACAAAAAAGGCGTCATATTACGAGAATGAAGTCATTTTCATTTTACAAAAGCTAAAGCTAAGCTAGTGTTTACCAGATAAAATTGTAACTAAAAAAATGAATATACTTGTCAAACTGATGCATTATTAGTATTATTAAAATAGTCCTAACATTGTTAAAACAACTATTATGAGAAATTGAAATTTTTGACTTTTTGGGGGAATTTTTTTCCTTGAATTTTTTTTTGTTGAATTTGACAAAAATCAAGTCAACATATTTTGGGAATAAAATTGTATTTTACTTTCCCGAGCGTTGTGTGTGTGTACGTGGAACTCAAGCAGGGGACGCGGACTAAAAGCGTGGTGACAAACAGATAAAGCCGTTGCACTTTTGGCTCCCTCGACCTGGCACGAGGACGAATGGAACTTGAACCCCAATGCCACCCCCCCCATGCCACCCCATTACACTTACCTGTAATAAAGCCTCGTACCTTCCCACCGGGTCACCATAAATCACGAGCCTCCCTTCAAAGGATCAAGTATCGGCCGTTAGCTTTTATTCGTGCGGTGGCGCTGCCTTTAAAGTGCAAGCGTCTTCGCTTATATTTTTCTCCCCCCCCCCCCCTTTTTTTTTAAAGGCGCGCCGAGCAATTTATCCACGAGAGAAAGTGCGGCTGTAAATGACAGAAAGCGGCGCTAGGATTTACTGAGTGGCAGTGAAGGGGGCAGGGGGCCTAAGATGTGAAGCCAGAGGTCTAAGCGAGGCCTATGAAAGACTATAAAGCTTTAGTAGTGGCCCACGACCTGTTTATGACACCGGGGTGTGAGGCTGGCCTCCGCGCACTTTGGCTGACAAAAAAATAAATTAATAAAAAATAATGACCGCTTACCTCGTCTTCACTACGTCCAGGGGATGCATCAAGCAGATCTCCACCAGACCTGAAACGACATTTAGGCGGTTTAAAATTTAATGAGAATTTTGCGGGATTTTCCACAAAAAGATTTCTTTTTTTTAATTTTTTTTTGGTAGGAAATTGACATTGATGCAAGTTTTCATAAACACTCAAGAAGCTACAGCTCATGCTGCACCTTCAGTTACACTGATAGTTTTGTGGGATCTCTCAAAAAAAAAAAAAAAATTTTACCTTTTTTTTCATCGAAAAAGTTTTCAGGAAAGTAAATATTTTTTCTTTGCATAAATCACTCATGAAGCTACTCCTTGTGTGTGGGGGATTTTGTACAAAAAATTTGGGTTTTTTTGTAGGAAATTGACATTGAAGCAAGTTTTCAGGACAATTCAACATGATTTGTTCCTCATAAATCACTCAAGAAGCACCTTGACAAAGTGGAATTTTGCACCAAATTTCAGTTGTTTTTTTCTGTGGAAAACTGATATTGAAGCAAGTTTTCAGGCGATTCATCAATTAAACAAAGAGGACGTTATTCAGGTTTCACTACTAAGTTGATATTGAAGTGAGTGTTCAGGACAGCCAACAATTTCTGCTCCCACAAAATTAACACCTCAAGAAGCTCCACCCCGTGCTGTACCTTGATCAGTCACACCGATAAATTTGTGGGATTTTGCACAAAAAAGTTTCTTTTTGGGTAAAAATTGAAAAAAGCAAAAACAAACGCCCAACCCCCCAAAAGTTGTTGGGGGGAGAAAATTGACATTGAAGCAAGTTTTCATGACGAAGATCATTGATCACTCAATAAGATACACAGAGATTTTTGCACAAAAAGTATTTCGTTTTTTTTGTAGAAAATTTAAATGGATGTTTTCAGGACAATTCAACCTTTTTTTTTACCCCCACATCATTAATAACCACTCAAGAAGCTACACCTCGTGCTATAACAGAATAAGTTCCACCCCAAATTTTGTGGGTCTTTGTATAAAAAGTCGTTCAGTTTTCTAGTAGAAAATTGACATAAAAGTGAGTGTTCAGGACAGTCAACAATTTTTACTCCCGACGTAATCATTAAAAGCTTCACCTCAAGCTGCAACCCGATCAGTTACACCGAGAATTTGGTGGGATTTTGCACAAAACGTTCCATTCAAAAATCGATTTTTTTGTTTTGTTTTTGTTGCTGCTCTCCGTTCCAAAAGGCCACCGAAGGTAAGCCGAAGCCGTTGGTTGTTTTAAACTCTTTCAACTTTCCACACAAGCTTATCTTGCTCATCATTGTTGGGGCTGTTTAGAATGCCAACCGTCACTGTTGCTGTTTGGAGGCTTTTGTCATCTTTGCAAGGAGCATACGACTCCATTGGACTTGCTTCCAAAAAAATGTGTGAGTCACCAGCTGTGTCGTGCATGCAAATATGGAACATTCAGTCAAAACGACAGCTGGAGATTTATAGAAGCAGCGCGGTCGTCACACGCATATACAAATGAGCAGAAAACAACTTGTAAAGTCTTAAGTCATGAACCAGAGTAAAGATTTTCTTTATTAGAAAAATGTCAGTGGGGCAACAATAAAGTCGTAAAGTTTGTAATGCTTCAAAATAAAATTGAAACATAAGAGGGAAGTCATATGAAGAAAACAAAACATACCACCAGTATTCATGGTCAGAAAAAACATTTTATGTGAATAAAAATAAGTAATCTTATGTTTTGTTTTAAATTTACAATTCCCCACCTCAAAAAAAATCTTTATTTTTGACATTTTATTAAAAATGTATATTCAAATTGAGCTGGATGAATCAAATTATATGATGACTTATTACCAGTTTTTCTTGAAAACATACCAGCAATAAAAATTCAAAAATAAATAGTTGCATTTTTGAAAAAGAAAAAAAAAAGTTTAAAATTTAAAAAACATTTAGTTTCTTTTTTTTTTAAGTCAGCATTCAGAGAGTAAATTTGTTATGGACCAAAAAAAAAAAAAAAAAAACATCGGAAAGAGAATTACGTTTAAAAAAATATATATATAAAATAAAAATGTTTTATTACCAACATTAAGTCACAATATTGCAAGGGAAAAAAATAGGAACACAAAGAGTAAAGTTGCACCCTTGAAAGATTAAAGTTGGACTTCTTAATTTAAAAAGTTGTAAAACCTCGAGAATAGCCGTTTTTGAGGTTGAAAAAAAGGTAAGCGAGATTTTTTTTTAAAGTACTAATGCATTAGTAGAGATGCAACATTGTACGGGAAAAGTTGTTTCTTTTCTAGATAACTGATGTAAAATCACGCAAATTAAGTAGCTTAAGGAAAAAGTGACTCAAGTTTTCTCAAAACAGGCCTAACGTTTTTCCTTATAAAGGCCAATATTTAGACAATGAAATTGCCTTATACAAGAAAAAAAGTCTGAATATTAAAAGAAAAACGGCTTACCGAAAATAGTCAAAATTCAAAGGTGAAAAGCACTAGACCGCATAAAGTAAAAAAGCCGGAAACGTACGGCAAAAATCTGAAGTGACCTTGAAATGGCACGTAGCACGCGCAGGTGTTTCCACGTAGGCGAGACGCTATTTGGACGCGCTACAACTTACTGTCAACAGTCGAGCTTTTTCGGTGACGTTAGCTCACTGTTGCTCAGGTATCCGACAGCCGCAAAGAGCTCGATTATTTTTCGGCGTTGAGTTGCTTTTAGCCGTGCGCTGTTTATTTGAATGAGAAAGCCACTGTTTTTCCAGGCGGCAAATAAGCGAGAGCGCAAAGCAAACAAGGTAGCGCTGAAGCTTGCTGTCCAAACAACGCAGAGACAACCGCAGAGAAGGGCGTTGTCCTCCATGACGGACTGTCCAAAGACGCGCTCGCTCACCTTGCCAAGAAAGTCAGTGTTACAAGTAAAAATTTATTCAGGACGTTGCGTGAATACAGATGTTATATTACCAGGATAAAATTGTACCTTCGTAACATCACCAGAAATAAGTTGCAATGTTATGAGAAAAAAAACAAAAAAAAAACGACCACGGTGTATGAAAAATAAGCAAAATTTCATGACAAAAAAAGCAAAATTCTTAGTTTTTTTTTTTTTTTTTTTAATAAAAGTAATTTTACCAGGAAAAAATAAAAACAAAAACGTAATGTTAAGACGAAAAAAATAAGGACAATTGTATGAGAAAAAAAAATGGTGATTTCTCGAGACTCAAAAGGCATTTTAGAGGGAATCATTTGTATTTTTTTGCTTTGGGAAAGATTTTTTGCGAAAAAAAAATGTTGATTTTTGCGAAGAAATACATTTCAAGAGAAAAAAAAATCATTATCATCATTAAAATCAACATGATTGCCCAAGTCTTTTTTTAACTTACTGTTGCAATATAAATAAAAACAACAACAACCAAGTACTTGCAAAAAAACAAAAAAATTTGTTTTCTCCGTTTTGCCTTTGTAGATTCTCCCTAGTCATGGCAATCTGTAAAGTTGAAGCGAGGCTACAGCTGTAGCGATATAGCTGTAAAGTTGCTAGAAATGTGCAAATATTATGCGAAAAGGGTAGCATGAACAACATCCACTCAAAGAGAAAAAGTCGTAAAGTTACGAAAACAGTGAGAATTTGAACGAGCGAATGTCAAAACGTTAGATCTTGTAAAGTTCCCACTGTTGTTGTAAAAGTGACACTTCTTGTCGGGGTAACCTTACGCTGAGCCGCCACCTGCGTCTCGTCAAGGCGACGTAGTGAGTGATAGAGCGGCAGGGGGAATTCCGCCATTTGGAGCGTCTTTTGTTTGCCCAGCACAATAGCAGTGACAGGGCTTGTCATCCAGCGTCTTGCAAACGCACACACGCTGAGACAAAAGGTGCTAATAGCTCACGGTGTCTGGGCCACGGACATTAGTACACACTTGAGGCCATAATGCTTTACAGCTCCGTAGCAACGGACATGATTCAGCAGGGTTGAAGATGGAACATAGAGGCTCATCTACTTGAAGGTAGTTTTTTGGGGGCCAGGAATTTCTAAATACCTTATTCGTATTTGGATTCTCAAAATAAAGACAGATTGACATCAATTTCTTTAGCCTCATATGATGATTCAAAATCATTTGAAACTTAATGTTACCAAATCGATGCAAACTATTAAAAAGTGCTTCCTAAAAAGTGTCTTTTCTTGTTTTTCAAAAACATTCAAATATGCTAACTAAGCAGACTATGCTATTAGGCTAACAATTTTTGTATGTGTTTTTGGACATTGGAAATGACAATAGTACAACACTGATGACTACATACACATTCGGGAGGGTTTGTCATAAAACACAGTAGCTTATAATTTAATGGTATACAGTATGTAGTTTACTTTTATTACAGGATACATACAGCACTAGCTAGCTAGCCTAAGACTACACCAGGACTAGCTTTGGTTTTATAAAACACTATTATTACAGGATACATACAGCACTAGCTAGCTAGCCTAAGGCTACACCAGGACTAGCTTTGGTTTTATAAAACACTATTAACGCATATATCGCGACTGGTTGAAAAATCTTAAATATATGGATATGTCTATCATAAAAGGACGCCGAAGTCGGCCATTTTGTCTTGAAGCAGCCATTTTGATGAACTCTGATGAGGGAATTAAGCCCAAATGAGCCCCAAATGGAAGCGCTTTTCCTCTACTGATGGGCAGCAACTGCACAGCTTGTGTGCGTCAAATTCATTGTCAAAAATCATTGCTCAATTATTTTTGGAGCATCATCACACTACAAGACATTTCTTGGGGTATCTCATCTTACACAGAAGATGGCTTCGTCGGTGTGTGTGTGTGTGTGTGTTTGTGGAAGGGTAGCCACTAGTAACTTCGCCGGTAGTCTTGCCACTTAGCCGGGGAAACTGATAAGTCGCCTTCCAGAGAAGAGCTCATACATCACTACAGATGATTATCTGGGCCGGTTGTTGACTTGGGAATGCGCGCACACACACAAATACACGTACACAGTTTGCTCCCACGCAAAAAAAAAAAAAAAAAAAAAGTGAAAACAAAACAGTGCGCACACTCAATCGAGGGAGCGTTTGCACAACGTTCGCAGGTGTCATCCATCATTTTACTCGCATACACACACACACACGAACACACTAAATGACTGTAATTCCCAGCAGGTCAACGAGCAGTACAAGAAGCAAATATTAGTGGACCAGACAATTCGCACGCTTACTTGGCTCGACAGTGAACCCTCGCTATGGGACAAGGCCTGAACGATTTTGAAAAATAACCCAATCGCGATTTTTTTTCCCTCCCTTCATATTGCAATTGAGATTTAATATGTTTTTTTTTTTTTTTTCAAGGTCCTCTTCCCATGTATGCTCTTAAACAAAGAAGCAAGAAATTAATCTGATCGAATATTAATAAACAATGTCGGATTTATTACATAAATGTTTAGGTTTTATAGGTTTAGCTTAAACTAAAATACAAAGAATTGAAAGAGTTTGTATGCTTCAATTAGATTTAGTTAACTCACTAATCACTTTGACTTGCAATCTTAAGTGTTCACTACAGCAATTTTGCAAAATTCGAACAAACCAGAGTGGCATAAACCAGTAACTCATAAATCGGTTTACAATGAAATGATATGGACACTAAAATGTGGACGACACTTCTGACCGAACGCATTGAAGCAGTTTTTTTTTTTTTTCCCCCAAATTTGCAACCTATGCGATATGAAAATTGCTTTCTACGACATTGCAATGTCAGTTTGAATTCGATGAATTGCTCAGCCCTAATAAGTTTTTTTCCCCCCCGTCTTGAAGGGACGCGCAGGTGCGATCTCGCGCCTTCCATTATTAATACGTCTCGAAGCGCAGCTGAGCCTGGAATGCCGAACATAGATCCGCAGAAGCTCGTCGCTCACCCGACAATTTGTCATCTGCGGCAGCGCGATATCCATCAGCAGACGCGCTTGGGTGTTCAGCTCCAACGTCGAGAGAAATACCGAGACGAGTGGCCTCGGAAAGGTTGGTCTCATTTCTCCCCATGGTGGAATCATGTGATGTCAATTTCTTATTAAATCATAAATCTACAGGTCATTTGTACACATGTAAAAGGTTTGATTGTAAAATTATAAAAACATGTTAAGTGTATAATTTGAGAAATGACACCAAACTTTAAACAGTTAGTGTGCTGTATTTCCAATGATACATATTTGAGTACAACTATGTGCTATATCACTGAGTCAAAGAAAAAGTAGGAAAGTAGTAATTAGTATTTAGGTAGCGAAGCAACGATATAATACACTGCAGAGTCCCTGAACCTCCGGAGCGTTCCAAAAAAAATGTTAGCCATTTATTTTCATTTTTAAGGTTAATGTAATGTTTTAACTGAGCACAGTAATAGTATACATGTCATAAAACTAGGTCGCGGGTATTGGAACTTTAATATCTACTGTAGTATTTCACCTTCAAATTAAATCACCTCTAAGAATTACTTAACTCCTTTTTCTACATGAGCAAAATAATTGTCAAATTGCTCCTCAACCTCCGGTACCAAAATGTCTTACAAAGTTTATTTATGCCATCAAATTTGGAATCGGAATTTCCAACACTGCAACATTTGCAACTTTTCGGTTTGAAAAATCCATTATTTGGCTGCAGATTTCACATTCAGTTTCAAATTCAATGTTCAGCTATAAAACCTCCAGGCCTGCAGGCCAAAGCATTCGAGGCAGAAACATCCAATCCCTTGGTTGGCTGAGGTTGGATGACTGCTCTGCTCTATCGATTGCTTTGGCCTGGCGTCTCCTAGTGACTTGGAAGACGAAAATTTGCCGCTCAACGTTGAATTTGCAGCTGAATACATTGAATCTTTGACGTTGAACGTTGAATTTGAAGATGAGGTGTGCACGGAATTTGTTGACGGTAGTAAAACTCTGTGATGGCGCCGACTCTTCCATACGGCACGAGAATTAGTGAGGGTATTGAACAATCGTGGTGCCCTTGGTCCCTAAACCCGCGAAAAGCCAGGGGTGAATGTACAGTATTCCCAAAAGCGCTGGTGGAACTCCAAATTGTACTTTTCCACCGCCCAAGATAAATTGAGTCGTCTTCATCGGGTGGGTGTTTGTCTCTGCTGTTTTGATTTATCGTTACGCGTCACGGTCCATTTGTGCCCGCCGGCTACGTGCTGAGACAGCTTGGGTATGTCCCCCCCCCCCCCCCCCCCGTCTGTCAAACTGCAGATGAACCCTGATTACTGACAAAAAGGTGTGTGTGTGTGTGTGTGTGTGCGCAGGCGCAAAGTAGGCATGTGCGAGGCGCTCCCGACCGACCGGGTCTGCCTGACACGCTAACGACACTCCCAACGACAGATTGACGGGCAGCCTGTACCTCCCTCCATTACTGTCACTGTTTTCTTAACACCTGTGGTCACATTTTTTGACACGGCATGCAAATGACTGCGAGGTGGCGGCGGCGGCGGCGGCGGCGCGCTTGCGGAAGTGGTGACGGAGGCGGGAGGCCGAGGGGACAAAATGGATGCAAAGCACGGCGCAACTGGTGTTTGGGAGGAAGTGCGGCGTGTCGCCTCGGCCCCATTCTTTCAACAGAACGGAGTTGTAAACAAATTGATTCCAACCCCTGAGGGACACCTGCCATGGCGACTCGGGCCTCGTACGCGCAAGGATTTTTCAAATCGGAAGGTTGCTTCGTCTGTGACAGACTGCACACAGAAAGATAAAAAAAAAATGATAATAAGGCAACAGTTTTGGTTGTATTATGTGTGGTGTGTTTTCCGATTACACCGGGGAACAATTTTTGTTGAGGTAGGTCTGACAGCTGTTTTTTTAACACATTTTTGGGTGCTGAATCCAAAACGGGTCTCGGTTTTTCTCCATCGTGTCAAGTTTTTGAGCAATAAGATCCCTGTTTGCTTAAAAATACAAGAAATAAAAAAAATAAATAAATAAAACATTAATTAAGATGAACTTAGAACGGTATGCCCATGGTTATAAGGTTAAGAAAAAAGACAGCACTACAGCTAATCTGTGGAATTTTGCTAAACTGGCAGGAACGCTTAAGAAAAAAAAAAAAAAAAAAAAAACTTGACGTGCTAGAAAAAAAACAAACAACTAACTGCAATTTTGGAATCAGCATTACAATTTTAGTTTTAATCAGCATAAAAATATAATTGAATTGATTTTTTTTCCCCAATTTGTTCCCCAGTATTATCCAAGCTCGAGCCCGACAGATTAATCAGATGGCTGATTAAATCGGACAATATTAGCTCTTTTACAATCGGACGAAAAATTGGTCGATTTTTTTTTTTTTTTATATTAACACATACGATAATAAAAGATATAAATAAAGATAATCTCGAAACAAGTGCTCCAAAGCAGAAATCTCGTGATCACACGTGGTCCAGAAAGCAAAGAACAAACAATATTTCCTTATTTGTTTTTCTGAATCGGAGGCGGTAGTGTTGTAAATTGGCGTTGTCCAAAAAAAAAACATGTCTTTAGAAAATACTTCTTGCCTTTTGGGGAAGCCACTATCTATGAAAAACATTGGCTAGAACTGATTATTGGTTTTAAACTGTGCGTCTTAAGAGATAAAGCACACAAAGAAGTCCTGCAACGACAACCACGTGTACATCTTGTGACTCTTATTGCAATCCATGGCGCACGCTCAACCAAAACAAAATGGTCGCCAGCAAAGTAGGAACACGTAAAGGACGCAGAATGTAAATCCATGTGGAATCCATCACCACCAAGCTTCATTTGGTATTTTGCCTGCTGCTAAATACAAAAATGCAAATGATCTAGAAAGTAAAGCAAATGTATATATCTGGACGCCGCCGTCAAAAGCTGCGTGTACTTTCGGCCGTCATCACCCTTCCGTCAAACGACCGCATGCGAGTCCAACCCAGTCGAAAGGCTACAATAATAACACGCTATTGATTTTCCGCTACAAAACAAGTGTCATCTTTAAGTCATTATGTCCGTCTATGCCGCAGAGTGACGAGCGCTAAGCAAAAAAAAAAAAAAATTAAAAAAAAAACAGCTCTCCACCATCATTATGTTTACCACTGCGTAACCACATCACTGCAACATGACCCACACAAACTGCCCGGAGTTTGTCATCTTCAGCCAAGTCCACCCTGCTCTAAGGCAACGGGAGCTCAAATGGTATTTAGTAGGAAATTGGACAAAATGTCAAGCACATAACTTTAAATGCTGCTCCGAGTCCATTAGAGTTGTATTATTTAGCGCCTTTCGCACACAACTTGAGTTCTTCTCATTTGTGGTCCTGTTTTAAGAAAGCTACGTATCGTTAGCATCACAGCGTAGTTGCCAAAGTCGTATTGTAAAAGAAGAAAAAAAAAAAAACCACAACAAATTCAACAATCAAGAGGAGTCCAGTGGCCTTGATTCAATCTTTGTGGATTATCATGACCTGGATAACGGACTCGACACAGACAAAAAGAAAAAAAATGGATTTTTAGGAGGGCTTTGGTATTTTTAATGGATATTGTGACAGCATAAAATGACTTAGGCAATTATACTTTTAGGTTAATAAACATTTGTGTTGCCTATAAAAATTTAAAAAAAAACACTGAATTGCCGAGTTCAAAGTTGACATTTTTTGTTTTAATTCTTGGTCAATTTTTTATTTTTTATATAAAAGCGTTTATGTTACGTTCCTTCCTATTATGGCGCAACTGCAGAATGGGATGTGGTGGCGCCCTGTTAGCTGTGAAGCTGACCCGATTTCGCCAATTTCTGTCATTTGTGTGGTTGTATGTGTGTGTGTGTGGGGGGGGGGGTCTAGACACTAAAAATAGGGCTGAATGATTTAGAATAACAATGTGTGATTTTTTTTTTTTTTAAAGACCCTCTTCTCATATAATCTTTTAGAAACACAAGAAATAAACTAATCTGTATTACTTAATATATAAATGATTGTCTGACATCAATGCGATTTGAAATTTGCATTCGACAACAGTGCAATGTCGTTTGGATTCGATTCCTCGTTCAGCCCTGCTGTAAAATTACCACCGAGATAGACACGCTTGCTCAAACGCGTGAGTTTTGGGGCATGTTGAGGACCCCCATCAAAAAGGGTTCGAGCCTTTTAGCAACACGGTTGACCATAAAAGCGGATATTTAGAGGCAATAATCGTGAGCGTACAGCAATAATTGTTTTAGTGAGGCTGTAAATTGTTTAATTAGTTGTTAACGCCTTGTAAGTTCCCCCCCCCCCCCAATCCGTGAGCTGTCTGGCTGTACGCTCGGACCCAAGGTTTAACAGCGTCTGGATCCGCATTTGGACTACCCGGGGTTAGAGGGACTTTGGGTCCTGAATTGAAAAAGTCTTGTGATGTCGGGATGCGTCATCGTCGGGAGGTCGCCCAAGCGCACGCCAAAAAAGATCAATGCATATGAAAATAACAGCGGGGGAGAATCCTCCCGTGACGCATCTCACAATCTGACATGGTGGTCCGTCCTTGTTGTGGGAGTTGCCGAGTAGGCGTGACGTTCAAGTCGCGGTGGCACGACCAGAAAGGCAGCATGGGTTTTTTTTTTTCCCCTTCTTGAAGGCATGAAGCCACGAAGAGCGCCTGAGTGAATGCGCTCGGCACGCTTGAAAGACGGTCCACCACTTGAATATACGCTTGAATAAATGGAGGGGAGGGCGGGTTGTTTTTGGGGGAGGCTTTGACTCCATGTAGCAAGACTTGCATAAGCGACGAGGCCTGAAGTTGAAAATTGATGGCCTACAAACAGTCGGCATGGTGGTTGGTGAGTTTTTGAAAGGCCGCCATCACGCTTCGGAAATTTGCGCTATTTGATTTGATTTGAATGTATTTTTTTTAAACAGACAGGTCAATTGGAGATGAGGTGTATCAAAAAAGTACATCTAAATAAAATACTAGGTTTAAAAAAAAAATATTAACTTTTTTTTTTTTTTTTAACATGTTCAAAATTTCCCGCTGACAAAAAAAAGCTTGCGACCATTAAAACTGTTGGCGAAAGTCTTTGTGACAATTTGCGACCTTGAACGAACCCTGACGAAAAATCAACATTCGGGCCGTGCGCAAACACTCACCAACCAGAGGTGGGCATTTTACTCAATTTTTGCTGGTCTGTCATTCGTCAGTAGCCAGGCTACTCGTCCATCATTTGTCAGTCCGTCATTTTTCATGACGAATTGAATTGTAATAGTCAGTCCCGTCTGTTAATTCCCATCAGTTAGTCCTTCTGAAGTTCGTTGGTCCATCAGTCGGTCGCCCCAAAAAACGTTAGAAAAAACGGATAAAAACCCACTTCCGTCATTCGTCAGTCCGTCATTTTTATAAGGTGTCCCGTCATTTGTCAACCGTCAGCAAAACGGGCGTGCGGACAGTGACCGGTCCGTCAGTCTAACAGAATGCCCACCTCTGTCGTCAACAAGCGGCCGTTGCTGACGGTCAATTGTGTATGAAATGGACATTTTTGTGTGGCTTTTTTACACACCTTTACCGAAAATTGCGGTCAAATTCCCAAAATGTCGTATGAATGTACGTATGGGGGTGTTGTGTGTTGAATTTCGTTGAACAAGGGATAAGGCTGAGAAATAAAACACAGGAAGTGCTGTGAATACTTCCTGAATTTTGATTTCACTAAGAATTTAAGAGTATTGTAAAACAACAACCACCAAAAAAAAAAAAACCCTTGACTTCCATTAGTCATTATTTCCTCGGTTTTGGAGTGTTAAGTCAATGTTTGCGGCCATTAAAAAGACTTCAGCTGGAACCGCTCCACTGGCAATGAATGACAGCTCGACTTTCAAGGTCCGAGGTGACACTGCAGAGGTCAAGCAAACATTCCCCGAGTTCGCCAGGCTCGGATTCACTGCCAGCGGAGGAGTAAATCCGCATTTTTTTTTTTTTTATTTTGTCTTCCGCTGGCATCGGATTATGGCTTCTCTGGTTTCTGGCGTTCCAGCGTTACGGGGAGGAACGGATGCGTAGGCCTCAAAAAGACTTGTCACAACACGGCGCGGCGGCGAGCAGGTTTTAGTCGGCGCACGTGAGGACAAACGCAAGAATTAAAAGCGTCACCGAGCCGGCGTCGTTTGTGAAGCCTTTAATGGAATTCGGCGGCACGGAAAAGAAACGGCTCGCTCGTCCTGTAATTAAGGGGTCACGATGACCGCGTTGGACAAACTCCAAGTGAACTGTGCACGGTTTGCGGCCCTCGCTTTTATCTCGGTGTCGCGTTATGGAAAAGCTGAAATAACTCATGACGGCTGGCCAGTTTGACTGATAAAACGATAAAAAAGGCTTTTGGCAGCGTTAGGCTTTGTAGTAACTTTCATCCAGCTAAACCGTGTGTGTGTGTGTGTGTGTGGTGGGGGGGGGGTGATTCGGAGGCGTTCCTAGGACAGCATATATTCCAAAACTACCTAAGCTTTATCACGACCCACCAGAAAAAAAAAAGAGATGTAAAAACTTTTTTCGAATCTGCTAGACCCGGGCCATAACTCAACACTAAACAAACACATCAGTGAACAGTTTGAGTTATGAGGGTTAACTTTATTGGTATCGGCAACTCTTGCCATGCAACACCTGGTTTTAGATTGAAACCTCCCCCAAAACTCTTAAAAGGTTCATTAAAAACTAATTCAAATTCTCTAATTTTACGATGCATACACGTTCATTATGAAAAACATATTATTGGCATTATTAGACTGCATTCGCTTCGTTTTGCGTCAAACCAGCCAAACAAAAACTCACAAAACAAGGAAATGTCATTCCGATTTAGCAATTTGATAATGCATCCAGCTGTACTGCTAAAAATATCAGTATTGTATCTAAGGGTTTTTTTAATTCATTTTTTTTAAAGGTATTGTGTCGTCAAAAAAAATTCCCCTCCCGCTGTTTTTGCAGCTATCATTAAGGGTAACGCAGCTTTGTAGAGAAAGCATAGATTTTTACAAGAGCGCAAAGGAGCACCTTTTGGAGAAATTCAAGATATAGTCGGACCCCCGTAAATTGCAAAAATCCATGAACCAATCCAAATCCAAATGACAATCAGCTAAGAGAGTCTGTCTACAATTGACAAAATAAATACAATAGCGTTGCAATTGAGAAACCCTCTAAATAGCCTAGCATGGCTAACATCAGCTATTTAGCGCTGTCTTCAAATGATCATTTGCAACCAGCTATGAGCGTTAGCCTGTCTACAACTGATGAAGTAGATCAGATCAATATAGACTTGCTACGGAGGCAAATAAGCTAACTAGCATGGTTAACAATAACTATTAATTTAGAGCCGTCTTTAAATGATCGTTGCAACCGGCTATGAGCGTTAGCCTGTCTACAACTGATGAAGTATATAGACTTGCTACGGAGGCAAATAAGCTAACTAGCATGGTTAACGATAACTATTACTTTAGAGCCGTCTTTAAATGATCATTGCAACCAGCTATGAAAGTTAGCCTGTCTACAATTGGAGAAGTATAACTACTATTGACTTGCTATGGATGCAGATAAGCTAAATAGCATGGCTAACAGTTTCTCTCCAATCTGACATTACTATACAAAGCGAAGAAGAGCATTACTAAATCTTGCCATATCTAGAAAAAAAAAAGTTTAAAAAGGAAAATCTCACTGGTTGGCAGTTTTGACATCATTTGTACGCAAACCAAAGAATGTCAACGAGAGCTTAAAACTGGTCGAAGGTTATTTAAAAATTGTCGGTCAGGGCTCGTAAACAGCAGAGACGACACCTTCTTGGCGATTTCATCACTACGTGTGAGGCCTCTCGCGTCAGATGGCCCAGAAGGGTGGAGGACGAGTCGCGGCACGCCGTAAAACAAAACAAAACAAGCAAAAAAAAAACAAAAAAAAAATAAAAATTTGTGCCCGAGTAGCTGCGTGGCATGTACTGTACCTGCTGCCCTAGCCTCTCAGCCTAGCTTTGTGGGCAGGGTTTTTTTTTGTTTTTTTTTTGCGAAGACAGATGCCGACTGTGAACTCTTGACACCGGTTCGACCGGTTTATGTTCAACATGTGTGTCTGTGTTACTGTCTTTCCACAAGGCTGCCCTCACTGTGGACCTGCGCGCGTGTGTGTGCGTGTGTGTGTGTGTGTGTGTGTGTGAAAGAGAGAGCGAGTGTGCGAGATGAGATGAGAGGATCTGTGGCTATCTGGGAGGTTGAGCGTAATGACACACTGGGGACAGATTAGCTGGACGTCCATCAGGGAAGACTCTGATTTACAGCCGCGCTGACCAGCCTGTTGCCCTCCACCCAAAGCAAACACACACACGCACGCACGCACACGCACACGGACGGGGGGGGGGGAAAACACGGCTGCCTCTGTGCGGTGGGCTCGCACACATGTTGGCTTCTTTGATAGTTTTTGGAATGGACACGAGCGTCTTACGAGGCCGCCTTATGTTGTTTTCTTTGAGGCTTTAAATCACGCTGACGTCTATGAGGGCGCGCGGGGCCTTCGGATGCGTGCGCGTAGACGTAATATCGGAGGGGCCTGTGCCCCGACCCCCGCAACAGCGCGGGGAGATGGACAGATCCGTTAAACAAGTTGTCACCGCCAAACACAACAATGATTAATCACGCGCTGCAAATTATAAGCACCTGTATGAATGAACACGCCCACTGGCTGGCTGACTGCATGCTTTCACTCTATTAGACAAGCAGCCCACCCTATGATCGCCCCCTCCCGCCCCCAAAGCCAGGGTGAAATAAGAGGAAGTCTGGTTGAAAGTGAATGTCTCCTACACATTGAGAGAAAAAAAAAAAAAAAAAAAAAAAAAAAAAAAGTCTGTTTTTCAGTGTTTAGGCTAGGAATGGGGAATTGACCGTGGCATGCTGGCTAGCAGCTAGCATGTCTACATCCCACTTCTGCGGTCCTCGGTCCAAATCTCCATCTCAGTTATTTATCTCAGATAGATACAACTGAGTCTGCAGTATTTACAATACCTCGATTTGATGTTAAGTTGACATCATCATCATAGTAAAAAGAGATTTTTCTTGCAAAAAAAAAAAAGTATTGATGCTAGATTGTTTAATTCACTATTTCAACACACGGCGTCATGTCTTGTCTTTTTGTGTTGACCTTATCCGGGACGGGTGGACCAGCCTACAAGCCTCACAACAAACCATTTGATCAAAAATCCACTTACAAAAGGCCAAACACTGACCAAGGCTACCACAGGCAGGCCTGAAGTATAAACATGGCGGAAACAAAGACGTCGCATTACAACATGGCATCCATAAATCGTGTGACATGAATCTAACCAATGACAGAGCTATGCGGTCACTTCAAAGACTGTCCAGAATGATTTTAAACGGCTTTGGACTTGGCCAGTCCAAAACTTGACATGATGAACTCCTTTGTTGTTTTAGAAGACGGTTTTGGGTCAAAGGCGATGACAGTTGGAGACTCGCTTTGTCTCTTAATTATTTGAAATTCTAGAATGTAAAATTCTGCGTTCAGAATGAAAAAAATAAATAAATAAAAAATAAAAAACTGCAAATTTTGTGAGGAGAAGCAATTTAATTCTCTCTGTTAAGTATTTGGTTGGTTTGGGGGTTTTGTAGAAACCACTAGTTAATTTTTTATCTTCTCTGGCGCTTGGGTTTGGAATTTGGGGGTCAGTTAGTGTTGTTGTTGTTGTTGTTGTTTTTTCTTGCAAGCCATGGACAATTGTGTTACTTAAGGGTTGTGATTATTGTTTGTAGTTTCAAATGTTATGATTTTAAATTAGTATTCGTCATTCATTACTTTCATTATTTGTATTTTCATTACTATCGTTCAAATGTTATCTAATTTTTATTTTGTTTATTTATTTATTATTGCTATTTATTTATTTATTATTAATTGTTTTTTCTTTCTTTTAATGTTCCCACTCTTTGTGCTTCCAGTCTTACATGCGGGTCACGGCTATTACTCTGTTTATTATTATTGCGATATTACGACTGTCCGTTTTGTATTCTTTCTATTTATTTATTCTGTTATTATTGTTTTTATTATTATTCCCTGTAAAAACAAAAACAAAAAAACGAGGCATGTTTTGAATGGCTTTTATGTGAGTTGTTTGCTTGTTGCTTCAAATAGAAACATTTGAGAATTTGTTTATTTTCTCAACCGTTTTAGTTTCGTCAACGTCACATCGAAATACAATTTTTGTCAAATTCAAATCTCTATTTTGTATGTTTTTTTTTGTTGGTTTCTTTTTGTCTTTAAGATGAAACAGAAGGATTCCAAATCGTTTGAAGAACAGCGATTTAATCAACCCAACAATTCTTTTCTTCGTTTCGCTTCGTCTTCGACCATTTGCATGCGTCGGCATCACCTCGCCTTTCAAACATCCCAGAATGGGTTGAACATCAAGGAACTACTACAGTCTCTCCAGGGAAACTCTTCCTCAGACACAACAAACTCCTTTCCGGACTGCCCCCACCCAGCCCGCCTGCCCTCGCCCAGCCCCCCCTCCCCCCCCCCCTCCATCTGCATTCATTATGCTAACGAGCTAGCCTCGCTGATAGCCGTCGCGAGGAAATGCGCCTTTGATTAATGCAGACAAAAGTGAGCTGCGCAGACAGGGGGCTCCTCGAGTTAAACGAGTCGCCTGCCATCAGCCTCAAAGGGCTCTCCGGCCCCCGCCCGGCACACCCCCGACGCGCTGCTGCAAAGAATCTGTAGCAAATGAAAACCATATTAGCAACAATTTAAACGAGGGAAAACATTTCCTTTTTTTTTTTTGTGTACAGTGATCCTCTGTTGACTGCGAAAGTTAGGTTCCAGTTTTAGGTGAAGGTCCCCGATGAGAGAGACCATAAAAAACTCACTACCCCACCACCAGGTTTTAAACACCTTTACATTTTTTTCGCGGAGACTTCTTACATACGTTTGAAAAAGTTTGGACAATACTGTAAAAATCGTTAACCTAAAAACATAATTGTCCAATTAGCAATTTTTTAAAACGTTTTAGGAAACAAAGTGTATACAAAAAAAAAAAAAAAAAAATCCCCAAACAAGAAGAGTTCATTTGTAAGTGAGGCACTCAAAATGTTTCTGGATTAAAAGGCCAGAATCACTTTGAGTGCCTCAGTTTCCTGTTTTATTTTTAAGTCCTGCACTGATCCCTCGACTGAAGATATTTTTTGAGAAAACAACACATCCGAGGAGCACTCATGTATGCTTTGATTCCTTGAAAGAAAAAACACGTTTTTTAGCAAGCAGATTAGCATTTCTTATTGATATTGTGACAGAAAGGTTGGGCAATTATCATATCAGGCTAAGGATATGCAATAATTGGATTCACTTAAAAAATACTAAATATTTGAACCTCACAATGTACTTTATACTCTAAATGATTAAAAACACAATTTTATTAAATTATTTAATTTTTTTTAAATTAAAAAACGAAAAAGAAGACAAGCTATTTTTTTTCACATTTTGAGTGTTAAGTAATGGCTGTCTTTATTTGTTTTTTTAAATTAAAAAAAAAGGCATTAAAAAAAAAAGATAAAAATAAAAGAAATTAAAATGAATTTTCCATCATACAAGATACCGGACGAAACTTTTTCACCAATAAATTAAAGATCAAATGTACAGTAGACTGTTAATGTTCGTTTCCAAACATGAACTTCTCAGCCTTTGTTGATCTCCTGTTTAGTGGATTGATTTTGAGCATGTAGCCTTCTCCAGCTTCTTTCATTTTTGTGTACGCGTCCCTCAGTGGAAAAATGCTGGACAGCCCCGGTTTAAGCCTCAAAATACCCCCCCCCCCCCCCCATGCATTCTGTAACCACAATGAAACCTACTGTATTCAAACACGTTTTAAACATATTATAAACCCAAATTGCAAGCATTTAAAAAAAAAAAAAAAAAAAAAAAAAAAAAAAAAAAAAAGGCTGGAAAATGGAAATCAGTTTCACAGAAAAATCTGCACTATCGAAGGGGGATTAACCGTATTTACTGCAGCCAGCTTGTTTTCGTCCAACCGTCGGCTAATTTGAAACGATCCAGAGCAGACACGAGAACGAGAGACAACCATCTCGCGGGGCAATATGTCAAAGAGCTCGGCCCGCCGGACCACACGGAGCAAGGATGTATGTGTCGGGGGGTGACGGTGTCGGGGGGGGGTAGTTGCGGGGGGGGGGGGGGGGGTTAAGGCCCCCAGCTACCTGCCTGTACAGTGGCCTCTCCGCAAATGTTTACTTTGGAGCAGACTGGCGGCCAACTGGTTGCAATTGACCTCGTAGCGGGACGAGTTAGAGAGCGAACATGAGCCCCTTTTCCCTTCCCCGAGCGGAGGACGGAGGAAAGCCACACACGTACACTGAGCGGCCAGCGCAGAGCCCACGTGGAAATACTTTGAAGGAAGGCCAAACGACAACAAAGAACGACTTCGCCCGTTGCCAGTTTGGCAACCTTTGCGGAGGATGTCCCTAAAAAACTGGCATGGAGGCGACACCTGCCACAGACGCAAGAGCTTTTTCATGCGGGAGTTGCCTAGATGGGATGTGGCAGGAGGCTAAGCTGCTCCATATGAGCGCCACGTCCTAAATTGTACGCGGTTGTTACAGAAGGGAGCGGAACTCATTCCCAAGTAGAATCGTTAGTAGGGTTCCCCAGGTGGCTGGGAGATGCTTAGATGGGATGCGGCCAGAACTGCTCCATGTGACGGGGGTTAGGGACAGGATTCTAGATTCTATGCCGGTCTTGCATAAGGGAATGGAACTCATTTACGAATTTCCAAAGACATGAGCAGACTTTCCTGGGTGGGCAGGAATCGCTTAGACGGGATGCGGCTGGAGGCTGTTTAATCCAAATAAACTGCTCCATGTGGGAATTACATCCTAAATTATTTGCCATTCTCGTAGAATGGAGTGGAACTCTCTCACAAGTAGAGACATAAGCAGGCGTGCTGTCATAGGTGGCTGTGAGGTGCTTAGATGGGATGCGGCACAAGGCTGGGGTGCTCCATATGAGGATTATATCCTAAATTCTTTGCCGTTGTTGCAGAAGGCAACAGGACTCACTTCAAGCTTGCTCAGGTGGCCGGGAGTTGCTTAGTTGTTACAGAATTCACTTCAAGCATGCTCAGGAGTTGCTTGAACGGGATGTGGCAGGAGTCTAAATTGCTCCATATAAGGATTATATCCCAAATGATATGGTGGTCTCACAGAAGGAAACTAGCTTATTTCCAAGTAGAACCATTACCACGCTTCCTTGGGTGGTTGAGAGTTGCTTGAACGGGTTGTGGCAGGAGGCTAAATAGCTCTGTACGGATTTCTCAGACGACTGCCTGGCTTCTATACGCGCATATCAATGACAGAACATGCTTCAAATGAAAAATCGGCCGGACGGAACAGACCTACCGAGGCGGGGTGTGTGTGTGTGTGTGTGTGTGTGTTGGGGGTCAAGGAAGCCAATTCGCCACCCGCTTGCTGATCACACGAGCTTCCATCAATAAAAATCCAACTTTAAACAAACATTTGTCCTCCCCTGTCAGCTCATTTGGCATGCAAACCCTTCGATGCGGCGCACACCTGAGCGAGGAGGAGGAGAACGAGAGTCGGGCGGGGGGCTGGGGGGAGAGTTTTGGCGTTTCACTCCAGGCCGGTCATTTGTCACAATTGTCACCCAATGCGCAAACACAAATTACTGAATTAGAACAGCGGATGTGTGCGCCCTGCCTTGGCTAAAATCAAGCCCGCGCTGGGAGCTGTCATAACAGGTCTGGCGGCGAACGTGGTCAAAAGGGGGCGCATGCATGGTACCTCCACTTCTGCTGGGTTAGGTGGAACAAAGACAATTGAGAGAGTGACTGGACTGCGTTTCGTCCTGTCGAAAACGCTAAATTACGGTCACCCTCCGCTAGTCACGGGCTGCTACCGTTTACAAGGAAAAACGACAATTTTAAAAAGGCATGGTTTCAAAACCGATGAAACTTTCCGTCGGCAGCATGAGCGGAGGACAAAAAAAAAAGTGTGCCCCTCGTTGAAAAAGTCGCCAGTCCTAAAAATGGCAACTCAAGTCATACGACTCGAGTCCCCCGTAATCTGTGACGATTGGCGAAATATTTCCGGGCCGCTAACTAGCCAACGAGCTAACTAGCGTGGCTAGCATATCAATGACAGAACCGGGCCGCTAACTAGCCAACGAGCTAACTAGCGTGGCTAGCATATCAATGACAGAACATGCTTCAAATGAAAAATCGAGGGGATCCTCGTGCTTGCGCTGATGATATTTTCCAAAGTGGAGAAGAGCAGAGGAGTAGCTACTCGTTTTGTTTGTATACTTTCGTCACCAACTGACGTGCGGCCGCTGAAGACAAACCACTGTGGCCACGACGGAGCAAAAATTCTAAAAAACAAATAAAGCCGAGTTTTGATGGACGCTATCCTATCCCTAAGCATGTTCTGAGGCTGTAATTTGTCACAAGCAGACGCCAGGGCAGTCGGGCAAAGGCTCCGTCTTATCTGGAAAGGGAATCACCGGGAAAAATCATATCAGCGGGGAGGCGTGTTTAAATATAGCTGTAATTGCAGCAATCGTTTCTCGCAGTCTCCCCCGCCCTCACCATTCCCAACGGTCCGACGTTCACCCCCCCCACCCCCTTCTCGACACAAGCTCCCTCTTCCTCGCCGTTTCCTCCGCGAGGATCCAGTTAATCCCGGCTGCCGGTGTGGGCTGACAGTTGCATGACAAGGAATGTTTCCCTTTGTAAGAGCCTACTTCCTCCTCGCGCACTTTTAGCCCTAATTGAAATGTTTCCTATTGAGCTCAATCAAGACGGGCAATTACCTAATTATTCGCTTATGCTTAAAAAAAAAAAAAAAAAAAAAAAAAAAAAAAAATGGAGCCCGCGAGAGATGTCGGAGCTGCCGAGGCACGCAAAGACGAGCAGGCGGAGGAGGGAAAACGAAACAGGAAATGATTACGGCAAATAGACCAAAATAATTTTCCAGGTACTCAAGGGAAGTCATTCTCAGAAGTCAACCCAATGGGTAAAATTAATCATAAGCCGCCATTTTGGGGTGTTGTGATTTAAAAGGTTTAATTCGAAAACAATTCTACTACTCTAGTTACGTGAATGCTATGTGCGTCCGTGGAAAATGTTATGAGAAAATTTCAACTCGCAATGTTTTGTGAAAAATGGTTGTCAATCTAAGCTCCCATTTTCCAAATAAAAACAAAACAAAAATGTACTTATTCTAGTAACGTGAATAGCATAAAAGGTTATCGGCACCTGTGGGAAAATGTTGTGCTCATCCTTTGCCCATCGGGCCATTTCAGGAAAATTGGTGAAACTAGTTTTTGAGAGCTCGCTTTGACGAGGACCATTTTCGTTCCAATTACAATTTCATCAAATCAGCGAGAATTTTTTTAGAAAAAAAATAAAAAATAAAAAGGCTTTGTGAAAATTGACCGATTTGAACACATAGGAAAGTAGCATCTGTAGAAAATTTCAGGACACAAATCTTATTGTGCAATGTTTTGCGAAAATTGGTTTTGACCATCAAGCTAGTTACGTTTTTCATTCCATGTTTTCATAGACTATCAAATTTGCATCGGATGAAAATAAATCTACTTGTCTCGTTACCTTTTGTAATAACATTTTTTAATCACTTATCAGCAACTAGGGAAAATTGCCATCATCTTTTGAACATGCAATTTCATGAAAATTGGTTCACTTTTTTTTTTTTTTTGTTAAGAGCTAGCCTTCACAAGTACCATTTTCGTTCCATTGATCATTTCTTCAAAATCAGCAACACATTCAAATTTTCTGGTAAAAAAAAAATGAATAAATAAACGGGCTGGTGAGGCAAAAGTATCCTCAAAAAGAGACGAGAGGGAGGTTTCAAAACAGGGGCTGGAATGTCGTGTCCGGCCCGCAGCGCCATTTGATAATGAGACGGGTAATAAAACACGCTGGCACCCGAAGGCCTCGCGCACACGCCCACCGTCGACCGACCGTGTCCTCCTCTGCGTTCCCTTTCAGACCTTTGACCGCGCGCACAAAAAAAAAAAAAAAACCCAAAAAAAACAGATTGCTCGCGATGATAATAAACAACATTTCATAGCTCATTTGAAAAGGGAGCATGTTAAAAAGCAATCGGTACGTCGTTAAAGGCATCCATCTTAAATCCGGCTCGTGAATAATTCATTTGGGGACCAGGACGGGATGGATGGTGCAAATATGGCGTCGCAGATATGAATTCTGTCCCTTCTTCGCACGGGCTCCGCCCGCCACGACAAGTGTTGGCCGGCTGCCCCCCCTAAATCAATCATTTCAATATATGGATAAATCACCCGGCCGCTTCTAAAGCGCACGCACATGCCGTAGCTTAATTCACCCGAGCAAAGCGAAAGCGCCGGCCATATTTCAGCCGACATGTGCGCCGCTGTTGTCTAAACAAGCGCTGCGAAAGCCAGGCGGGACGCCGAGGAGGGTCCTGGCTGGAGGTCATGGAAAGCAGTCATAATGCGCGCGCGCACACACACACACACACACACACACACACAAATGTATGTCAGACACACACGTACACACAAGGGAATGAAGGCACTGGCTTGAGGTCATGGAAAGCGGTTGGTTATAAAGCCGCCTTTCAAGCCCGGCAAAAGAAAAGTCGGCATATAAGAGACGGAAAGAAAGGTCGACCAGAGAGAAGGCAGCGTTCCGTCAAGGTGCGACAATCTCGACATGGCCGCCGCGGAAGGCACGGAAAACTGAAAAAATGTCTTGGAAATGTTCAACGGCTTTGACAAAAATGACAAATGCGTACAAACGTCCCCAAATTTGTTGCGTTGAGGAGTTGGCCAAACTGCTCTTCCTTTTCCCGTGCCCTTGGGGCTGGGCGATTACGGAAAAAACGATAACGACGATTATTTCGAAGGAGATGGAAATCACGATGAATAATAATGATTCATTGATAAACACCACTGCACCGTGATCGGTTTTCTTCCCTTATCACGCTTTAAAGGTCGAGAAGCTAAAAATCGAAATCGCGATTAAATATTGATTAATCGTCCACCCTTAGGTGCTGTACCCCTCCAAAACAAAAATTTACAATTACGTCGTAAGTAGTTGTTCATCCTACTCTGTAACAAATTCAGGAAGTTCTTTTTTTGCGGGTTCGACCTTTGCCTAAGTTGAGTGCAAAGATGTTAAGCCGGTTTTACACAACTAAGACAGCTTTAATGTTATCAGGATTTTATCCCGATCTTCGATATCACAACAAGACTTCAAATTCATCAACAACGGCTCAAAATCAACGGCTTGATCTTTGCAACAAATTCAGGTGGTTCAAAATCTTTATGTCCCCCCCCCAAAAAGTTTTGTGAAAGTTGCTTAAGCCGCTCTTGCGTCATCAAGGTAGCTTTTACAAGTACCGGCATCTCATTCGGATCGTTCATCGTTACTATCAAAACTCTACAGTACATTGCCTCTGCAACAATCGAGCTAGCGTTTACGAATTTGAGCATTTTTCCCTTGTCCAAGCCACACACCCCTACAAGGTTTCGTGTAAATCGACGAACCCGTTTTTTTTTCGCACCACTGAGCAAGCTTTGACAATTACTATGGCAATTTTGCTCAGAACTTCTTTAAATTAGAGAAATATCAAAAAAATATATATATGTTAGTTGGAGTCTCTACAATAGTCATTTAGTCCTCTGATTTGTATGAAGATGCTAGCAAGTCGGTACAGTCCAAACAAACTCCAATTCCCATGGAGGGTAGCAAACGATGACACTCGGCGCTCTACAAGCCAACGGCATTTGCTCGTGATTTGCGGTGGATTGTGGGAAGTGTAGTCCTTAATAAACCAAGAAGGCATTTTTGGGCAGCTTCTACCTTGGATTGTTGTGACATTGTGGCTAACCGTTGCATTTGCCATTGGGAAGGGCGACTCCAGAAGCTCCGTTTTCAGCCATGTGGGAGACTGAAGGCTTGGATGCGCTAAAACCGACAAATGTCTTCCGTTCTGCCCCCACCAGGACACTTCTAGGGGGTCCTAAAAACCTACAAAGCCCCTCCTAAGGAATTGCAGTGTCACAATACATCACCGAGAGCCTTTATTTTGTTATTTTGCCTTGAAATTTATCACCCGTCTGCACGAGCATGCGCACATGGAACGACAAGAAGCGAACATGACAAGACCTCCGCAGTGTACAGAAAAGACAAATGGAAGGCCGCTCTCACGCAGGCTGGGTGGGCCGCTTCAGCCGGACGGGGAATTCTGCTTAAACGCTTTGCAACTCACCCGGAAACGCACACTTTCTCCTCACAACAGGCCCAATCTTGGAGAAAGTTTTATGTCATGTTTTGACAAAAAGGGACAGAAAGAGTCACAATAGGTCCAGGTGGTCCGTACCAACCGGTCCCTCCTGCATTCCCCCCCCCCCCGCCCCCCCATTTCTGGATATGCCAGCAGTGCCGTAAGGGGGCAGAACCTGAAACCGTGCAAATGTGATCACAAGAGCCGGCCTTGATTGGGATGGCCGCATATGATTAAAGATAATTGCAAAGGACCGCTTTCCAAATGCTGCGGCGGTTTTGGAGGGTGGGGGTGGGAGTCCAACGGAAGGATTTAAAACCGATTCCCAGGCTTTTTAAACCCGCCCCCCCCTCAAGGAACCAGAGGCAGAAACAAGTGAATTACTAGCGACTAGTTCAGGATGCTCGGAAATGTTAGCGTGTATTTCCCTTGCCCATGCTATACCATTCGAGAAAGTTTTGGGAAGTGTTTTTTGCGTAACAACAACAACAACAAAAAAAGCTACTAGTACTTTAATCTGATGTATTGTTACTATTAGAACTGACTGAAGTTACATCGTCTCTGCGACAAATTCACCAGGTTGACGAAACTTGAGGATCTTCCGTCACCTATGCCCCTAAAGAAAGTTGAATAAAAATCACTTTTGTCGTTTTAGCATAACTGTGCTAGCTTTTAATGACTACCACTATTTTAATGCCCGCCGTTTGTTACGCCGTTTTTGCGTAACCGAGCTAGCTTTTACGGCTACCAGAATTTATTCCAATCTTTCATTCCTATGAAAAAAAAAAATCATTACCCTTAACACGACTGAAGCTACATTGTCTTTGCGAAAAATTCATCAGGCTCACAAAATTTAGCAGGATACCCCCCCCCCCCCATCTATAAAGTTTAGTAAAAAAAAAAAAAAAAAATGTGTGTAACCGCGCTAGCATTTTCGAGTACCGGCATTTCATTCCGATCTTTCGTTACGATGAGAACTATTGCACTTCAAATTAATTAACGACCAAACCGAAAAACGATTCCAAGTCGTTGCCGATGCTGTACCCTTCTGGAAAGTTGGATAGAAAATTGTTTCAGCTATTTTTTGCATAACTGCGCTAGCTTCGATTCCCAGACTTTTCTTCCCAAACGAAAGGAGGCAGAAACAAATCAATTAAAAAGATACATAGAACAGTCAAATATACGCCTACTTCCTGGTAGATAAAGTACGTCGAGGGGGGGTCGGTGGGCGGAAGGGTGGCGTGGGGGCGACCCGAGCCGTCACGCGGGGATGATTGATGGCTCGGTCCCGGCGCTTAAGTCAACAGGGCAGGAGCACGCCTCCAACCCTCCACTCAGCACCTATTTAAAAAAAAAAAAAAAAGGGGGGGGGGGGGTCGACTTCACCTGTGACTTTTTCTTCAATTATCCGATCAAAACGAAAACGGAAAGAAGGAAGCAAAACAGAAGAATCTGGCCCAGAACCAAAAACAGAGATTTGCGAGACAAGCCAAAAAAAAAGAGGAAGTCCAAGCTCCATGTTGGTGTGGTTTGATGGACGGGGTGAGGGGGGCGAGGGGTGGGGCGATCTGGGTAATTCGCTTCCAGGCACAGGTGATCCGGTGGATTGAGGAGGGTTTTTTTTTTTTGGGGGGGGGGCGGATCCGCTTCAGCACTTTCGGACTAAACTCTCGACCCATCTTCCCCTCAATCATGTCATAAAAGAATTCAGGTAAGAGGTGTCAGGCTCTGGAATTTCACAGCATCTCGGGAGGGATGACGAGTCCTCCTGGATGACATTTTCAAGTCGCCGGGCAGAACTTCAAAAAACACGCCCGCACGCAACTTCCATCAAATAGCAGTACAATGACCCGGAAAACTGGATGCTACTTGTGGCATCGTTCTTCTTCCGCAAAACAAAAACAAACACAACAAACAAAAAAAAAACAAAAAAAGCACGCTTCAATTAATAAAACGAATGGTAGCGAAAATTTGTTTTGTTTTCGTCTTTGTCAATTAATATATTACACGAGGAGCCTTTTGGGGTTTATTTTGGTCTTGCTTTATGTCCGTACAATAGAAGGTAGATTAAACGGTCGTTTACTTAATTACACAATACTTAGTGACTTTTTTTTAATATATATTCCATATATATAAAAACAAAAAAAGCTATTACTGAAACTAATAAAAACTAAAACGAAGCATTTAAATAAAAAAATAAAATGCTAATAAAAACTGCTCTAAAAACGAATTAAAACTGATTAAAACAAAAAAAAAAAGAGTCAAGACAAAATAGAAACCAACTATAATGAAAAATTCACGGCGGACGACGAGGCGCTCTTAAGCGGCCGCATTAGCCCGCAGTCATGGTCCACATGCTGGCTGTCAAGTCGGACTTTTAACGTCCCAGCCACACGTGGATGCATTTTTTTTTTTTTTTTTGGGGCGTGTGTGTGTGATTCAATATATTTAAAACATGTTCAAAAAGTGTGCTTTTAATAAGTCCAACTGTGTTTTAATAGTTTTGATGTCTCATTAGCATCGTAGCATTTTTGCCCAAGTCATACATGAACGTCTCATTTTTTTCTTATTGATTTTGTAACAGAAATGTGTCAATTAATTTGTAAATTACAACTAACAAGCACGGCAAAAAAAAAAAAAAAATCAAACATACAACAAAACGCCGGATGATGACAAACAAGACGATATAACAAAAAAAGGACGGATGTCTTGATCGTCCTTCCTTGATCATTTGAACCAATCACACACAACCCCCGCATCCGCCCCCCCCAACTCCATCAGCTCGCTCGCTGCCACCAGACAGCCTTGTGGATCGGGTGCCTCCCAGCTGCATCCAGGCCCGTCCTGATTGCGCCTGATTTGGGTTAAGTGATTAGTGCCCCACTGCGGTTTAGGCAGGGATGCTCCCACGGGCTGGAAACTACACGGGAGGGGGAGACCGCTTGAAAAACACGCGCTCGGTTTTAAGTGAGAGTCATTGACAAACTCACGGGAGGATTCGGACTCTCAGATAAAAGGCTGGACCTCAACATTTTGGAGTTCTACTGCCCAACTCATCTTTGGTCCATTTATCTTTAAGTAGAGACGTTTTCAAAACAACTTTCTGAAATTACAATTTCTTCCACACCCCCCCCCAAAATTTTTTTTTTTATAATATGATTTTAAAAACAATGAAATAACACCTTTATGTTTTGAAATTTAAATCTATTTAAAAAAAAAAAAGGAAACTGTGTATAAAGGGAACATGTACAGTACTTCTGAAACTAACATCGAACATAAAAAAAAAAAAGAAATGCAAATACCACAGCAAAACAATAAAAACAACAACACAGTATGAATGGCTGAAAGCAATGTTGACCCAAAAAGTCCAAGTCAACGTGAAATATAGAGGCTTGAGTTGTGGTTTGAATGCTGCAGCATCCAGGGACCTGAGCTGCATTCGGAAATCCTTTTAAATTTCAGTTCTGGATGGCTTGCTATTCATAATGCCTTCAGTTTCCACGTCCCCCTTCGCCCCCTACCTTCAACTCACTTGTGACTCAGAAGTAATGAAATACAAATTGCAATGTGGTCCCTTCAGCGTTTCAGTTTTTTGGATACTCTAGCGTAACACTAATAATGACCCCCCCCAAAACAATCCTTAGTCTCCCTCAAATCAAATTTTGCATGAAGTCCAGACATCGATTTTAGGCCTCGAGCTTCCCCCTCTGAAAAAAAAAAAAAAAAAAAAAAAAAAAAAAAAAAAAAAACTTTAATCGGAGTTTGAAAGGAACATGGCGGCGCACACGAGAACCACATCATAGCGGCGGGGTGCCAAAAACGACATGGTAATCTCAAACACACCAACTCTGTCGTGAGAAGAATCAAGCGCACACCTGCGCCGCCGACTCCTTCCACATGGAAGGGATCATTACGCAAGTGCGACCATGAATTCTAATCATGCCGCGGAGTCTTCAAAAACAAGAGGTAGGAATCAGTGAGGGATGGGGGGAGGGCTTTATTTCGGATGGTGCAACGCAATTACCGTACATTACAGATGTCGAGAGGAAGCGAAGTGACCATAAACAACCAACTTTAGCTTCCTGCTTTCATAACCGCGTCATACAGCAGATTGCTGAAAGAAACGGCACGCCCCCGCCTCCCCAAAAATAAATCACCCAGTGTGATATTTCTATTTCCATACCCTGTGGCGCCTTGCTTGGTGAGTTGAATTGTTTTGGGATCAGAGCTGTCATTTTCATTTTTTTTTTTTTTAATAGAATCGATCATTCTATCGATTAATCGAACAAAAAATTATATTGCATTTAGATGCATTGCAAAATATTCCCCCCCCCGATTACGTATTATGAACCGATTGTTATTGTTTATTTGGTATTGATCAGTGATGAAACTAGGGCTGAAACTAATGATGATTTTAATAATTGATTAATCGATAAATCGGATAAAAAGCATGTCTCAATTTATATCTCTTGATTCAAAATCAGGACATTGTTTTCAAATTGACAGTGCAGAATATGCACAGCCAAATTAATTACAATTCAATTACTGCTTTTGTCCACAATATGGACAGAAATGTTGATCATTGTTTTCAAAAGTAAGAGTATAAATAAATATCACGTTTCCCGATTCGATGCCCCGTCCGCCAACTGGAAGAGAAACCTGCCATTGAAGAAATATAGCGTACGAGGTTGTATCGCTTGAGAAAACAAAACAAAAAAAAGTCATTTTCAGAGACAAAAGTTTAAAAAAAAAAAAAAAAAGAAAAAAAAATATGGAAATTTTTTTGTGGGGGCGGAGGGAGAAGACCACCCCCCTTTGAGGAACTCAGATTTTTCCTTGAAAAGAAATTCATTTCCTGAAGAAATAAAGTTGGATTTGTGGCGAATGAAAAATGAAAAAAAAAAAAAAAAAAAAAACGTTCTGAGAGACGTACAACATGATTCCAGTTGTGCGTGCTGTTGCAGTGTTTATCCAAACTCGAAGACAAGACGAGGAGAAGCGTGTCGGATTCATTGACAGACGAGATGGGCCGCATACACACAAAAGCTTCCCGGGCCCAATTACGCAGACCAGAGAACATGGTGTGAACTTCTCGAGGACGCAAATTGCTCTGCTTTTAATTATGCAGCACGCCAGTTGGACACTTCTCCTGGAATGCGGCGAGCGCAAAGATTCTTCAGTAGCAACCAATGGCAGATGTTCGCCACGCATGAGAGCACTTTAAAAAGTTGCAAAGCACTCACTCCGGCGGAAAGGGATGGCGGCATTTTGACAGAAGGGCGGATGGACAAGAACGATTGAAAAAGCCGAACTTTGCCGATAACGTTGTGGAAATGTTCGGCTCGCCATGCTACACAATCAGCTAAAGGAAACTAAAAAACAACATGTTTTGGACCGTATCCCTCAAACACATATTAACCCCCCCAAAAACATTTTGTTTTAAAAAAAATGTCTTAAAAAGACAAATACGACGTTTATTTTGTCCCTTGAAAAAAAATACAGCTGCTTTTTCTAAAGAAAAATACTTTTTTTGTGAACAAACTCTTGGAAATTTAACTAGAAAAAAAAAATGAATGAAAAAAAGACATTCACAAGAAATAACTTTTCTAAGACTACAAATTTTTCCGAACTAAAAATATTTTTCCCCAAAAAGGAAAAAAACATTTTTTCCCCCCGCACCCAAAAACAATCCTCATTAAAACAATCGAACTTTTACCTAAAAAGCTCTCATGAAAAAAAAAAAGAATTCTGACCATTTCTTTGAAAAATTGACTTAAATTTCCCGTCCCGAAAAATACAACTTTTTCCTCACGAGATGACACTTTTTTCTAAAACTGACTTTTTCCCTAAATAACCCCCCCCCAAAATGTCATTTTCCCCCTAAAAAAGTACTTTTGTCTATTAAAACGTTTTTTCCTCAAGGCAAAAAAAAAATAAAATCGGACTTTACTCAAATAAACATTTTGTTCTCGCAGCGCAGCGCAGACGTTCACCGAGGCCAAACATTTGCGTCCTTGCAGGCGGCGACAATGTCTTCACTGAGTTTTCACGATGACAGTAAAAACGACCTCCGCTCAAATTGAATCAATGGGTTGATCGGTGTTTCATTTGTGCTCCTAACTTACAAACAAACGGTGCCGTTGCAAATGAAAGCTACAAGACTGGGTCACGCATCAATGAGCACAGTTGTCCAAAGACGGCGAAAGGACAGAGAAAACATCAACTGAAAGGGGGGGGGGGCACCCTCGGACCACCAGGGTTATCCCTCCCCCCCATTTATGTTTGTCTAAACTTTCACGGTGTGGCTCGGGTCCTCCAGGACCATCGTTCAACCTCGTGTTTTTCCCTCCTTCGCACCCAAAAGACAACATGTAGCGGAAGTAGCGCACATGACGGAGGAAAACGCAAGCAAGGCGGGGTCACCGGGTGGCAACAACATTCGGGCCTGCTTCACTCGCTAATCCAGATGACGTAGACATATAGAAAGGTTGGATTGTGGGGAGGAGTCAGATTTGGAGAAGGCAAAAAGTTGTTTTTGTTGGTCCGAAAAAAAGGCTTTTTGGAGGGGACTTTTTTTTTTTTTTTTAATTTTTAAAATTTTCGATTTTTATTTCCAAACAAAAATATATTTGTTACTGAAAAAAGTCACATTTTTGAAAAAAAGAGGTTTTTCCTTAAAAGGGGAAAATGGAGAAAATTAGTTTTTGATTTTCTAAGAAAAAAAACCCCAATCATTTCCTGAAAAAAAAACAATTGCATTTTTGTTCATGCAAAGAAACTTTTTTTTTTTTTTCCAAAGAAGAAAAAAATGTGTTAGCGTCCCCCCCTTGGGGATTTGGTGGCGAATATCCACGGTGACGTCACCAAACCGAAGACATCCATGACAGACTGTGTGTCATCCCCACAAACGCCCCTTTTCAGACACACTTCTGCTTTGACAGGGAAGCCCGAGCAGGATTTTCAAAAGGAGGGAGGGGGGATCGAGGGGGGGGGGTCTATTTTTTGTTCCTGGCTGTGGAAAATGGCGGTGAGTTTTATGATCCATGTTCCCCGTCCTCCTGTAAAAGTCACACGGGCCGTCTTCCAGCGTTACGGCATCATCGGCCCCACGCCGGCCAATCACAACACTGGAGTGTGTGCAGAAGAAGTGTGTGTGTGTGTGTGTGTGGGGGGGGGTGAAGGAACGGAAATACCTGCGGGTCTATTTTCTACATATACATCATGAGAGGTAGACCTATTTCCCATGAGCCGGTCTTTAAGACCCAGCAGCCAGGAGGGCTTGTCGTCAGCCAATCCAACCTGGCAATCTCCCAAAGTCGTCCTCGGGCACTTTGTTTTGCAGGGACGAGGGCGGTCCTTGGACGCCGACCAACAAAAGATGCATCGCCGCGCGGGACCCACCGCACGCCAGTGGGGCGCGGCGGGGCGGGTGAATGGCCACGGTTTTGTAATTCCATATTATGGCAGGAAGGCGGGCAGGCTCGCCTGCCTTTCCCCGTAATTGTGATTGTCAACCTCTCTATTGGATTATGTTAAGGAGTAGGGGAAGAGGCGAAGGTGGGGGTGGGGGGTGGGGGCGGCAGGGTGGGGGGGTTGGCGTATGAGAGCGCGAGGAAACAGCAGGCTAGCTGGTCCTGTGAGGTCCGATGAAGACGCGGCGCGTGCCACATTGCGTTAGCGCACAACAAGGTCTGAGGCGAGGCAGGCCCACCGCTCGGCACGACCGGGACGGACGGGAGCGTAGCAAAATCAAAACACAATGCATCTACACGTGACAAGAGTCAGACTTGAGTCCGTTGCACAACAAGCGACTCAAATGGACAATCACAAAAAAAAACAAAAAAAAAAAACCCAGCAAAAAAAAATGTCCTGACTCCTCCCCCTTTCCGTAACACTACATGTTGCAGATCAAAGCAGTAACTAAATCAGAACACCGGGGAACACAATTTTTGTTGAGTTAGATCTGGAAGCTGTTTTTAGCTCATTGTTGGTTTTTAGAAAATTTTTTGTATCCTCTTTTCCTTCAAAAAAAAAAAAAAAAAAAATGACATAAATGTGTATGTATGTAAATAAAACACAAAGATGAAGCTTTGAAAACTAAAAGAACAGCATAAAACCAAATAGAACTTACAATGTTAAGAGAAAAGCCGGAGCAGTATTCCTTTTAATTGCTACTATGCTAGCTTTCTCTTGACAAATATTGATAGGGCTGACCTATTGGGAGCCGCACACGCCTCTCACCACACTGCAGTCACAAGAGCTGAATAAGATTGGACTAATCTACAGCTACGTGGCAACTAATCAGTGGACCTTTGCTTACCAGGAGGGTAAGCTGTGGAGAAAAACTAAAACTTTTCATATTTTAATATAAATCTGATTGACTGATTGAAAATGGTGAAGAAAGAAGGAGGAAACAGACTTGCTTTGGAAAATACTTTGTGTCCGCGGAACCCACTTTTATACAAAAACGACATAGGGCGCGAGGTTGGTTTTTATTTATTTCCTTGCTCATCGGTGAGTGCGCTTGATTCCGTTCCGAGTCAAAGTTCACCGCATCGGGACTTGGGCGACGCCCTCTCCCACACGCAAAGATTGTTGGTCATAAATTTTGAACAACATTCAAGATTGCTTCTGGACAAATCCATTCTTAACACACCTCAGACAGAAGGATAATCGTATAAGATAATAGGGATGTAACGATTCACTCAAGCCCCGATTCGATTCGATTTTCAGCTCAGGATTTTTGATTTGATTTATTTGTCTATCTATTTTTTTTAATTGCTACCATGCTCGTCTCTGCGCAGTAGTGTGGTTCTGCCGCCATCCACAAACGCAAAAAAAAAAACATTTCAAGACATCATTTTCAAAATGAATTTAATCAACTCCATTTTTCAAATGATCCAATCGATGAATCGAGTTCAATCGATTTCAAACCGATCTTCGACTAATGGCTGCATCCCTACAAGATAATCTTGTGAGACAAAAAGGTAGTCATCTGTTTGACGTCCTTGGTCGGCAAGGGGCAAAATCGGGACAAAAAAAAAAACAGCCCGATTGTCTTCGATTTTCGATTCCCGGCGGACCCGCAGAGAGCGTGCTCCGGCCCTAATGCGGTGCAGATGTCGCGCCGCTCTCTGAAGTCGCACTTGTATTGAAGGCGCTTCTGCTTTCTTACCTCTCTCCCTGGGCTTCTACGGGGCGAGTGGATGTTTACAGACAGAGAGAACTGTATCTGTTTATCTCCGACTATGGGGAACCGCGGCGCAAAACACTTTGATCAAGGCGCAGGCGGTTTACATGACCGGAATTGTTAGTCGTTTTGTAAACCGGGGGGCCGAGGCGGTGCTAATGGATAAAGGAAAGGTGCAAGATAGGGGCGTCAGATAGGAGGGGCCGAAGCGAGGGGGGGGGGGGGGGATTTGCCTGCTGGGTATTATGTACATGGAAGGCTGCTTATAAAATTGTCCGTGCATTACGTGGGCCTAATGCGGGCTTTATCTGCAGTTGTGATCGGACCCACAGCAGAGCTGCCGCTAAGCCTTGCGAACCGAGATCACAACCATCCCAGGTACGGCTGAAGGTACGCCGCCGACAATATCCGACAAGCACTTTTCCTCTCCGAGCCCCCGTCGCCCGAACCCCCCTCCCTCACTTAGCCCGAGAACCCCCTCCCTCCCACCTCCCCGCCCTGCCTTTTCCTGGCTCCGTTGCTCCAGGAGATGGTATCGTTTCTCCAGCAGACTTTAGATTTCTTGGGTGACTTCAAAGCGCGTTGGGCTAAGTGTTTAGAGGAATGCGATGGAAACAGGAAAATAATGTTCCGATTTCTGTAAACTTTGCGGCATCTGCTTCTGCTTAGCGCCGGTACGCCATCATGAAGGGGGGGGGGGGGGGGTGGGGGGGGGGGTGGGTGGGAGTGTCTCAGTCGGGACTTTATTCGGGATACATGTTCTCGGTGGGTATGAAAACGATATTAACGAAGCTTTGCCATGGATTTCAGTCACCTTGTCAGATTATTTATATGGATGAATCAAACGGGGGGGAAAAAAAAAATCCAATTGAGGTTTGTGTAACCAGCTCACTAGAAAAAGATGAATCCTTACAAAAACCTGATTTATTTTTTTTTTTTTCATGGTCACACGGCATTTGATTCAAACATTGAAAAATGTTGGAGAATAAAATCGGAATGTTTATGAGAAAACAAAGAAACCTCGGCCAATCACAACAACGCTCTGACTAACAGGAAAGTAGTCATTTGCGTGAAGGAAATATCGCCGACGTTTAAGCGAGCGCCCGGTGTCTGTCCATGGGCCATTTTGTTCCTGGTCCGCACAGATACATTTAGAAAAAAAAACACAAAAAAAAAACATGGCTACTTTTTGAGGTGGGACTTGTTGAGAAAACAGGGGTGCCCAAGTCCCGTCCTGGAGAGCCCCTATCCAGCCCGTTTTTGATGAACAGGCTGAATAGGGGCTCCCCGGGACCGGACCCCTTGATGTAAAACAACCACTGATAAGCAATTTTTGGGTCGTGGGCTCCAATATTTGGACGTTTTTGCTATTTGTGGTGGGTCTTGGTCCCTAACCCCAAGAATAGTGGTATTTCATACAAATTGGAATAGTATTCTAAAAAAAATTGCGGGAAAAAAAAAAAAAAAAACGACTGTATGGGTGGGATGTGGGTTAAGGATTTAGGGATGGAAGGGGTGGGGTGGGGTGGGGGGGTTGTAAGGGGACGGATAGAGGAAGCGAGTTAGCCTCGGATGGGCGAGAGTGAAACCCGAGCATGATTGAGTTAGTAGTGGGAAAGGAGACGGGAGCCCCCGGCCGGGCCTGCCAGTCGGATGGCCAAGTTGTGTATACACGCCCGCCTCTTGTCATGCCGGCCCGTTAGCGTGGCGCGATGGTGATGGAGTTATCTGGCCCGCGCCTGAAAAGGCCTTGTCATCTTGTTGTATACACAAGAGCAGCCAGCATTAGTCTGTGTGTACGCTTGCGCGGTGCCAGCGACATTACTCACCGGCCTTTTGGGACCCTTCCACTGGTTCCTTTTTGGTGGAAATGTACTCATTGCATCCTCTCCATTCTACCCGAGATGAAGGTTATACAAACATGGGTTGGAAAATGAGGTCTTGGCAGGCAAAGCTATGACCTTTCCCGTCTGATTCATTCTGGCCTCGGGGATCTGACGCGGCCAATAAAAAGGTGATAGCGAAGTTTCGGGCCTTGAGATACTAGTGACATGACCTGACTGCGTTTTTCAAGGTGATTTCAGATTATTTTTATTTTATTTTTTTTTTTTTTTGCGTTGACTCGCAAGCAAAAATTGGAGAGATTAGTGGTGTAGGCGGCAGGGAACTCAACTTATGGCGATTATGGGCGCCAATATTGGACATTTTGACGAATGTCGGCCGCTCGGTGGGCAGCAGGCCTACGTGTAAGGTTGCAAGTTAAGTTTGAAATGATATTCCCTTTTGGCATCAGAGTTTGGGGGGTATTTAGGGGTTAAACTAAGGTGATCACCATTTTTATAAGGGGCGTTGACTATTTGCAAATACTGCAATACTTTACCAGTGAATAGTGAGGGTTTACTGCATTTAGTCAACCCAAACATATTTTTTTTTCCTCAAGGATACGTTCCCAGCAGGCCCACTAGTTGAAACACGGCATTCTGATTCATGTTGCGTTTGTGGAATATAAATTAAGCAGCAAAATGCACTCGTTTTTAGCCATCTCTGGCCATTCACAACGAGCAATCGCGGCTGACCTGTTTTCTGAATCTGAGCTGTGATTGGTCGTTGTGAGCAGTTGTGATGTCATTTTCGGTCAACAGAAGTGACAAAATGGCCGCCCCGCCCCCCCCCCCAGATATGGATAAAAATGAGTGGATTAACATTTATTCCACAAATGCAATATTTATCAGAATGCTTCAACTAGTGGGCTTGCATAGAACATATTCTTTTTTAAAAAAAAGTTTGGGTTTGCCTTCCCCATTAAGTCGTTTTTTCTTTTTAATTGAACTCACCAGGGAAACATATTCTCAAACCTGTCTCAAGATTGATAGACACATCAAAACTTCTGTTTATTTCAACTAAACCCTACATGCGAAATAAATTGGAACACACTGTATACGCTGCAATTCCTTGTATTGTTTCAGACAGATTGACAAGGGGGGTGGGGGTGGGGGGAGGGGAACATTCTGGAAGAAATCAGTCCAACATCAGTCCAAAGCCAATAAAGACACAAAAGTGGCTTTACAGACAGAAGCCCTAAACATTTAATCCTCCGTGAAAACGGCGAAAGGAAAAATCCGTCCTAAATCATTTTGAGGCTGCGAAAAGAAAAACAAGCCTTGGCAACGGCACCTTGCGCTTTTCTCTCCGCTTCATTGTTTGGTTGTATATTTTCCCCGTGTTCCAGCGGCCCGGCCAAAATATCACACAAGTCAGGTCCCGCTGCTCATCTTGCGTCCAGCGCCGCAATAAAAAGAAAAGAAAAAAAAAAAACAGTCTGCCAAGTTCACCAAGAAACGTCTTCAGCTATTTTACGACGTCCAAGCTGGAAGAGCGAAAAGGTGCCTCCAGATGGCTTCCCAACAGACCTAAACAGAAAACACGCAAAAAAGTAGGGGAAAAAAAAAAATGCGGGCTTTGCGAGATTCTTGCCGAAAATTCGGAGACGTTTGCATGTTTGGATTCAGCCGCGTAGTAAAATGTTTGGTTAGTAATGATGCCTGAAACTAGCGAGGCTTGTTTCTCAGCAGGGAAAAATGATTCCAACTTGGAATCTTGGTTGGGATTCAACCTGTGCGCCAGCTGTTTTACGAAAAAAAAAAAAATACATTTCAATGTATTTGCAAATATTAGGGCTGTCAAAGTTAAAGCATTAACTATGGAGATTAATTTTAACTTTATAACGCCCCTCAAAAAATTAACTCAGTTAACTCAGTTTTATTCATTAGCAGCTGATCTCTGCTCACTGTGCAACCAAACTTAGAGGAGAGCGACTGTCGCAAAGACGGACTTCTACGTCGTTTTACTTGAGAAAGTTGCTCGACGGCTCATTGGAGAAATCCAAAATAATTTGCACGCTTTGAAAAATTACAACGATAACAAAATAGCAATAGTATAACAAGTGAAAGCAATGAATTACTGTATAACACAAAATACTACATACAATAGACACCGCAAAACAGCAGGAAACCTTCAGTCTCACGTCGGATCAAAAGCTGGAAAAGAATCATATCGGAGGATCAAAGAAAGCTATTAGAACAGTCTTTAACTCAAAATATAACTTAAATTTATTTCCATATTGATTCCAAGATGTTACTGAAGTAAATATCGGTTCCAAGCTTTGTAAAAAAAATGGAGTTAGAAAATTATGATTAATCGCGATTAATTATGGAAAATTTTGCGATTAATTCATTGAAAATTTTTAATCATTTGACAGCACTAGCAAATATGTTTCAACGTACTTGCAGGCTAAATGCTAACAACTTTTTTTAGCATTTGGTTTACGTTTAAAACATATTTGCCAGTCCAAAATGTTTACTCCACATTTCCACGCTTCCCTGAGAATCGAATGAGAACAAATTCGACATATCACGTTGGGTTGTTAGGTTCCCAACTTGACAGAGTCACGGCAAACGATGCACAAGCGCGCCTCGTTCTGGGTTGCTATCGTCGTACGGGCAAGCTAAGCGAGAGAGCGAAGCTCAACGATTCGTGCGCGTTCATGTCCTTCTTTGGGGGGCTTCTGGAAAATCGGGTCGGTTTCGGTCATCCTGCATTTGGGGGTGAGCGCCAAAGCGGAGCTGGCGGGCTTGACTAAGCTCATTTCCCCGCTCTTTCCCAAAAGATTAGTGCGGCAGGACCGGCAGATGAGGACAAATGCATGTGAAAGAGGGGGCAGAAGTGTGTGTGTGTGTGTGGGGGGGGGGGGGGGGTGTAAACAAATTAGGGGCCACATGAACATCAGACGAGGAGGAAGTGGCCAAGAATGCAATGATTCCGTCATTTTAGAGTAATACCGTGTAGCGATAATGGCTAAATGTTGAACATAATAAACAAGACGAACGTTTAACAAGGCCACAGCGAATCTGTAAATAAACCTCCAAGAAAACGTAGCAGCAACATTTTGGGAAGAATATACACTTTTTTTTTTGTTACATTACGACTTGTTTGTTACGGCGAGTGGAGTGGTCGAAACCACAGATTGACTCTTTTTTTCTTCAAAATCTTATCTAATATTTTTCATTAATTAATGTTTTTTTTTTCCAGGCAACTCTCCTTTTTTGTGGCATTTCAGTTTATTGAAGAATTTTGCGGGTTAAAAAAAAGAACAAACACCACTTTTTTTCTTGTAATATTACAACTTTTTTCTCGTAACAACAAATATTTTTTATACAACAGTACTTTTTTTTTTATGCAGAGGAACTACCACTATTCTCCTAAACTACAACTTGTAGGTTTTTGTTGTTTTTTTAAGAATGGTCCCAAATTATGAGAAAAAACAACACAACGTCATTCTCCACTAAAATAAATACTTTCTTGTAACATTATATTTTATTCTGGAAAAAAATATATTTTCTTGTAACTAAGTAATTCTTGCAATGTTACAGTAGTTTTTTTCTTTCTTTCTTTTTTTTTTTTTTTTTTAATGAAACAACCCAACTTTATTTCATCGGGAAAAAAAATGCAAATTTTTCCTTTTTTTTTTTCCCCTCACGATATTCCGACTATATTCAAGTACAACGTTTTTCTTGTAGCATTAGTGGCGATTCTCCTAAACGATGACTTTTTCTCCGGTGACTTTGCAACCAGGTTTTGTAAAAACACAGAGTGAAGAGGATTCCCATATATTGCGGACATCCCCTAACGGTCATCCTGTGCGGATTTTGACAGCTGCTAATCTTTTCTGGCGAAGCCTCGCTAAGTAAACAACAATTTCACGGCCACTTGGACTCAGGTTGTGTCGGCTTCTAATTGGTGGCAGGGACAGTGTGCCGGTCATTCGCGGAGAGCCGGGTTGCGAAGACGCGTCGGGGACGAGGCTTTGTCGGGCAACGTTGAGCGGTGTGAACGGCGTGCTGCAGACTCTCGGCATTCTTTGCTACAATTTGCTCTAATTAGCATCAACTGCGGGCACATCCATCATGCTCCTCAAGAAACATAAACAAAGTGTCAGCTCTAGCGTAACAAACAGGTCGCCCGGCTACTTAGTGCAAATTATTCTTACATAAAAACTCAAGCGAGTCCTCAAGCAAAAACACAGAACCCCCGCCGCCCCCCCCCCCCCAACCACTCACCCCCACCCCGCTTCCCCCTGCAGGCCATCTGGGGGAATGGAGCGCAAATGAAATTGAAGACATGTGTTGGAGTCTCCAGAGTATAAGTTGTCATGAAGTAGGGATGAGTTTTGGTTTCACTAACGAAAACGATGCCCGATTAGCCGTGGTTGCACAAATGACCGGCGAGAATAGGATGAAAATAACACTGGTCAACAGCAAAATTTAAATATGGCTTTATCTGTCCCGAAATGTATTTTGGATTTGAAAAATGTCTTCAGTATTGTTTTTTTGTAGCACATCAAGTTTTTGAGATATATTCATTTTCGGTTTTGAAGTTTGAGCTACAAAAGCTTGCGCCATACGAATCTTACCGCGTCTTGTCATTTATAGTTATGACGTTTCCGAAAAGAATGCAATATGACATTCTTTGCATCAATTTAAAATTCATTCCCACAAACAAACTTTTTTGTAACATTACAAATGAAAACTTACAATTCATAGAAAGCGTTGAATAGAATGAGAGAAAGAGAGAAGAAAGCGAGAAAGAGAGGAATCACTGTTACTAGGCAGAATTTGGGAGGGCGTCCTCCTTGATGATGTGCAGTGAGAAATTTCTCACTAATTATCGAGGCAAGTTTGTTGTTAGAGCACAGGCGGCCAAACTCACTCACCTCAGCCCAGAAACAACTGCGGACAATCACAATGACAACCCAAGGTGTTCAAAATTAACAATAATAACACACACACAAAAGTAGAAGTGTGACGCCCCAGACAAACTCCTTGAATGTTTCAATGTTTTGGGATATCATACCAATGAAATTTCTGCCCTAAAATTTTTTCCATTTTTCCACACGGCCTGACGTTACAACCGCCGGACGCACGGACGGCCATAACTCACGGCGAGTCACTCGACAGTCATTAACTGACACCCACGTCACTCACCAGACGATGCCCGGCCCTTTCGAAGACATACACACTCCAAAGCCACAGACACTCGTGTAGAACGCAAGGATGATGACCACAAATGGACAGAAACAATACCAGGACCTCACGTGCACGTTATATTTAACGATGCAAAATCCATTTTTTTTTAATCGGATTGCTTGATTTAACTGATGGGATCATTGGTAGAATATTCGATTCTATAAAAAGGATTCCATTGCTGAATCCGATTCTCTACCTCACCGTTTTCAATTTGGTAACGCAACCGTCCAGGAACGAGAACATCATTTATATTTTCCTGCGTACGTTATACCGAATTTGCTGCCACAAATGAGCATTTTGTGTGCACGTTATGTATAATCTCAGGCTACAATTGAATTCCCCACGCCCATTGTCATATCATGTCTGAAACTCCCTCTACAAATCACCGTCTTAGACAAAATCCTCGTCGAGAGTTCCACGTGCGGTTTGACGATGAGTCAAGCCGAGGCGTTATTCCAATCAAGAGAATATACCCCCCCCCCCCAAAAAAAAAAAAAAAAACTTACGATGATGTCAATGTGTTGGTTCATTATGGATTCTTGTCAGGAGGCCAATATTTGATTCACTTTCATGCGAAAAAAAAAAAAAAATGCCCCCAAAAAAGTTCCTCCCCCGATGTTCCCACAAATCTCAGTTGGACTTTACCGAGCTCTTTTTCCACCCCGTTTCTCCGCTGAGGGGTATCGCTCACAAGCCGTTAAGCACCCCAACGGACCAGACTGTCACTCAAAAAGTCACACTCAGCCAAAGCTGCGCAATCACAAAATGTACACGCAAACATTTTGCTTTTTAGACCCTCTTGTGGTCTTAAAAGGGGCGACTTCCATGTAAAAGTGGACATTTTGTCATCCACAGGTTATGAATGCAATATAGTTAGAATTACGCATAAAATTCAATCTTGCTTTTTTTTTTTTTTTTTTTCTTCACTGAAAAAAACTATATATGTCTATTAATCATATTTTTTTCTTAACTTAAATTTAAATTTGGGAAGGTTTTGCCAAGTCTTGAATATCTATGTACTGTTCCTCTAATTCCAAGTTCCTGATTGTAAAACGGCCACAAGAGGGCAGCCACCGTCGCGAGTACGATACCTTGAAATAAGGCCGGGTATCGGTATTCGTCCGTCCGTAGTAAAAAGTCTTTTATTTTTTTATTTAAAATGTTTGGGAGAGGATTTACACTAAACTGCATTTTATGAAAATGTATATTTTTTGTAGCTTTGTTTAAAACAAAAAATGGTTTACTGCAAATCAAATTCTAGAAACACAAGTACAAAGAATCAAATGTAATGTTATTTAACACATTTTTTTTTTGCCCATTTCCCAATATTATAATTTTTTAAAAATTTATTTCATCTTTTTACTATAACTTCAATTAAAATTAAATCAATGTAGTAAAACAAATACAATTTAATGATACAAATATACCGGTATAAAGGTACAATTTTATGTCAACATCAATCTAATCAACACGTTACCAGGAAGAATATCGCAGGACAGAATTTTTTTTTTCTAATTATATTTCATTATTAAATAAAAATGAATAAAAAAATAATTTATTTCCATTTAGAGATTTTTTTTTCTTTTTTTTTTTTTTTTACAGGATTGTAAATGTAATTGGTTCATGCATTTTAAAATCTATTTAAATGATGCATATTGTTTGAATCAGCGTTTGTGACAAACATTTCTAATGTCTACGGTCAAAATTAACTTGTGTCCGAGACGCTTGCTTTTCATATTTTGCCACTCATAGTCATATTTAACATGTTTTATCTGCCCCCACATGACTGCAAAATAATCCGTCCAGTAAAGTCCAGTAAATCACTCCCTCTGCTGACTGATTGAAAAAACTGAACAAAAAACAAAAACAAAAAAAAGAAAGCGATGCTGCTCATCTGGCACAAGTTTCACAGGCCCGAATCGTCAAAAGAAACAAAGCAAAAATCGCCTCCCCCTTGGCTGGACGGCGGGTACCCCCTCCGTCCCGCCTCCCCCTTCGGAACCGACCAGGATGTTTGGGTTAGAAAATGACTGCTGCTGCTGCTGCTCCCTCGGCCCGCTTTCGCTAATTGGCCCAAGGGTAATTACCTTGTCTCCTCTCCACTTAAGTACAAATAGGAGCTGCAGTGTTATTGTATCGGGTGGGCCAAAAATTCGCATGACTAATAGTCAGGACCAAGGCAATAACAACCAAGACAGCGACCAATTATACACCTTAACGAGAAAGTCAAGAAAATGACAAAAATCTCAAGTGTGATCCGTTTCATTCCCCTCAAAAAAGTGTGTTGGAAATCCGCTAACTAGTTTTAAAACTACTAAGAGTGAAAACGTCCCGGGGGGAGGTACGGAAATGAAATTCTTCCTTTGTGGACAAATACAAGACTCTCATTTGCTGACTCCCACGTCACCCACCAGGCCAGGCCTTACCTTTTAAAGCCACACACACTCAAAGTCACAGATGTTATAGTGTGGAACGTGAGGACCCTGAATGGACAAATAAAATCACTGCAACTCACATGCACATTTTGTTGCAAAATCAATTCGAATCCAATTAATTGATGGATAATCACGATTCTAAAAATAGTCAATGCAGTCCGAATCGATGCCACAATCGGATGTTCCCAAAACACTTTATCAACTAAAGAAGTTCGATACCAAATTTTGTCAGACCGAATCAGTACGAGTATTCACCCTTTGAATTCTCGCAAATGCCGAGTACCGATACGTTGAGTACTATTGACATACAAAATTTCATTGACGTAACGACAAAACATTGTGAACAAAACCTCTTTCTTTCTGACGCAGATGATGATTCGCCGATGTGTCAAACTGCCACAGAATAACGTCAACTACTGCTGGGGAGGATTTATTCTACGTCAGATTTGATTTGCCAGTATCGGTGGCTGGTATCGGCAGCCTCTACGAGTACCGATACCTAAAAATAAAGTCGTATCGGCCCGATACCCGCTGTCAGTAAAAATGAGGGTTCACTGTAACGCGCAAGCTGCATTTAAAGCCAAGCGTGTCATTTTTCATCTGTTTTGGGAATGAATCTTCGCAGACTTCAGACTTTCCCCTTGGGTGACGTACATCAGACCGTAACGCTTCGCGAAGCGTTATGAAAGCCACCCGAGGGTCCGGCGAAGACCAGAACACCAACGCAAGCCCTCCGAGGGTTTCGTCTTGTGTGGCGAGAGCAAAGACATCGCAAAAAAACAAAAGAAAAAAAAAAATCGTTCGGCCACAGATCCTGTTTCTGGATGTTGCTATGGAAACAATGGTACGTTTTCTTATCGTAAAAGCCGGTGATTACAGACCGCTTACAACTTAACCTTCCTCCGACCCGCTCGCACTGGACCGGCTTCAAAGGCCGCAGAACCGGCTCGTGTGTGGTCTTGGTTCCACTCGGCGTGAACGCTTGGTAGGGAACGCAGCGAGCGAGCGAGCGCCGGTTGAGTCACCGCTTGGACGTCGCTGTGAGGAGTTTTAAAGAAGCGGCGTTCTGGAATGGTTCAGGACGGGGGTGGGGGGGGGTGCTTGGAAGTTTCTCAGAATAAATGTCTGCAGCGGGGCTAATATTTATTCTTTTTTTTTTTTTTTACATTTCCATTGACATTTGTGGCAAACAGATGTTGGAGCGACTCCTCGCATTTTGAACGGCACGTCAGGGGTGTTGAAAGAAGCCGTGCGGCGCATCAGAAAAACGATCCATCTCCGAGTTACCCTAAAACCCAACATCATCATCATCATCATCATCATCGAATTTACCGCTCAGGGCGCTACTGGGACCAGCGGAAACGCTTAGCGCAATATATCACCGCTCCCGTAATTATATTCGTGACATATTTGGATCACATGCGCCTCTAAGGGCAAAAACATTTGAATCCTCATTAAATAGCTATGCAGCAGATGGCTGCCAATATTTGACGAGGGGGGGGGGGGGTATTTTGTACGACAAGTCGCAGATGTTTCGAACCTCAACGAGAGAAATTAAAACCAAAATTATCATTTGTGCTTGAGTTTATATTTAACGCATGGGAGAAGAATCCATCTTCGGGCGTGTAACGCTTTTTATCCTAAAAGTGAACTTCTTGAGTCAAAGTGTTTATAAACTGAACAAATCATTCTGTCCATGTGATAGAACCATGTTTTCACATTTATTTGGAAAGAAATGGCACAAATACCACCTGTAGTTCTATCAATTTTATATATTTAGTGGCGATAAACCGATATGATTTTTTTCAGGGCCGATACCGACCCCGATTATTAGTAGTCAAGGCGGCTGATAACCGATATTTGGAGCCAATGTGATTTTTTTGTAAAAAAAGAAAATAATGTCATCAAAATCTGAAAGAAAAAAAAAAAAAAAGAAAATTCTTGTTGAAACGTCTTCAAGCATGTTTATTTGAACCATTTTTCAGATTTGTATTATTTAGTTTTTTCTGTATTATTATTAGTAGAATTTTTTGACAATATACATCTATCAAATTCGAACAAAAAGTTCAGGGAGCAACCAGGGTCGTCAGCATGTCTTAAAAGGTGAAATGAAAACACTTGAAAAAAAATCGCTCCATATAGTTTTCGACAGTAAATGAAGTTCTCCAAACTTTCAAAATGACAGAAAAGTTCAACTTTCACCTATCTTTGTTTTGATTCCAACACAGTTTTAAATTGATTTATTATCGGCCATCAGATTTTTTTTTAAAAGGCAGATGCCGATATTCATCAAAACGCAGAATATGGCACCGATAATCGGTCCATCCCTAATATTTAGACTTTTTCATTCAATTTGAAATCAAATTTAAGACCATCTACCCAATGTTCCCAATGTCCCAAGCAGGGAGCTGCACCGAACTTTTGTGCTGGAGCACCAAAGAAAAAAAAAAGTTGGGCACACCATTGCAGAAAAGTTCATCTAGAGCCCTGCAACAGTCATTCGCAAAATTATTTGACCATTTATAATGATAAAATCCTACTCATGTGTTCCACTGACTTTTCAAGAAGCAACGCGCCTGCATTGTTTCAACCCGGAAATGATTTTTTAAGGGCACTTTTCAGAGCAGCACGTGCTATAGCTAGCGCTATAGCTAGCGCTATAGCTAGCGCTATAGCTAGCGCTATAGCTAGCGCTATAGCTAGCGCTATAGCTAGCGCTATAGCTAGCGCTATAGCTAGCGCTCACAGACAGGCAGGAGCAAAGAAAGGAGGTCTGCATCTGCATCGCTTCTTTACTGCCACACATTATTTTGCGACGTGATGTTATTAAAAGGTGACTGAGGTCACTCGAGTCGCCACAGAAGGCCCAGGTCTCGCCGCCCGCCACGACAAACATTCCCCTAACGCGACCTTTCATTCAAGTTTCTCACGGGCCACTCTCTTTTTCCCGCTGGTGCGCTGCCAGCGTGTTCTCCAGTATGTCATCCACTTTACCGCGGGAGATCCGAAATAATCCAAAGTGTCTATAAATTTGAGCCTCCCTAATTGAAGCCTTGAGCGCGGCCACCGGGCAAGAGAGAGAAAAGAATCTCCCGGAGACGACGCGAGACAAATGACTTGATGGCGTTCATCTTGATAGAGTTATCCCAAAAGTGGGCGGGCGCGGTTCCAGAAGGGGCACAGCTAACAACGGCGAGGATTGGACTTGCAGTGTGTGTGTGTGTGGGTGTGTATGTTACGTGTACATGCACACAGCAGCTCACGCCGCAGAACACACACATGCACAAGGAAACTGCCATGTCATTCCGGGGTTTTCGCTTGTCCCTTCGCCTTATTGACACTACTTATTATGTTTATTTATACGTCGGCGCGCAGCACGCCGCCTTTGTAATTAGCCTATCTGAACTCTTAGCCGACGCCGTATCGAGTTGCGCCGAACAGTTGGTCCGGTTTAAGCGGCCAGGCCCGAGAGAGAGCGTCGCAACGGTCGGCGGCGTCCGCGGCCAGGCCACCGCATGAGGGGCAGCGGGGGTTAAACGGCCAATTCACCAGTTTTCAACATGCACGTCAGGTCTCGTGAGGGACAAGCTGCCGGAGAATAAGCAGCCACCACTTCTTCCACTTGAAGCCTCAACGCAAAAAAAAAAATAAAAAATAAAACTGGAATATAGTAGTGTTTTCTTTCTGTACATATCTCTAGTTACACAAACACACAAAATAACAAAAGTACAATGTAAATACCTAAGTTATAATAGTTTGGGATTTTTCATTGGAGTTAGTGTTTATTTCATTTTGACTTTTTAAAAAAAAAATTCAATTAGTATTAATAATTTTTCGAGCAGATTTTATTTTAGTTTTAGGGCTAGTTTTAGTTTTTTCTTTTAATATATTGAGCATTTATCAGGTGGGAAATAAAAGAAAAAGGTCACCAAGTATTAGTAAGTGAGTAAGTGTAATAATGTAAAGTAAAATTCTCAAACGACTTTTGGCCTTCCTTATTATGTACGGCAATGCTGAGGCTCATGTAAGATATTAACTGACATAGACAAAAACGACATTTTTTGCGAAAATTATTGTTCGCGTACGTCATGTGACTGAACAGTCAGACCCTTCAGTACAATTATAGTTAGTTTTAGATATGTAAATGCAAGATGTAGTTTTGGTTATTGTAAAAGCATTGTCATTTTTATTGCATTTGGTTAACGAAAATGTTTTTAAATTAAATTTTATGAAATTTGCTTAAACCAGAAGTCAACCCAAACATGTTTTTTTCAAGAACATGATCCCAGCAGGCCCACTAGTTCTGATTAATTTTGCGCTTGTGGAATATAAGTTAAGCAGCAAAATGCACTTGTTTTTAGCCATCTCCGGGGGCGGCCATTTTGTCTTCTGTCGACTGAAAATGACATCACGACTGCTCACAATGACCAATCACGGCTCAGATTCAGAAAACAGGTCAGCCGTGATTGGTCGTTGTGAGCAGTTGTGATGTCATTTTCAGTTGACAGAAGACAAAATGGCCGCCCCCGGAGATGGCTAAAAACAAGTGGATTAACACTTATTCCACAAAAGGCAATATTGATCAGAATGCCCGTTTTCAACTAATGGCCTTGCATAGAACATATTCTTGAAAAAAAAAAAGTTTGCGTTGACTTCCTCAAAAATTTGCTTTACAATAATACGTTCTATGTGCCTTCACTAGTCTAAACATGACATTCTGATTAATATAACGTTTGTGGAATAAGTGCTAAGCAACAAAATCCATCCGTTTTTATCCGCTGCAGCTGATGAGATAAATTATTTCGTAGGTGTTGAATCTAACCTTTACAGAATTACCGGAGAAATAATGAGTGCGTTGCATCAGGAAGGGCAATGGGTGTAAAAACTGTGCCAAACAAATCATTTAAGTGATTGGCTGTGGCGACCCCTGACAGGGAAAAGCTGGAAGTTACATCTTGTAGTTGAAATATATTTACATGAATGACGGTGTCAGGTTGGAATACCCAACCGGGTCTTTGTGGATGAGTGCTAAAACGAGGCCAAGCATTCTCCTGCAAATAAACATTCGGCGGACTGGACTCCATGACGCCGCCTCGCTGCCGTCATGAATCATATTTTCAAAAAGCTTACACACTCGCACACACAGAACCTCTCTCGCTAAGCCGAGATGTTTCCATCATGTCCGGCGTGACAAGCAAGAAGACCCGGTAGCAGTCCGTGTAATGTTCTCAGAATGAAAAAGAACCAGATGTTGCCTTGTGGAGCAGGTTTCATTCAAAGAGTCAACGTCCTTATCGGCCACGCCGCTCGTAAGTTACTGTATTTTATCATCACAGGAGCCGTCTGTAGCAGATTCACTTTTAAAAGCAAGCGGACCGAGAGAGGGTGGCGGTTTCTGTCAGAGCAGAGGCCCATTGGACCGAGAGTTCGTCCATAAAAGAAAAAAAAAAAAAATGCACTTTGAAGTGTACGAGCTCTCGTTTGACAAGAGGCCACTGGCAGCGTTTGACTCAATCTCAAGTGGGACCGAGGAGGATCCCAAAGTGGACGCCTGATACATTGATGGACTTGCGGGAAGCACGGGACTCCCATTTCTGCAATATGGATGCGCTATACAAACACAAATTGAAAAGGTTACCCGATTTCTTTTTTTTTTTAATCATATATTAGATACATATTCGTGGCTTGTAAACAATACAAACTACATTAAAATGTCTTTAAAGGCAAAGACTGTAGCAACCATTGTTTTTTTTTTTTTTAATGAAATGTATTAATTTTTTTAATGAAATATTAAAAGAACTTAAATTTGATACAATTATGTAGTTGTTGGACATGTATGGTCAAAAAAATTATCCCAAAAAAAAAAAAAAATCGTCTTAAATTTTTTTCCTATATCGCACTAAATGAGCATACTGAGAATCAACATGAAAATAGCTCGGGATGAAATCTGCTCACGATAAATCAACTTCACACGGAGGACTGAACAAACACGTAGCATATTTTATCCTTTTTTAGTCTTCTTTTCAATGAAGTCATGCATGTTCATTTCCTTAACATTATCCACTAATTTCCAACGACAGCGATTGTTCACATTTCCCCGCGAATTCGTAATGAGATGATAAATCTTGCGGGTTTATTATTGCACATGAAATGAGCGGTTACTCCAATAACAAGCGGCGCTTGTGATGAGGAATACTGATTAAGACGAGGGGGAAGAAAAAAAAAAAAAAAAAAAAAAAGCAGCGCCATCAAGGCCATTTGAGCCAGGCCTCAAACACGAGCGACTGTCAAAAGATGGACGATATGTTACATGGACACGTTCGACTGTAAATGTTCTCCTCTTCCTCCTCTATGATGGGAGGATGAGGAGAAAGTTCTCCCCTGTCCAGATTTAAAAAAAAAATTAAAAAAAAAAAAAGGCTTTCAATGTATGAGGTCATCACCATGCACATCTGTCTCCAACATGTCCGCCGGGAGTTCAATCACAGCCCAGCCAAACACGCACACGATTGTTTCTGGAAATAAATATTAAGCCTAATTCGCCCTGTGATTGGCGCTGGCCGCTTCCTGTCAGTAGAGGGGGAAAAACACACACACACACACACGCACACACACACACTCTAGGGTTGAGTGATTAGTCAGTTTTATCAATTATTTCAAACGTAATCACCAGGATGATTTGTTTTTTTAAGTTGATTTTTTTTTGGTGCTAGTTTCCGTAGTTCAAAGAGCATCCCCGCTGATGTGCACTACTTACACAAACAACACGGCAAGAGGAACTTGTTCACAAAAGGAGTCCCTGCGGCCAATTAAGAGATATGATCGCTACATTTAGTAACTTTTCGGACCCATTTAATTCTTTTTTTTTTTTCTTAAAGAGAGCGCTCATGGAAGTATTTCCCCCTAAAAGTTTAATTTCCGCCAACAAACAGGCAACACATTGTTTTCCGTAGAATTACAGCTGTAGCTGTGAAATGCACGTTATAAATAAAATTGTATTCGTATTGTATGAAGTTCATGGTGTGGGGAAAAAAACATGTTTCAGCATTTGCTTGGTATCAAAAGAAAAAAAACGCCAATCCCAGACAGGAAACAAAAATTATTTCGTATAATGTCAGAAATTTAGATTTTATTTTCATGCCATATCATACCTATATTAGGTATGGCGGGTTGAAAGTGATGACATTACTGTAGCAGGATGTTGTTCAGCTCCAGACTTCAAAGAAAATTCTACGCTATGCTAGGCAAAGCGTTGTTAGCTTTTCAAGACCCTGTGACAAATAAAGAGCACTTGTTTTGTTTTTCTAAGCACATGGCTGTCAAATCATGAAAGTATTTATGAGTGTGTCCCAAAGCGTCTAACCACTAGCAAAACAGCAACATGTACTGCATAAATATGCGCCATGAAGCTACCGCCATCTTGTGGACATTTGTGGAATGGAGTCACGTACATAAAAAAATACATAAAATAAATAAAAACGAAAAACAAGACTGCACGTGTATATTAAAAAAGTAGCAAATTAAAAATTACCAAAATATGTCTTAATGCTTCCTTTAATGCGGGTGAAAAACCATCTAGTTCCTTTGTCTCTAAAAAAAATAATTCTGATCATAAAACTAACAACACACTGATACTAAAAATGTAGAGTCTAAAGATAGAGAGCTCCCTAAATAATTTCCGTGTACATGTCAACAGTCTAAAACTAAAACGGAACTTCTGAAATACGCAGGTACCAGTTTGTAAAAGACCACCACACGCAAACAAAAGTCTGTTGAATACATTTCATGCTACATTACATCCTAAAGAGGAAAAATGAACTTCAAACTAAAAAGATGAAGTCCAAAAAGGGGAAGACAAAGAAACCAAAATTACTACATAGAATGCACCATTCTTCCCCTTTGAACAACATTAAACTACAGCTTTGTTTAAAATGCCTTCGGCCGTTAAGCGTTATAAAATCGCGAGAAGTGAAATACGGCACAGCTCACGCCTGTTTTTTTTTGGGTTTTTTTCCCCTCAAGGTGAATCCTTACATCAAGCCAATGCATTTCTTATGAGCAAAATCTCAGAGCACACGACCCAAACATTTATTTTACAAGATGTACCACAACTACTAACAAACTGGAATTTAAAAGATTATTTTTTAAATATTTTTTACGCTAATGACAAGAACTGGTTAAAACTAGTTTAAAAAATCTGCAGGAAAAGTAGCAAAAACAAAAAACAAAAAATGGCGCTTACTAAAAACAGTAAAGATGTGCTTAATATGGTCCTACAATGAAGCAGAAGAATGCAACTAACAACCATTTCTGTACATGGAAGGAAACAAGCACTTTTCAAAACAGGCCTCAAAATGGCCACCACCGGTCTCATGATCAAACATAGTCAGGTAACCTGTCCAAGGAGGGTCAGCTAGTCTCAAGCCAACACTACCTTTACTGCTGTATCAACTTTAATTGTCAGAGCAGTTTGAAAAGCAAAGCAGTAAGATTTATAGAGTCAACATCTTTGGGATTCCATTCTGATAAAGACACAGGAAGTGGTCATGCTAGCATTGATAACGGTCACCAAAGCTCACACACACGTTTGCACTTTCGCTGTTTGTCCTTTTAACAGATAACTAGAAGTCTAGACTCTAGACTTTTTCAAATAAAATTTGCCTCTCAGGCAAGGCAACAGAGCAACAATTCACAAAGCTAAACCAAGCGGGAAGACTTACCACTTCCTGGTGCTGGATGGAGGCGGGGACAAGAGAAACAATGTCACGTTTAACAAATCTAGGACGAAACCATCCTGGGTGAGGAGGGGGTAAAGGACAAATAAGTACAATGCTTGTTTCACAGACGGATTCACAGTATTCCCTGTACACACACGCTGTATAAGAATTCATAAGATTAACTACAAATACAATCAAAAGCTAATGTTCTATTTGAATCGGTATCTAAGTAGCAAATTAACAGTGGTGGGCGAGACATTTCGTCACCGCTATTTTAGGACGGTCAGTAAAAACAGTTTACAAGTTTAACAACACGCTAAAACGGGACTCTCTCAGTGACAAACTGATGGACCTTCCGCCGATACTGACAGACAGCTGTAAACGCCCACCTCTGCAAAAGAATGAGGCCTCTCCACTTTTCCACATCCAATATGGCGGCGACATCGCTGTACAACTTAGCGCTCAAGGGGGCATTCCTGCGTATACACTACTCATAAAGTTTGCGATATTGGGTTTTGGGATCAAATTTCAGGATGAACCTAAAACACAATCTGACCTTGACAGATCAACTTAATTTGCATTTCTTTCTTTGCCACCATCGTGTGGCATCCACAGGCAATTGTAGTATCATCTTAAAATTTCACCCGAAAAGCCCAGTATCCCTCACTTCATGTCTCCGCTTTTCTTTTCTCAGTCAGCTTCTGTGTTGACATGTTAACCATAACACAGACCGATTTCGCCCCCCCCACTAAACAGAATAAAACAGTCAAGGAGGCGCAACGAGGCTTAGCTGATAAACGGTGCATTATCTCTGGTATGCAACGCTGCATGTTCTTCCACACTTTCCAGGGCTAAAGCCAAAGCTAATGCAGCGCTATGCTATGCGCTAAGAAAACAACTCTTGGCCTTTCAATATCTTTTTACGTAACATCACCATACATTGCATTAACTGTAGGCCAACATTTTATGTAACTTCCTAACATTCTTGACCGTCACACAAAAACAAGCTAACCGCTGTTATGGGTACAACACTGAATGAAATGTTGCCCAAAAAAAAGATATTGCGTTCACTAATGTTACATAGCTTACCACCACTAGTTATGAATTGTTACGCAGCCACAATCAGTAAATGATTACACAGCCGTCGGTTCACCGTTTTATTAAACAAGCATAATATAATAAACACATAATAAGCAAATTCACATGTGAGCTGCCAAAACAATTGGTGCTCAGGCATTTAAAACGCCCACAGGCTAACGGTTAGCCAGCCAGCCTCGAAGCATTGCCCACATTTCCACTCTCATTCGTTGACTCCCATGTCACTCACCAGGCCAGGCCCCTGATTTTAAAGCCACACACACTCAAAGTCACGGTTATGATTGCGTGGAACCTGAGGATGGCGACCCCTAGCGGACAACAATAATACCTGCACCTCACATGCACATTTTGTTGTTTAATAATGCAAAATCAAATTTGATCTGATCACTCAATGAGATTAGCAGTCGAATAATCAATTCTAAAAAATATTCAATAGCTGCAGCACTATAAGGTTCACTGAGGTGAAATACGCTTATGTTTCTTTTGACGTCATCTATATCAACAGTTCGTTTGAAATAAATGTTGCAAAAATAACAAAGATATATTTTCAAAGTTAACCATTTGCTAGCTACGTCGACATCTTGGGCAAGATTACTATCGTTAACGAAAAGTAACAAACCTAAAACTAAGATTGAATTGAACGAAGAAAATAAAAATGAAAATGCTTTTAAAAAAAAAAAAAAGGAAAAAAAAAAGAATAAAACTAAACTGAAGCACTGTAAAAACAAATGAAAAGTAACCGAATTCAACAAAAGTAAAAATGAAATTGAAACTATAATGAAAAATCCAAACCTAAAGGTGGTAAAGTACTGTCATGCATGACAGCAGTTTGGACTCTGCCGCTTTATGTCACGAAAAAAACCCAAACAAAGTTCGTTCACCCTCAGCCATCTTTGTTTGAATGGGCTTCAACTTTTTGCCTGCCACGCTCAGTGCATCCATGTACTGTACGTTATCCCTGCACCAGACGTGATTCCCCCCCCGCCCCTCTCCAGCTTCATTGTGTTTGCTCAAGCTCAGCGCGAGCACATGTTTTCAATATGCTGACCACGTTACGCAATCTCTCTTTTTTTTTTTTTTTTTTTTTTTTAAACGGCCTTCTGGGAGGAACACAGGGAATTTTTGTGTGCTGGGTTCAAAAAAACAGGGAAAAGAGAGCAAGATGATACACTTGCGCTCACTTCCTGGTTGGTTTGGCGGGGGGGATGTTTCTTATGCGTTCAGAAGGCATGTGAGCGAACTTGTGACTCTCACTGTCACTTCTACTTGCTCTGCAGCCATAAAACAATGGAACTCTGGATTAGCAAAGGAGTTAAAAATCGATTGTGATTCGAATTCTGACTAAATGATTGCTTGTTTATTTCGTACAAACAAAAAGAGAAATGAAAATCTACATTTGACTTGATTTGCATGACGTCTCTGTATTTGGGGGAGGAGCTAATGTTAGCTAGTTACTGGTAGAGTGACTGAGCGCGTCATGGCCACATGTGTAGGTTCTTGCTTTGTCAACATCCATCCATCCATCCATTATCTGTACCGCTTCTCCTCACAAGGGTCGCGGGGCGTGCTGGAGCCTATCCCAGCTGTCTTTGGGCAGTAGGCGGGGGACACCCTGAACTGGTTGCCAGCCAATCGCAGGGCACACAGAGACAAACATCCGCACTCACAATCACACCTAGGGCCAATTTTAGAGTATCCAATCAACTTACCATGCATGTTTTTGGAATGTGGGAGGAAACCGGAGTGCCCGGAGAAAACCCACGCAGGCACGGGGAGAACATGCAAACTCCACACAGGGAGGCCGGAGCCGGGATCGAACCCACGCCCTCTGAACTGTGAGGCGGACGTGCTAACCAGTCGACCACCGTGCCGCCGCTTTGTCAACATGGTTAATTAATTATAAAACGCATGCTAACAAGTGACAGATGTCTCTTTTATTGTTTGTTAATCCATGATCGCAAGTTGCGATGTTCCCTACAGTTTTTGTCTGAATGGATGGATCATATTTAAATTGGTTGTTAATTTTTTAAAGTTACCAACAAACAGGAAGGAAAGAAGTCAATATTTGTTTTTCAAATGCCCTCTACACATCAATGACATTGAGCATTTTTACCAATAAAGTTTTTTTTTCTCTCTCTCAAAAAAACAAATGGCCACACGCATGCGCGGTGACGTCAGAGCTGCGTACAGTTAAAGCACAGTAGAGAGAGACGCGGAACCGGACCATAACTATCCCGGCTTGGACGCGTCATCTTCGGCATGGGGACCCAGAAAGCCCCCGCCAGAGAAAAAAGAAGTGTACTACAATTTTATGCTTTTAAAACATCAACACTTTGTTGTCAACGCGGACTTGTTGCGTCCCTCCAGGCGTAACAGATCGCGAGCACGAGTGAAGCTAGCAAAGAGCAGTTACGTAACAATAGTAATGATAAAAAGTTTTTTTTTTCTTTTTTAAATAGTCCTACCTGCGGAGCCTCCGGCGATAATCTGGTGGGTGGCTTCTCGGACGATGCCGCGCGGTTTGGGGGTTGTCGTCGTCATGGTGTCCGCTTTCTGTCCCCGGTTGATCTGCCAAGGCAAAGGCGCGTAGTTAGCATCAAGCTAGCTAGCTAGGATCAGGTCCCGCTGTCACCCTGCTGTGACGTCATAACCGTCCCTGTTTAAATTGGCGCATTAACCTGAGTCGTGGATGTGTCGCCTGTGAATCTACTCGTAGCTCTGCTTCACTCACACACACGGAGGGCGTGATACGGGCCTGTTTGGATTTAGCACCAGAACGCCTCTCGTGAGTCGTGACTGTTGGGACCTCCTTTTGCTGATAGTTTGCAGTTCAACTTTGGAGGACACCCCCCAGACCCACTGCCATGCCCCCACTCCCCTCCCAGTGATCAATACAGGACAAACATGATCACATGACATTTCACTTTTTAAATCAGAAAGCATTGAATGTGAAGATGCCGATGCAAGCTCTCTGTTGAACGGCATCAATATTGCAAAACAGTTGCCCTGCAATAATTATATTGATAAAAAATATTTTTAGAAATTGTGTATTTTTGTGTGTGTGCTTTTTACAAATATAAAATGATGAAAATAATTTAAAACCAACAAATCATGCAAGTGACTTACTGTGGAGACCTCTGATGGGACAAGCTGAGAGTCAGAACAAGCTATCAATAACTTTGGTCAACAGCAAATTTTGAATAATCGGAGATGGCTTGAGTGTCCCAAAATGTATTTTGGACGCTAATTTCAAAAATGCATTTTTTTCTAGGTCATATATTTTTGGAGATATTTTTGCTGTTGGTTTCAAATTTTACCTATAGCATTTTGCACATTACCTGTTGCTGAACCTAGCCCTTAATTCTATAATTAATTCTAATGACTAAATCATATATTACATACATATTATTATTCTATTATTATGATGAGAACCTGATGTTCTAGTGAAAAAACAAGGCCAGATTCGGAATCAGCACCCCCCAAAAAATTATGACTTAATAGCATCCCTGATTAAATATTTTTTAAATGTATTGACAAGTGTAAGTTTGTATAGTACTTTTCAAAACAAGTCAGAATGTGTAGCACGATCCACAATAAAACATTAACATATAAATAATAAAATACAAAATAGAATGCATAAAAAGCAGTCAAATATTTTATATATATATTTTGTGTGACTCACTCTGACACACAAGCTAACATTAGCTTACTGTGTCATGCGTTCTACTGAGTAGTCTCCACCTGGTTGCAGCATAAATGCCTCTGATTTGTAAATAAATAAAGGACACAATTGAGAAACACAGTCATCTCAGGCCAACTAACTGTTATGTAAAATGTAATATTTGTTTTATTAAATCTTGTTGTATTGCCCACAAACAATTATGCAGTTATTTAGGTCCTGGTTGGGAGAATTGCATGCAGGCTGTTTCATGTGTAAACACAGCCATAGCGGATACGTGTCACTTGAAATGTACATGAAAATAAACAGTTAAAAAAAACAAATGGCCACTTGGAGCAGGCCTCTCCTCAACATTCTATAACACTGACATGAATGTGAAAGTCAAAACAAAACTGAATGTGAAAACCAGGATGTTGAAACACTGGAAAAAATAAAAATGAACACATTTCAATTCAACAACTGTACCACTTTATTTTCATGGGACACACAAACATTTGTAGCTCACAATCTAGAATAAACACACGTTCTTAAATTATGCCATTAATTCAAAACGTTTTGCTTTTTTGAGCTTGGCAGACATTTTTCAGTCAAAGCCCCTCCCAAAAAGTGGTTTGGAAATAATAATAAATTAACGCTTTGTCCACAAACAAGTGTTCAAGTCATTTTTCAGCATTAAGTTATTTTCTGTAAAATTTGTAAAATGCCAGACATGTTAGCCGCGGCGCTAAAGAAGTCGTTAGTGGTTCTGTCCCATTTTTATGCACACGTCACAATACTAAAGTAAAACTGTGTATAGTCCTCCATGTCCAGTCGGTGGCAGCATTGAGTCAGACACCTTGTAAGTCATCACAGGTACCATTCAAAACAAGATTTACTTCTAGAGCAAATAAAAAGGCAACATTTTTGTCAATCAAAAGCCACAATAAAGTTATTGTCGGAAAAAGCACAATGTAAACAAAACAACAACAAAAAAAAAGGGGGTGGGGACTGGGGGCGTTACTGTTTTCCCAAAACAAACAAACCAAATTTGAAAAGATTTCCACTGCACAGTAGTCTACTTGTCACGATTTTGCGGCATTTGGAGGTTAGCACCACAGGGAAGCTGTTAAAACCATACTAGCTCAGCGTTGGAGAACAAATTTTATCCAACAGGAGGCTGGGGTTGGGCTAACATGATGGAATGTGCGTTTATAGTTGTACCAACTGCTAATGAGAAGAGCTGATTAGTTACCAGCTATCCAAATAAAATTGATGATAGAGAATGAATTTTATCCTACAGGAGACTTAAGAAAAACTATGAGAACTTGTCGAACTTTTTTGTATCAGAATTTTCAAGCTAAGTCGATACCGTGCAGTGGGAGAGGCGTTCGTTAATTCAAGCTAGCAGGATAGCGTACCTAATGACTGATCATTTGTGACACATTTTCACGAGGCAGCTGGCTAAAAACAAAGAAAAGAGACTTGAGCTAAGCTCTTTTGTTGCGATGGTCAGAGTAGTGTGGGGACTTTGGTGGTGTAGTTCATGGCGGGGAAGTGGCGGGCGTCGGCGTCCCAGTGTGCTAGGGGCTGCTGGGAGACGTTGGGCGGGGCGGTCGGGGTCCAGTGGTTCATGTAGCTGGCCATGAGCAGAGTCAACTCCAGGATCTGGGGGGCGAAGAAAAACAGACTGGCATGAACAGGTTTTGGACGTAGGGTTTGTTTTTCCAACATACGAGCCGTTGTTCCATCAATTTTTAAAATGTTTTTTTTGTGCTTTGGTTGCTGGCAAGTGCAAACGGTTACAGCATTTTGCCAAATGGTGAACAAATCTTATTCTTACAAAAAAAAAAAAAAGTTTAATGCCACTCCCACTTGTTGAAGTAAACTCTCAAAGTAAACATCAAACTATGAGAATACCATGTTGTGTATTTAAAACAAACACACAGACTTTAGTCCGCTAGCTTAATGCTAATGCTACAATGAGAAACGCATATCGTCGCTGTCATGTGAAAAACACTTATCTCCATTTTTTTTTTCCTATTTTCTTATTTTTACATGAATCATGTTTCCGCGTTACAATTTTTCTAATGAAATAAAAATACAAGCCGTTGTCGTTTGTGAGGCTGGAACAGATTATTGACATTTCCATTCATTTCAATGGCGAAAGATGATTTGAGACTTTGAGTTGGCACCACCGTCGACGTCATACAGGCGGCGGTTACCTTAGGTTTGGCCATGGCGAACAGCAGCTTTTCCACGCTCTGCTTCCCGCCTGCCGGCTCCTTCTGCTGGCTGGCGACCACCATGAAGTCGTCGCAGCAGCCGCCAAAGGTGACCACCGACTGGTAGGCGTACGAGGCCAGCGTGTGCTAAAACAAAACAACAACAACAAAAACAGTGGCGTTAATTTGCTAGATCTTCTGTCTGGCTGGCAATTTTGGGGATACTAGCAAGCGACCATGGCGTAGTCCAGCACGCACAGCCCGTCCTCGTTGACCGCCAACCAGGCCGGGCCCTGCTCGTGAGGGGCGGGCGGCGCAGCCTGCAAACGCGGCCGCACGTAAAACCTTTGTTAAATGGGAGCTAAAGCCAATCGGAAAACCGAGTTTTGATTTGTGACGGCGCCTTCAAAAGGCGTTGACATGAAAATGGTCGTACCTTGACGCTGAAGAGTTTGGCACCGAACAGGGGCCACCTGCGCGCCACCGTCAAGTAAATTCTCACGCACTCGGCCGCGCTGCAGCCGCGTAGCGTGGACCACCTCGCGGCCAAACGCTCGCTCAGCTCCCTGAATAGGAGGCAACAATATGCACACTCAGCGGACAAATGACGACTAATTCATTTAAACCTGCGCTGAGAGGAAAGGTGTAAACAAATCACAGATAATGACAAAAAAATAAAAGAAAATAATTCAGCATAGTATCATATACATTGACGATATAAAATAAAGCTGTAATGTCATATTAATGGGAAGTGTCCTTTTCTTATTATTTACTTTCTTAATAATATTAATTTTATATTATTTATATTATAATATGATTAAAAAAAATTTAAATGCGATGACTTTATTTTCTTAAATTTTACTACCAAACCTATTATCACCTTTTTTTTTCATTTTTCATTACTTATTGTTGATTTTTTTTTATTGTTAAATAATACAATGTGTAATTATTTTTAACTTATTCACACGAGCAATAATACATACAAGAATATTGAATTCAATTATTTGATTTCATTTTAACATGATCTTCTTACCTAATTATCTAATTACCAATCATGTTATTTTTCAAAATGATATACAAACCATTACCAATAATGGTTGAATGAAAAAAACATTACCGGTATTTTTTTTTTTCTAAAAATATGAAAGAATAAGAAAAAAAAAATTGTAACCTTTTTGTTTTTAACTTTGAATTATCTGATATAAATGTTTTATAATATAACTGATAATAATTAATTTTAATAAAGCATGTAAAAAAAAAAAAATGAGGTCCATGTTTCTCACAGTATGTTTATTATTGGGGTCGTAGATTGCAATGTATCAGACTGAGAGCTATTTCGAATATTTTGACCCATTCACAAAACAGAAATATTTGTACCAGTTCTTGGCATGATGCAAACTACAAACAAGTTGATAACAAATATTTTCCTTTCTTCTCCAGTTTTCACATTGGGATGTTCTCCGGAAGGTGTACCTAATGAAGTGTCCAGTGGGGAGCAAGCACAAAAAGTCTGACTGACCTGAGCTGCTCGGCGCTGCAGTTGTGCTTGTAGCGTTTGGGGTACAAGCGCTCCAATGCCTGCAGGAGCATCAGCTGAGACTTGGACTGAGGCGAGGTGGGCGGGGAGGGCGAGGTGGACGAGGAGGGGGCGGCGGCGGCGACGGCGGACGTTCGCTCCAGATCGCCATGCTCCACCTTCAAAAAATCATTCCAGACATCACTCATATTACTTTCCTCGAAGACAAAAAAATGGAAAAAAATATTGTGGTGATCAGTACCCGGCCCAAAGACATGCTGCATAATATTGCCAGACTTTACTTACATGAAACATTTGTATATTTGAGTAGAATAAATCATTAAAAAAAAAAAGAAAGATTACTTCACAGGGAAAGTGTTTGTTTAAGCCAGTGGAGTGTGATTTATCAGAAGGGTTGGAGCCAGGAAAAACCGTAAATTTTTTTGGTGGGGGGAATACCTGCGCCATAAGGGCGGCCACCTCCAGCGCCAGCTCCTTGTTGACGGGGAAGTGGCCCTGCTGCACGTTGTCATTCACCTGATGGGCTAGCAGGAGGCGCTCGCGCTCCGTCTCGCCTTTGACCTGAGAACGGAAGCAAAGCCTGCGGGGTGGAGGTGGAGGGTACAAAAGTGACGGTTCTGAACTTCTGTTTCCATGCCAGTGCCATATTTGCATCCGCATTTGGATACCTAGATTTACATCGTCTTAACTTTAAAATGTTTTTTTTTTTTTATAAAAGTCATTTCATTCATCTATGAATTTTCAATAATTTTTTCAGCCCAAGTAATGAAATCAATAATTTGATCACGTTATTATTTATGTCTAAAATATTTGTCATTATGATTTTATAATATATATATAATGTGATTAATATGTTTTCTTCAAATTAATGTTCATATTTAAGGTAAAATACATTCATATTTTCATACAATGAAAAATTTCAAATGGTGTTTTTAATGGGAAACCAGACTCTCTTAATGCCGAACTTCTGTTTCCATGCCCGTTTCGTTTTTTATTTGCAACATTGAGCCGCAATAAAAAAGAAGAGTGATTATTTCATTTTGTTTCATCTTAATTCCATTTATACAAAATTCTGGTTTCTTGTTTTTTTTTAATACATTACATCTAATTATTTTATTAATTTATCACCAATCGCACAAACACTGTGCATAAAATATTACATTTGTACCATTAATCTATTGATTACTTTATTTTCTTAACCACCACTCATATATGAATAAATAAACAAACATCGAATGGGCTTTTCAATGGGTATACTCAGCAGAATGAAGTTATGAATAAAATTATGCGGTCAACTTAATTAGAGTCAATTTTGCCTCCATAGCGGAAACGTCCTACCTGTTTTTGTAAGTTAAGCGTACAATCCGCGTGCCCTCATTTTTCCCCGGGTGTTGCTCCTTGAGGGCCTGCTCCCACTTGGAAATAACATCGCAAATCTGTGAAAAAAAAAAAAAAAGAACAACAAAGTTATGAAAGTTACCCTGATAATATATGAATGTTATGCACGGAGTTTAACAAGGTCCATTTAGCTTTTTAGGGAGCAAAGATGCTTTTTGGCACACCTTGGCGGAGGGCAACAAGCAGTGCTCCAGGTCTTTTCCGTACGGGTCATCGGTAAAGAGTGCAAAGCCGGACAGCTGGGGACTGCGCATGCCTATCCTCTGGTTCAGCGTGTTGAGGAACTCCTCCACAGTGGTGGAGCCATCGAAACCCACCACCTGCCGGAGGAAAAGTTGTTGAAGGGAGACAACTGGACTCTTCTTATTTCTTGGACACATTTCATCCAAAAGACTTTTTCAGTTCAAAATTTGAATTGACGTCGAGTCGTCCTATTATGATGCAATTCAATATTTCATTTTCTTTTTGCATTAATAATAGCGATGCACGATAATTATCGGACCGATATTGGGGAAAAAAAATGACGTCACGGTATCGTATCGTATCGGTCCAATACTGCAAATTAGGCCGATATTAGCGATAGAAGCGGCCACTAGTGAGACGTTTTGCCAACAGGTAAGTGAATGACTAGAATGGTCATTCGCCAGCCACACCTGGCAACATGCGCAACAAGCCACATGTGCCCACCCCCAGGCGTCACACCCACCGGAGACTCCACACCTAAAATTTACAACTCAACGAGCCTTTTGGATACGGTGTGAAACGCCTTCAACAACCAAAACGAGTCCGGTCGAACCCTCAACCAATGGGCGACTTCACCGACACACAATTAGCTACTTACCTGGTAAGTGTTGTTCATAAAGTGCACCGGGATGCTGAAGGGCAGGGAATGGTGGTAGGGGTTTCTCAGCAGGATGGAGACGATCTCCATGCGTGACGGTTTGGCCTCCCGCTCGCCGTTGCGCAGCGTTCGCTCCACGGAGCGCTGGCAGTACACGGCGTACTTGCCCACGTCGCTACTGCAACCGGGGAAACGGGATGGTAAACAGTGGGTTGGCGCGGGAGGTTGTCCGTTATCATTTCATTATAGCCATTATTGACCATAAAAGGAAGATTCCTGGATGTATCTCACCTGGGGTCGGCGTTTCGGTGCAGGTGCTGCCTGAGGTACCAGAGGAAGTGCTGCTGGGGAAGGAAGAGCGCCACGCACAACGACAGCAGCTGCCAGCACTGCGAAAAAGAAACGGAAACGATTCACGTCCAGGAAGAGGAAGAAGGCGCTCATACTCTTTAAACGCCGCAAACCTGAGTGACGGAGTAGTTGTGCGGGGTGCGGCGGTTGGTCTGCTTGATGAGCTGACAGTACATCTCGTTGTGCAGCTCCGGGTGCGACAGGCACACTTGCAGGGCGTTCTGCGCCAGCGACGTGTGATAGTCCACGCATGGAGACTCCACCAGCACGTTGATGAACAGCTGGCATGACTGCACACCACACACGCAACAGGTGTTGTTACACAAAGTCTCCAGCTGGAGGCAGCAAAGTGTAGCCATAGTTTTCGTGTGGCAGGATTATCTTAGAAATGTGAAAACTTTTTCGATCCATTTTTTTTTTTAGATTTTTAAAAATGATTAAAAAAATGTTTATTTATTGATAATGGCTAAATGCTACTACTAATACTTTCATCATCCTGAGAGAGGAATTCAATTTTCACAGCAGCAATTTTCACACATATACACTTGTATTAATAATATAGCTACAAAGTACAAACAAAAACAAAGGTATGAGTATAATAACAGTCATAGTAATAATAATATTATTATAATTCTTCTTCTTGATACGCCAGTACATAAGTAAATATAATTATTCCATTTGTTAACATGAGATACATTACTAAAAATGATCAAAGATAATATGTGCACTTTTGGATGCATTTATTTTTTTTAAATTGTATTTAATTTGTTAAAAATATATGCTATTATGTATCAATAGAAAAACTTTTCTAGATACTCTAGTAGGCTCTATATGTAAACGATAAATAGTAGTAATTGTACTGATGTTTTTTCATATTTTGGCATTTGTATTTTTTCTTTTAAAAGTATAATTTCAATTGTTTGGATTTAATTTATTGTATCCAGTAATTTACTTCAAGCATGATGTGTTATTAGTAATCTTTAATCTTTTTTGGTACCCCAATAGTTGAAATGTTTTTCAAATATAAATGATATCCGTTTATAGTATTAATATTACTGATTGTATTATTATTGATTTCATTATATTTGAAGACCGACATGTGTCGAGTTGGACCTTGAAGAGCTTGAGAGCTTCCGTCTGCAGGGCGTCCGAGGGCAACGTGGTGAGCGGTGAGCGCAGACCTTCCTTGGAAAAGCTCAAGGCGTCGCTCTGCCACAGGCTGCATTCTGGGAAAACAAAAGAAAAACAACAACGCTACAACATCGGCTGTCATCACTCAGCAGCTGACACGGCGAGTGAGCGAGTGACGGTTGTAAACACCGTCTGCCGGCTCTCGACGCCGACGTCAAAATAACTTGGCGCTGACGAAACGTCTGCCCATTTAAAGCAACAACTGAGAATTGTGCAGTCAAAGTATTTTGTGTCACGGAGGATATGGCTGTGCACAGCCCAAACTCCTTAGCTTTAAGAAAATTTTAATGGAACAAGGCCAAACAAAGAAGTTGAAGGGCCACATTACACTAAGGTCATAAATATATACCAAGAGAGAAAAAAAAGATATATATAAGTCGGATTTTACAAGGGGAAGTGAAGAGGGCATATCAGGATGAAATGACCAAAGATTTTTTTCTTCTAAAGTAGTTAAAAAAAATACAAGTTATTCTCCCAATTTTAAAATGTTTTTTTTCTAAATAAACAATTTCATTTTTGTAAGATTACAATAAAAAAAAAAGATAAAATAATACAAATAAGATTTTTTTGTAAAAACATATTCTGAGAAGATTAATTTGAAATGAATAATTTAATAATACAAAAATAAAAACTAATACAGTATGAATTTTTTCCTTTAAAATTGGGGCATTTTTCTCAAGTCCAGGCAAAATTCAGAAACTCATTTTTTTTCCTTGAACTATTCCATTATTCTTGTAACATTAAAAAAAAAAAAAATTAAACAAATTACAAAAAATCTTTAAAAAAATCTAATCTTAATCTTGAAGGACTACTCTTGTAAAATTATTACTTATTTTCAATTTTTTAAAAACTTCTATCAAGTCTTTGCCCTAAAATTCCCACTTTTTTCAGTCGTAACATTACAACTTTATTCTCACAAATAATCACACCACCCTATTTTCTTTACAACTGACTTGCAATCATAGTGTAACAAAAAACAAAAAAATCCCAAACCACCATGACGTAGGTGGTAGCAATTTGCGTGTCAGTCACCTGCGTCTCCATCTGCGTCCAGCAGCCTACCAATGAGCTGCTCGCACTCGGTGCCCACCTTCAGGTTGGCGCCGCCTCCTGCTGCCACGCACAAGTGGTACAACCACGCGTCCTGTCCATGAAATCGCCGTGAGCATCCCGAAGTTTCACAGAAGGTTGTCACGGCTAACTGACCTTTTCCTGTTTGGTGCCGACGAGGAGGTACGAGGGGCTCTGGTCACCCGGTTTCACCACCAGGGTGCAGTGCGACGACAGGAAGCTGCCGCGAACACCTGCCTCGTAGTCCTCGTCCGAATCGCACGAGCGGTCCACTTCCTGGACGGACGCCGAGCGTAGCTGCAGCTGGCCCAGTGGCAACTGAGAAGTGGATGCTATTTCAATATTTAACTCAACAAAATTATACTCCTAGCATGTTAGATCATAGCTAGTTTCCCGAAGTCACCAACTTGGTGCCCGCGGGCAGGTAGCCCCCAAGGACAACATGATCACTGTCTTCACATAAACAAATATAATTAATTATCAATATTTTGTTTAACTATTAATAATTTCAGCCAATTTGTTATTTCAGAAGTGTGTTTCAAACTGGTAGCACTTCATTAACCAGTAGGATACACACAAAGTAGCTCTCAGTTTCAAAAAGACTGGTGACCCCTGCTAGGCAGTGAGGACTGTTAGCGTGCTAGCGGCTAAATAGCTCAAAGGGAGCCGCTTTTTCTTGCTCCTTAATGTTAACTTGGCCTTCACTGTACAGTGAGGACTTTTAGCATGATTGCAGCTAACTAGAGCATTCTTGGTAACAGTTTGTTTAAGTTCAAAGGTGAGCTATTTGTTCTTGGTTCCTCATGCAATAGTTTAGCCTTAGGACCGTTAGCTTGCTAGCTAACTAGCTCAGCACTAACAAGTTCGATACAAACAACTTGCTGATGCTAGTTTCGCCATTTCTAGCCACTAGCGTGCTAGTTGCTAACTAGTGTAACTGTAAATAAATGTTTATTCACTTTGTCTTCCTGGTTGCGATAGTAGTAGAAGACTTTTCCGACCAAACAGCACCACACCAACTTGGAATGCCCATGTTTCACCTGCGGAGAAAGAGGGAATATTTCATGCAAATCTTTATAAAAAGACAAAACGTTCAGATTTTTCTATTTTCTATTTTTCTATTTTCTTTACAGTAAGAAGAAGTCTACATTTTGTGGTTTATTTATTAACTGAAAAAAACAAAAAAATTCTGTTGTCCCTGATTTTTCCCCCCACTTTTCGTATGCACACCAAGAGCTTGTACCCTCGGTTCTTGTCCGAAACCTTTTTTGGAGTACTGAAGTAACGTCTCTCTCCAACGGTGGTGGTACCTTAGTGAGCCAGCCTGTCACTGTGGGCTTGGCGGAGATGGGCTCCACACTGACCGGGCTGCTGGCCTGAACTTTCAGGATGTTCTGCAAGACTCGGATCCACTCCTCCAGGATGTTGGGCGAATCCGCCGTCAGGTAGAAAGTCTTTTTCTCCGTAATCAACTGGAACAAAGTCAACACACACGTCCAGACATGCAGGCTGCTTTTAAATGAATTAATTGAACATAAAAAAGTACAAATTGTATGATTTCATTTTTAATATATATCAGAAAAATTAAGGAACCGATTTTTGTTGTTTGCTTGATTAAAAATTAGGAATAGAAAAAACTAATATGTTGAGAATCTGAAAAGTTGTTTAATAAACATGCTTAAACGTATTTTAACTGTATTTAAAAGTGTTTAGTTATAAAAAAAGACCAACAATATTTTATTGCTTGATTTTTAAATAAGAAAAAAAGTATTTTTGATGTTTTTCTGAAAAACAAAACAACAAAACAACAACAAAAAGTTGTTTTTCTAGATCTAAAAGACTATTTTATTATGAGAAAAAACCCTAATTTCTTGACTTTTTACATTTTTCAGTTCCATTAAAAATCCACCGCCCAAAAACGTCAACCAAAAAGACAAACAAAATACTTGTGCTTGTTAATTACAACAAAAGGGCGACAAACAGCCAGGGCTTGTCGGATATGAGTTATTTTGGAACACCTTAAGACGGAAATGCAAGAAAAGGTTTACCATCACCAACTGAACTGAACCAGCACTTACTTGAAAGGTTTGCGCTCCTTCTCCACGCACAATTTGGCAAGATGAGTTGAGCTCAATCTGACCTTGAGGCTTCCTAATGACGTCACTCTGGAAGCATCACACGTGTACAGACATAAGTATAAAATTTGTTTTAGTGCGTCTTACTGGTATGCGGATGAGCCAACTCACGGGAGATTTGTAGTAGAGGATCTCGCCGTTCCTCAGGATGAACCAGCGACGCTTCCACGCCTTCACCTGACTGCTCATCTTCAGCAGGTAGCCGCACTTCTCCAGAGTCTCCTGAATGCAACAACACCGCGTAATTCAAGTACGGGTGTGGATGAGAATCGCCAAAATGCTAACGCGCTAGCAGTTGATATGCTAGCATATAGCAAGACACCAAACTGAGTCACAAAAGCACTCATTATAGACCGAAAATGATGTGATATCTTCCCATGGATTGACATACTTTTTGTATCTGTGGCTGGTATCGGCAGCCTCCATGCATCCTCGATACCTTTAAATAAGGCCGTATCAGGCTGATATCTATACGTAGCGGTACTCGCCCATCCCTAAATTAAAATCCCATAATATTCTCGTTGTTTTTTTTTTTCCTATGAATACTCACAGCCCCGGTGCTCTCACAGGAGTAAGACGAGGTTCTCTGGACTTTGTGTTCTGGTTCCGAGTGGTCGCTGTCCAGGGAGCAGGCGTCGGGCGGGATGGCGTAGTCGCTCTCTGAGCTGATGGACGACATGGACACGCCTGGAAGGAACGTCCAATGAAATGCATCATTCAGCGTGATGACGTGATTCTTTGCATACCTCTCTTGACAGCACGGGGGCTCCCGGGGACGCCGCTTCGCTTGTCTGGACTCAGCACGGAGGTTCGCAAGCTGGCCAGGGAGCCAGTGTCGTCCTCGGAACCCGAGTCGTCGTTATCCCGCAGAGGCTCCGCGCTGATCTGAGTGGCTTTCTAAGCACACGGAAATGTGACCATTTTATTTGATTTGTTCAAAAATTGTTATTCACTCTAAATCAGATGTTCAACAATTTTGCTGATTTTTTGGTACAGTTTATGGAACTCTATTTTGTTCTGCCTCCCGTTTATTTTGTGTATAATTCCACTGTCGACCACTAGATGGAGGCACAATATTCTGTTTGACACTAGATTTGAAAGAACAGTAAAAACAGGAAGTATTTCAAGTCCAGTCTCGATTTTGCTGAAGATTATTGCAGAAATTCTCTTCAATCCTGCGTTTCACGCCTACAGAAAATTTCATTTAATAATGTGCATCTTTGGACATGATTATTGAGGTTTTGTGTGAGATAAGAATTTTGTTGTTTTGGGAAAAAAAAAAAAGATTTGAAGGTGATTTGTTTGTGTTTAATAATCTAACTACTGGATAGAGTTGTTTAAGTAACATGGGCTGATGTTTGTGTACATGCTAGAATCGTGGTTGGATTCTTCAAGATCCCGTGTTTCGCCGCTGTCTTGTGGCATCTTTACGAAAACAGAAACCTTCAGTGTAAAATGTGTGCTTTGGTGCAATAAAGGTGCCAAACAACGATGGCTGACTCACCCCTTTCAGTGTGGTGTACACAGGAACGCTGATGTTCTTGTAAATCAGCTGCGCAAACGGACTGGCCGCTGGGCACTGAGGCAAGATAGACCCTTAAAGGCAAATCAACTCGTCAGTTCGTACAGCAGATGCAATGAATGTTTTTAATGCGAAAATATAGTTGTTGTTCTGTTTGTAAACACAAATAAATAAATCAAATACATAAATATGATTTTTTTTTTTTGTCTCGATTAGGATGCCAAATTTACCTGCATTCCTGCCACTTTACATTATTGCATGACGTGCATTCTTTTATTCTTATTTCATTGTTAGTTTTAGTTTAAGTTGTATGAATTCATATTCATATTTAATTTGTTATATAATTATTTGAATTTAATTTTAATTCATATTTGGATTCCATTTATATTAGAATATGCACAGTATATATTTATATTAATCTAATCAAAAATGATGTACTATGTATATTAATTGATATTTGTTACTCCTAATTTTATTGAAATGTTTCCCTTATTTTACAATTTGCTTTACATTGAATTCATATTTGTGTTGAAATTGTTAGGATTTCTTCATGAATGTACTTTTATGCTATTCATATTCATCAATTTACATGATGATATTTTTGACTGTATAAAGAAAAAAGAAATGCAGCTCCAAAGTATTTTTGGTCTAAATGTGACGCAAAGCAGCTGACTGTGGTTTACATGAAGCAACACTGTAAACACCCTTCACAGGGTTACTCTGGTCTGGTGCGTCTGGAAGAGAAAATAACTTTTAATCCACACAGCTGACACCACCTGCGCCTCCGATACAGATAACCCTGTGGAGGGTGGATATTGGAACTGTGCGTGCTTTCACGCAGCGACGTGACATCACCCATTCAAATGATTTACGAGATGTATGCAGCCCCCGCGAGGGTAAGGGTACACAAAGTGAATGGATGAATGAAAAATACTCATCAGACGCGGATAATTGCTTCAAACGGGCGGGAGGAGTGAAAGTCGCCTTGCCTCTGTTACAAAAAGAGACTCATTTTCAGATTTCTGATTTACCACATCCAGTTTTCTGGAGTTTTCTGTTGTCCTTTGTCACCATCTGAATAAAAAAAAAAAATCAAAGAAAATGTAGGCTTACGTTTTCTTTGTAAGGACTTGAATTTTTATTTGAATCAAGCTGCTCAACCTTCCTAGCGAGGGGAGGCACTCTGATAGGAATGCTGACCAGAAACTTTACATTAGATCCAAGTGGGACGATCGCAGTTTGACAGAACAAAGCAGACTTTGATTTCATATCCAGCACACGTGTCTTGAAGACGAGAAGATGAAGATGAGACAAAATTTAAAAAAAACGAAAGCGGCGAGTCAGCATCCGCATAATCCGCAACAGCTCTTTTGGCAGCGCTTGCCGAGCCTCGCCGGGGATGACGCCACCCGCTAAATACAAGGAACGACGTCGCGATGGAGAGCGTAATTACACCCGGGCCTCGTCGCTTTCATCGTGCGTGATTAAAAAGCAGCTTTCTCACCGCCTTTCCGCTAAAGAGCCTTTTTCTTTGAAGGAGGGAGTGTCTAAGCCTAAAAATGAGCCCACACCTGCACAGGTGCGCCGGGGCCCCGGGCCGCAGGAAGTGACATTAAAGACCGTGACGACGGATCCCAAGCGACCACCCCGGCGTGCCGGAGTGGCTGCTGAATGACGCGTGACCGGCCACCCGGGGATCAGGACCCGACTCACAGCAAGTTATCATTCAAGTGCGACAGCTGCTTGTAGTCAATGAACTGACTTGGAGGAGCGTGACTGCGATCTGTTCGGTCGACAGAGTTTTGGACAGTGGCAGGAGATGATATCCTGCACATCTCGGTCGCTTTGCCAACAGGGTTTGGGGGACTATGGTTTTGAACGATTGTTCGATAAAGTCCTGGGCTGTGGGCTGTGATGTGGTCGCGATCTGTCGGTTGTGTCAAACGGTTGGTTGACGAGTAGTGAGAGTGATGTTGCGACCGGCTGTTCTAAAAGATCTTTGACAGTGGCTGAGGGTGATATGGTTGCGGAGGTTAGGGGAGTGTGGTTGCAAGTGGTTCCACAAATGTTTCTTAAACACATTTTTTCTCAAGATTATGTTCCCAGCAGGCCCACTAGTTGAAACACTGCATTCTGATTAATATTAAAAATTATATACATATTATATATAATATTACATATTTGTGGAATATGAGTTAAGCAGCAAAATTCACCCGTTTTTAGCCATCTCAGGGGGCGGCCATTTTGTCACTTCTGTCGACTGAAAATGACATCGCAGTTTTGCGGGGCTCAGGTAACGACCAATCACAGCTCAGCTTCAGAAAACAGGTCAGCCGTGACTGGTCGTTACCTGAGCCCTGCAAAACTGTGATTTTCAGTCAACAGAAGTGACAAAATGGCCGCCCCCAGAGATGGCTAAAAACGAGTGGATTAACCCTTATTCCACAAACGCAATACATCTGAATGCCTTGTTTCAAATAGTGGGCTTGCATAGAACATATTCTTGAAAAAAATGTTTGGTTTGACTTCCACTTTAAGTGGGCAAGGGGTAAGGAATGCAGGTGAGTGCTTGGTGATTAGGGGTTAGGACTCACCTCGACCGGGGTACCTGGCCCCAGGAGACGCCTCAGATACTCTCATTCCAGCCTTGGCCACGGCATAGATTCGACTCTCCTGCGGGGAGTCAATCAGTTCTATTATCACGCCCACTTCAAGCTGCAAAATGCTGATAAGTTCACATTTAGTTCGCCTACCCACGAAGGGAAGCGATGTAAAGGAGGCGTCGGTGGTTTCAGAACGTCAGGATCCAGCCTCTCGGTTTCCTCTGTGAGACTGACAAGAGGGGGTCCGTCCAGCAGCGTGAGCTCCTCCGATCCGGAGCCTTCCACCACGCCGTCCATGCTGTCCGCCAACGTGTCGTCGATGTCCGTTTCCTCTACGGGCTGGGAGAAGGGCGACGTGCTGGCGGTGAGGGTGGAGCAAGTGGACGAGGGCGTCATGATGTCGATGCTGACCAGCTGGTGGAGTCGGTCCAGGCTGTGCTGGGGCTGGCTGAAGTGCTTCTTCACCAGTTGGATGCTGTCCCTGGGGCTGAGCGGAGTTCGGATCTTGGGTAAGGTCATGCTGGCGCCCGACTGCGGGGCCGACGTCGGGGCGGGATTGGGAAAGGGGTTATTGGTGGAGGGCGAGCGTGGCACAAGTGGGCTTTTGGGTGTGAGTCTGAGCGGAGATTTTGGAGATCTAGGGGGTCCTTGGGCCATCTCGCACGCTGAGGAAGAAGACGAAGACGACGAGGACGAGTGGAGGCACTGGGAGCGGAACTTGCTGTTCAGTTCGTCTGAGGAGTTGTCTCTACCCTCGGAGCAGCCCAGGGGTTCTGGTCCGGGGCTTTCCCTGCTTTGGCCTTGTGAGTGAGGATCGTAGGTTGGACGGCAGCCTTTGCAAATCCCTTTACGGATGGGTTCTGGAGATCTTTTCGAATCTGACGGCAAGAAAAGAGTAGACAGAGGTTGGTTCGACAAGTCAGGGTGGTGTGATACGTGACTGCTCGCTAAAAGTGAAGGAAAACCACCGCCCCACTAAACTGCAACCGTGGTCACCGGTCAATCCCAGAGCACATATAGACACGGAGAACCAGTCACCCGTTGGTGAGTTCTTGGCGGTTCCGCGGGCAACTGCCGGTCTCCTGCTGTCGTCTGATGAGGGTGGCGTACCGGGGCAGCTCAGAGGAAACCGGGGACCGCTAGGTACCAGGTGGCTGTCCGCCCTGGGGGAGTTAACTGGGGATCCGTCAGGGCAGGTGGCCGGTTTCTCTAAAAGAGCTGAGGGACAACACGGTGCTTGTCAGCTTCGCCGGCAAAACAAAGTGAAGGTGGAGATCTCTTTGCCGACCTTGCAGTTTGTCCTGCAGCAAGACGATCTGCTCCGTCTGTTTCGAGTTGGCCTGTTTAAGCTGCTGGTTCTCTTGCTCCATCTGCCGATAAAACACACAGGGCTCTATTTTTGTAGACGGTGCACATGCACTTGGCGTAAAAACTAGAGCATCTTGATTTTGGTGCCGGGGCACGTCTAGTTTACCGTGTGCGTGAAATTGGCAGACCGCACTGCTCCATGCTGGGCGTTCAGGCGGGCCAAGGACGTTTTCTTTTACACACCCTTGGTGCACCTGACAATTTGGTAACTGAAAGTAGACTAGACAGCGCGGAGCAGGTCTAAGTTGTGGCGCAAATGGTGCAATGCGATTTTGGTGGTGATGTTATCGGATTTCCTTCATAGATTGGACAAGAGTGAGCATCAAAGCCTTAGAATCTTTTTAGAAATGAATTAATTGGCAGGCGATCTCCAAGTGCCCACTTCACAGCGGTGATCCGTGATGGCCCAGGCCACCTTCACATCATTCACCCGCCGAGGTCTGCTTGCACTTCTTTTTAAACCTACTTTGCACGCTTCAATCTTCTGTATGGACTCCAGCGAGTCTATTTCTGCGTCCGCAATGTCAAAGACCGTGTGCCTCTAGCGCGCTGACTTTAAAGTGAATGAGAAGAGCCACCTCCATTGGCCAGGAAGCCAGTCGGCGGTGTTCATTCTCACAACGGCGCAGAGGCCCCTTTCTTACCAAAATACCAAAAGAGAGAAAACATTTGTCTTCCACTGACACTTCCAACTCCGTCACTTCAAACGTCATTTTGCATCTGCAGTGCGCTGCCAAATTTCTCTTATCTCTTTTACATACAGTGGTTTCCGACATTTTTACATCTGATGCCAATTTAGCACCTGAATTTGGGATCTTAGTAAATCAGGTCTTGAACATCTCATGCCCAGCGTGCGACGCAAACGTTCACGCTTACCTCTCGGAGCTTTATCGTCACCCAGTCTTTAATCTTGGCCGCCTTCTCCTCAATTATTTTGGCCTCCTGGGCTCTGACTACGATCTGGAGTAAGAGAAAAGTAGACATTACGTGTGGATTATCCAAACCGTTTTTCAATGGCAAGCCTTCTCAAACATTCAGGTTGCAGGGATTGATTACAGGGGAGAGTTTTTTTCATGCCACTTACATCCAACCAGGCCTACCATACAATGAGGGTTTTTTTTTTTTCGGGGGGGGGACAAAAATCTATTTTCTCAAGATCAAAAAATCCTACAACAATAAAGTTGTATTTTTCAAAGATAAAAAAATATGTATTTTCCAAGTTTAGTCCAAGTTTAACAAGTGAGGAAAGCACCACGGTTCCCGGGTATGAACTTTTGAAAAAGGATATCATTTATTGCAAACTATTTTGCGGACCCCCAAGCGATGACTCCTGGACCCCCCCAGTTTGAAAACCAGTGTTCCACCCCCTCGCACCTGTTTTTCCAGCTGGATCTCTAATCTCTTGATGGTGGCATCTTTTTCTTGAACCCGGGTGGTCAGGTCTTGGTACTTCTTGTACAATAAGCTTTCAGACTCACTGCTTTGGACGTTTGCCGACTTGAGCTTTTCCTCCATGGTGCGGATCTGAAATGCCCGAAAACGTTAACGCTGATGAATTTGCGAGCCGTGTTGAAAATCAGGACAAAAGCTGCCCTTTTCACCTGTTTCTCCGCGCTCTCGGCACGCTGGTCGGCCTCGATCACCCGCTGCTCCAACTCCTGCATCTGAGTCAAAGAGACAAAGGCGTCCGGGTTACCATGGCTTCTCGCGCGTCGGGGGTAGAAACCCAGCCCAACCAATCCCCCCCCCCTCCCCGGCCCACTGGGAAGCGTGTGGGAAAGTTCAACAGGGCCAAGAGACATGAAAACGTCCTAATCAATAATTAATCGTATTTCCCCAACCGCCCGACATGTTCTGCTATGCGTCCGCTGCTGAGAAACAAGAAAGCAGAAACTTAAGTGCAATGAGAATTTTGGGGGTTTGTTTTAGTCTGGGTTCAGGTTGGTTGAATGAGTGAAGGCGGTGCACTGTAATGAGGTATATATGTATAGTGAGTATAATGTCGTGTAGTGAGGTTTAGTGCGGAGAGTCTGGTCACCCACATGAAAGAAGAGCAAAGATGCGTCCAATCTGCTTGACGCGCTATACGCATTTGACACGCAGCTGCCATCTTGTCCGCGCCTTTCCCTTTTGTCCTTCTGTGGCTCGTCATGGCCTCCGCGCGCGGCCTTGCCCCTTCCCACAAGGCCTCACTCGTGAAAGCAGCCTCGGGTGGGCGGAAGTTGCCACTTAGCGGCTGGGATGAAGTCAAAAGCCTCGCCAGTGAGTCAGAGGCTTTGCGGGGACACGGCAAACGAGTGTCAAAGCAAAACCGAAAAGCACCCGAGGGCGATAGCAAGGCACTCTGGGGAGCCGGCCGGTGGGTGGTCGCCGCAGAGTATTCTTCGACCTTCTTGGACCTTGAGTCATGCAGTGTGGGCAAAGAGATGCCAGCGTGGATGAAGTTAGGAGGAGTTGAGATTTCAAGTCTTTCATGCAGACACCCAGCAAAATTGGAACAGAAGAGCGACTTTTTGCCTGTTCATCTATTTGAACACAACAGTTGCACTGGAGACTTGCTGAGTCAGCCTAAGACAAATGTGTGCGTGTCATCAAGCATAATGGCTGACATCAGCATACACACACACACACACACACACACACACACACACACACACTCACAAGCACAACTGGACAGTGATTTGAAATGTGACGGGCAAATTGGTGCAGCTGGCTAAATTAAAGCCTCTCCTTTCACAGCAGCACTTAGAAACAATAACCCATGCCTTCGTCACATCTCGGCCGGATTACTGTAATGCACTTTATTTTGGAGTCCGCCAATCCTCCATCAAGCGTCTTCGGTTGGTCTGCTGGTCTCTTGACTGGTACTCGGAAGAGGGAGCACATAACTCCTACTCTGGCATCCCTTCACTGGCTCCCTGTACATTTTAGAGTTCTTTTCAAGATTCTATTATATGTTTTCAAATCTTGACATGGTCTCGCCCCACCTTACCTCTCTGAGGTCCTTTAGCTCTACACATCTGCCCCGGTGCCTTAGCCCAGAGGACCGGATGCTATTAGAGTACTGCGGACTAAGCGAAGGCTCAGAGGGGATCGAGCCTTTTACGTTGCCGGTCCCTCTCTTTGGAATAGGCAAGCTAGGTTAGGTTATTAATTGATTGTTTTGACTGTCTATTATTTTTGTACGTCTGATTTTACTCCATGTACAGCACTTTGTATGCAGCGCTCATTGTTTTAAAGTTCTCTATAAATACATTTGAGTAGAATAATAAACTGTGCTAAATTATACAATAACATAATATACTATACTAGGTAATGCTACCATAAAGTCCTATACTATACCAAATGACATAATACTTCACTGTACGATACTGTATATATATATATATATATATATATATATATATATATATATTAGGGGCGAGTGTGTGTGATTGTCATCAATTTCTTTTATTTTCCTCCATCAAATGCACCCTCAACGAACTCCTCACATGGCCTTCTGCCTCACTCACTGGGGAGATAAACGCCGTGTCACATTTTCTTTTTTCACTCTCGCTCTTAAGCTTGCTTTTTTTTTTTTTTTTTTTTTTTTTTCCACACCAAAGTGGGTCAATGTGTAAAACACTCCTAACTTGGCAATAGAGACTAGATGAAGACCATGAAAAAGCAGCCTTTACCAAAAAGCAATAACATGACGGAACGGCCGTCACTCAGTAGACCACCCCACGCATGCACACACACACACACACATTATTGCACACGCACACTCACTGAAGGAGCTGGCCTCCACTTCAACCCCGGTCAACACATTGTGTGTTTATGTTGCTTTATTGCTTAGTGCTGAGAACGTCATCATCCATGACATCCATAGGACGTGACAAAGGAAGAAAAATGGGAGTCATGGCACGTTCAAGAAAACATCCCACAACAACGGTGGTTACGTTATACTATTACCGTATTGGCCTTCACTGTAGTTAACTATGCTATACTCTACTATAGAATAGTATACTGAGACATACCATACTTTGCTCTTCGGTAATACTGTACCCTATGCTATCGTTATTTAATAAAGTGTACCATTACCTAGTAAATTGTACCACACTCTAACTTTACTAAGCTATACCATGCTTTGTTAAATTATGCAACGACTATATTAAACTATGAAATATTTGTACTTGTGATGCTGATGATACACCGTGTATTTGGACACAGCTTTTTCTTTGACATTGACAAAAAGTAAAAGTAGAATCAAAAAGGGAGAAGTAAGAAAGTCTACAAGCTGGGCAAAGTTCAAATCTCGCTTAGTCAGCGTTTTCCTCGGTGGTATTCCCCACCTGACTCTTGAGGGGAAGCACCACGATGACTTACATGTTGAATATTAAAAGCGTGCAAGCCAACCTCCGGTGAGACACAATGACTGGACGCCGTGTGTTTACCGGAGTTCATCACACCTTTGCCCAAACACTGACTCACAGGCTTTAACCGTTTCCTCGTGCGCAAACACTTATTAACGAGTGCTACTGTGGTCTGTGCACCGTTTTTACTTGCCTAGTCACGGAAAAAAATAAGGCTTCAAGTTGAGCCACCAAAAACTTTCCACGGTTCCGGGACTGGGTTGTCTCACTTGTTTGTAGCAGTTCTTTTACAGTGACCTGAGAAGTTCTCAGAGCTCCACATTCTGTATACTGTACTATATTTACTTTCATTGAACCGCAAAAACATGGTGTGATTGTCAAGGACGGAAGTGTGTTGCCACTATTGGACTGTATTTGTACAGCTTGGTGGTACCGGGGTGGGTCTTGCTTAAGCCTTAAAACGTGGAAACATTTTTGGGTGTGTGAGTGACAGCCACTGTACATTTCTGACCGGCTGTTACATCTGCGACGCAGTGAACCAGCGGTTGAAATTTTATCAGGTTATAATAAGTTTTTATTTCATTTTGAATTAGTTTGATTAGTTTTTGGGGCAGGTTTGTTGGTTTTGATTAGTTTATATTTTTTCGAAAATGCTTCATCATAGTTTACTTTGATTAGTTTTAGTATTAATTTTATTGATTTTTTCAAATACATGGAGTATTTGTCGAGTAATAGATTGAAAAAAGGTTATTAAAGGTATTAGGTATTAAAGATATTAAATAAAGTAAACTACAGTTCTCAAATGACTGTTTGACCTTCTTTCCTATTTATGGAACCCCGAATTGCTCGTATATGATATTAAGACAGAAATGACATTTTCGCTATAATTATAGTTAGCTTTGTTTATTTTATAAACATATGATTTAGTTTCAGTTATTTTTCGTTTTTTGAAAAGCATTATCATTGAAAAAAAATAATAAGAACGAAAATGTTTTTTCAATTGTAGCTTTAGTTATTATTATGTTAGTTTTTGCGAACTATAATATCGTTGACCACTTGTATCCGAACATGGGCCGCTTAACTACTCGCGGAAGCCTGCACACTATGCGACTGTTCCGTCGGCCGCATCGCTCTGCGCGCGGAGAACTTTACACCTGACACTTGCTTCTTCCGCCCAAGACCACCAAAATGGAATGGGGGGCACCAAGTCCAATGTTAGCGACTAAGGAGGTCATACCAGAGCCGTAACAGAGGTGGCACATGCAAGACAATTCTCAGTTGTCCCGCCCAAATCTCGTGGCGGGATAAACCAAGGAGTCTTCGGTCTCTCTTACCTTCTCAGCCAGCAGCTCCCGGATTTTCCCGGCTTGGAGTCGGAACCTCAGCAGCTGCATCTCCAGAGCCACGCAGCGCTTCTGCCAATCCACGCTGGACGCTGACACGCCTCCCGCAGCACCGCCGCTCTCCAGCACGTCAGCCATGGCCACGGTTTCCTCGGACTGAAATGAGAGTGCCGGAGTCGCGTTTATTCCTATTGTGCAAGGTGGTGGTTATGGTGAATAGCTGGCGAGAAGAGTCACTGCATTCATTACAGTATATGACACGTACATGACGTAGGTGACCAAGTATGTCGTTGGCTTTTTTGTGACCGTGGACAGTTTCTGGTCGTTCTGCCTTTGATTTTTATTGCGCAAGGTGCCGTTTTTCATTGACCACCTTGTGGAGAGCCACGACACTTGATGCTATTTTCCTCGGGCAAGCGTGGCATCTGTTTTCATTTACAAGACATTTCACTTCCGTCCTGGTGATTCAGTGAGCAAAAAGTGTGGCGGATAAACTTAAAAAACTTCCTCTCAGTGACACATGCCGGAGACGAGCGTAAACGAACAAAACAGCTGGATCGAGTAAGCCTGAAACTTTATTTCCATTCCCTCGCATGCCCACACACAAAACCTCAGCGGGGAGGTTGTGTCAGCGAGGGGAGTCGGGTTCACTCGCTCCCAGGCCGGCTGGCCGGCCGGCCAAAGCGGGTCAAGCTCTGCCTACTAACCCCAAACCTCCTTCCTCCCTCTGTCATGAAATCCCTTCTTAATTACAAGGCAGGGCTGAAACTGGATGCTGGTCCGGTCTGGCACAATAGTGTCTTTCTGCATGACAGTCCCATAAGAGGGGAGTGCAGGGTGGGGGGGGCGTTTTTCAGCTCTCGCAGGCACAGAGAAAGGAGGCAAGAATGTGTGAGGATGAATGGACAAAGTGCTGAATGCAGGAAACTGATGGGGTGCTCCACTTGTTTTTTTTTTGTTTTTTTTTTTTTACCTGAAAGAGAAGTGAATAGATGGCCATGTGGAGGAAGCTTACTGAGAACGTTTAAGGCCTTTAATGACATAAGGATGAGGACTTTTTGGAAAATCCAGCCTCCAGGTATTTAGCTAGCTCGCTAGCTAGCAGAGATGGGAAATTCAACTCCAGCAAGTAAAAGCCCTGCCACAGTTTGGCTTGCGCTACAGGTGCTTCGAATCAACTTAGCTCGTTTACCTGCCGGTTGAGTAGAAGAACCTGTGGCTAAAGCCAAACTGTGGCAGGGTTTTTACTTACTGGACATGGATTTCCCATCTCTGCTAGCTAGCTAGATTGCGAGATAGATAGCCCCCTCAAACTAATATGGCTAACCTCCAGTGTCTTTTCAGGCATGGCTTCTTGAGACTTTTTTTTTTGCATCTGCTCCTGATAGACATTGCTACAGAATTTCATGTTGCGAAGTGAAACAGACTGGAGGTGGAATTGTATTATTATCATTTTGTCGGACTCCGGTAAATAGCCAAAATGACAACAATTTCAAATCAAAATGTTGGCTCCCTGTGTCTTTTCAAGCATGGCTTCTAGAGACTTTTTTCATGCATTATTAAAGACATGGCTACTGAATTTCATGTTGTTCAGGGAAACAAAATTCAGGAGCTGAATTCGTTGGACTCCTGAAAATGTGTTTACTGTGTGAAACCGACTTTCGGGGGGGGGGGGGGGGGGGCACAGCCTTGAGATAAAACAAAGCACGACAACGCCAACCCTGGCGAGAACGAATGCAAAGTTAAGCAGTTACAGACAGAAAAGACAGGGCCGTCAGCCCAGCGGCAGACGAGACGTTCAAAGTCCAGCGGTTAAAACTGTGCGCCAGTGCTCCCTGCAATTAGCCCGCTCGTAAATACAGGCTTGAGCCATACAAATTACAGAAGTCCTGCATGCGGAGGCTTTTGGACCTGGGATGACCACTTGGTGCTCGACTGGCTGGCGACTTTGACGTAAAGCTGTGCAGTTCGGAAGGAACGGAAAACTAATCATACTTGAGCGTATACAGGACAGTGAAGGAGTTTAGGAAAATTCACTAATAATGGACACCCCCCCCCCCTAAAGGTTTCTACTTGACCTATTTGTAGTTTGAATCCAAAATATATGATAAAGACCCCAAACACTTTAATAAAATTTCATCATCTACAAGATTCCCCGTAAAAGTAAACAGCTTATAGATGATTTGATTGCGAAAACATGCAAAGGAAGTGTGAGGCGTGGTGAGAACACTTTGTAATTTTTTTTCATAGGGAAAATAGCACTTTAGAATTTTGTACATTATAGAAAGTGTAATAAAATAATTAGATAAATAATTAATCAGTTTGTGCATCGTGATTTAATGCTTCAATTCATTGTGCTGCTCCTTCTGGTGTATCCATCTTGGCCACCGAGGGCAGTATAAAACAGTCATGCAGACGCAAATGACTTAACCATAACTCTCTGTGACTCAGTAATGTGCAATGATATTGGATGTCATTGGTATAGGATAAAGAATGTATGCCTGTGAATATTGTTAATCGTCTGTTGCTTAAAGGATCGGAACAACAGTGATGCTAATCAATAGCCCGTCAATGGTGTTTTCCATTGCATGTTAGCATCAAGCTAGCGGGGGCATATAGAAAGTTGTTTTGAATACATATGATGGAATTCTCTTTACTTAGTGGGACAATAAACTTCAACTGTGAGTGGCATTAAACAGCTTGAATCCTCTTTTTTGAAGAATTGTTCACAACCTGCCAAATGGCTGCTTATTGTGGAGTTGAGTTTGCTGCCACAACGACAACACTGCACTCAAACGTGGACGTGCACAATGTCGTGGAGCGACCATGTCAGAGGCTACTGGAGTGCTAATCGTTCATAAAAGAACTTTGGTAGCAATCGGACAAAATCGTTTGGCTTTTGGGAACACGTTGGAAATTGCCAAAATAAGTCTAAAATGGAGGCTTTGGCTCTTGGGACTTTTTTCGTGTGTCTAATCGTGACATGTCTACCAAATGTCATGTCGCTGGGTAAAACCGTTCTTTCTGATTTAAAATAAAATGTTACAACAACAACAAAAGCAACAGCGGTTATTAACACATCTTCGATAACAAACGGTGTCACGTCTTGCCTGGTGCAAGCAAGGTCCCATTTGCCGCCTTGGACATCCTTGACGGCGAGGTGCTAAGTCCCCCCAGGAAAACAAACTGCACTCGAGCACTCCCAGGGTGTCGCAGCTCGAGCCTAACGCCAGTGTAAACTTTCCGCTGAGCAGAAGAAGGCAAGCGGGGCGTTACCAAAGGCCACCTCGGAACTGAGGCGAGGAGAGACAGTTTTGCCTACTGTGTCTTGTTTCAACAAACATTTGACACGTGGGCACGGTACAACACTCGAGTTGTGTACATTTCAGATTAGAGCTTCCAGGGATCAGCCTGCCTGCTGGATTCGTGTCGGGCCACCCAGAGAGGTTGGGAGGATCCACAGGGGAAGCCTGCCTTGGATGGCTGCAGGCAGACAGGAAGAGCTCCTTCTCGAGCATCAAGCAGCCTGGGGGCCAGAACAAACACTGCAGAGGAAATGGCGGTCACCTTCGTCGAAAACCTAAGATAAACCAATTTGAAGTTCCAGAAAGGAGGTCAAAATAGGTACCAATAATTAACAGCTAATTTGCTCCATGTATTGAGGCGCTAACTTGGCCGACCCAGAAGATCCTCCCTCCATTTCCACCGGGCTGCGATGTGGTGTTGCAATGTTTACACATCCGTGCTGCTAATATGGAACAGCGCTATGGGAAAAAGGCGGAGAAATGACAGCTTTCACAGGGAGTGTTAGGTCTGTTACGGATCTGATTCTACCTCAAAAGACGGAATATTTCCAGTTCAACTTTAACATGTCGGTGTTGCTGACACAGAAGAGCAACAAAAACATCCATTATCCGTACCGCTTATCCTCACAAGGGTCGCGGGCGTGCTGGAGCCTATCCCAGCTGTCTTCGGGTAGTAGGCGGGGGACACCCCCCTGAATTGGTTGCCAGCCAATCGCACGCAGGGCACGCAGAGACAAACATCCGCACTCACAATCGCACATAGGGGCAATTTAGAGTGTCCAATCAACCTACCGTGCATGTTTTTGGAATGTGGGAGGAAACCGGTGAACCCGGAGAAAACCCGCGCAGGCACGGGGAGAACATGCAAACTCCACACAGGGAGGCCGGAGCCGGGATCGAACCCACGACCTCTGAACTGTGAGGCGGACGTGCTAACCAGTCGACCGCCGTGCCGCCCGCAGCAAAAACAAAAGCAGGAAAATGACGGCTTTCACAGAGCACAAATGCAGGACACACTGTGCCATCCCGACTCTTATGGCTCTGATACTACCTCTGAAGGGTGAAAATTGCCAGGTCAGGTCAACTTATACATGTCGGTGAAGAGCGACATGGGTAACCCGACACTGTTACAGCTCTGATACTACCCCCAAAGGCAGAAAATTTCTTCTAAACTTTGAAAGACAACTTGCCAGGTATTATGGGATGCACAGGTGTAGTCCGAACTCTGATACAACCTACCATGGCAAAAAATTGCCGGGTTGACTTTGGTCCATCTCTGTGTCAGAGCAATTTTTACAGAAAAGTAAGATGGGAAAAAAGGGGGAAATTTGACTGCTTTTACAGGATTCCCTTTCACAGCTGATACTACCACAATAAGCGGAATATTGCCAGTTCAACTTTGAGATGTTGGTAGCGTTTATACAAAAGATGAACATATAGCCAGTAAAATTACTTTTTACAGGCAGTTTGAAGTGGCAATGTCCCACTTTGGTTACGACTCTTATACTACCTCTGAAAGAGGAATATTGCCGGGTCCACATTATGTTAGTTGTGTTTATACAAAACACTAATGGAAAGGTGGTAAAATTTATTTTTTTTAAAGCCGGTGTCAAGTGATAGCACCCCACTTCTGCTACGGCTCTGATAGTACTTCAGAAGGCGGAATATTGACGGTTCAACTTTGAGATGTTGGTGTTGTTCATAAAGAAGACGTAAAGAAAGCCGGAAAAATTTTGTCTCTTACAGCCAGTGTCAAGTGACGCCGTCCTACCTCTGTTATGGCTCAGATACAAGCACAGATCAGAAGCCGGAAAATTTCTGCGTTGACTTTGTTGCCCCGTTCCGTGTCAGGATACTTTCTACACAACAGCAACAAGGGGCAAAATTCTTGAAAGAAAGTGTCAAATGATAGCGCCTGATGGCTCTTATACTACCTCACAAGCTGAAAAAAATTCTCAGATGACTTGTTTCCCTTTTTTGTGTTGGTAGTTTCAATTTTTCCACCATTGTCTGATTCATTATGCACAGGTGCTATCCCGCCTCTGATAGAGCTCTGATACTAATCCTCCAAAGGCCAAAAATTGCCAGGTTGACTTTGACTGCACCACTACCCCCATTCCTTGATAACACAGTTTGTCTTTCTGAACAACATGGAAAAAGCCGGAAAATTTTACAATCTACACACACTTATTCAAAACAGACGCGCGTTTAGACACACGCAGGCGACGACACGCTGCTGAGCTTGCAGCTGCGCTGATGTCAGTGATTAGTCGCTTGGGGTGACATCATCCCCAGCAGACGTTCCCACATCCCGCCTCACGCCGCACCCCCCGCCCCGTACCGATCCCGCCTGACGCCTCGCAGGCTCCAGATGTGGGTCACGGCCGCACACGTGCAAAATCGGCCAAAGATACTGTAGGTGTGCCAAGCTTGTGGCATCGCATTCAAAAAGACTCTAGCCTGGAATTGTTAAGGTGCATTAACAAAAGATTGACAGTGTGTAGTGGGATTTCTTTGTTTTAAATTTCTAATCATTTTGCAAATTTCTAAATAAAAATGTTTTGGAGTGGTTGTGTGTAGAATTTTGACGGACAATAATTGAATTCCTTTTGGATAAGGCTGTCATATCAAATGTGGAAAAAATGAAGCGCTACTAATACTTTCTTCATTAAACACTGAAAACATTAGTTTTCCATGAAAAATTCAAATATATATCATGTTGAAAAAAAATTGTAAAACAAATTCCTGAATATGCAGATCCGTGGAAATTGACTGTAATCAAAATATTGTGTTGTTCTGCGACTGGAACGGATCAATTGCGTTGCCATTCATTTTATTGGGAAACATTACCTTTGCTTGAGAATTGGGTCACGAGCCGAGGGTCCACTACAGCCCCCTGGTGGCCAAGGCAAGAACAAGCCACACAACGAATTTAAGCATGAAATCATTAAAGTTATCATGATTGTTTTTTCAGGTAGGATTGAATTTGAAATAAATATTGAAATGCATGAAACGTACTGACGTTAATGGTGACTTCTTCAAACGGAAAACTAGTCATGTTAACCTTTAGCCAACAAAGTAGCTGACGTCATCTTTCAACAGCAAACTTGACACTGAATGTTCTGAACTCCTGTTTCCATGTTCTGTCCTAAGTCGGAAACTTTTAGCTGACATCATTTTGACTTCTTCCAACATTTAGGTTGATTATTTTTTAAATGCAATTTAATTTATAATCAATCAATAATCCCTGAAGTCATGAATAGATTGTTATGCCTGTTGATAAATTTGTGTAGTCAAAGAGTGTTGCCATTTTGTGCAAAAAAAAAAAAAAAAATCCAGACGTAACAGGTGTTTGGTGGAGAAACATTATTTGGCAGTCACCAAGAAAGCCATTGTTGTCATACTCAAATTAAATGTTTTATTATTATTTTTTTTTATTTTATTTCATTTTTTCCTTTTAAGAAAATAGTAATTAAAATGGTCACTTTTTCCTTTTGGTAAAGTATATTGTTTTATTTAATTTTTATTGTAAGTAAAATATTGTAATAACAAAATGTCATTTTCCTTATAGTTATATAGGTTTATTGTTTTTAGTAAAATAGACACAATATCATTTTGCATAAAATAGTGAGAAAGCAAATTTTTGCCTTTTATTTTGAATGCAAAAAGTTAGACAAAGTTTTTGCTTTTAGTAAAGTACAGAAATACATTTTTGCATAAAATTGTAAGACAAACAGTTTTGTCATTAATTTACGATATATAAATACAAAAAAATCCCATTCAATATTTGTTTTAGTAAAACTATCAGCAAATTTCAACTTAGTGCTTTTAAGTAAAAAAGAAAAAAATATTCCCCCCTTTTAGCAAAGTACAAAAGCAATTTTTTTTTTAAATGAAGAAGTAGTACTGAGAGCAGAGAGAGTGGCAATAAACAGTGTACACGTGCATCACAATGGGAGCAAACAGACATGCGGCAAAGAATGTTTCCTCTTTTTACCTTTTTGCTGGTTGACTCCACTCACAGTTGCACTCTCACAACGTCCACAGCGCTCGCCTCCGTCCACTCATTCATTCTTCTTCTTCTTCTTCTTCTCGACGGAGCTCCCAGCAACCACCGCTCTTGCCTGGCCGTGCTCGCCTCGCTGTGTGAGCCTGCTGCATGCACGCACACTTGGCTGCAGTCACACACACACACATGCTCCTCCCGGCCTTCATTGAACAGACCATC